>NW_012148130.1:3390157-3451559 GCF_000956105.1 Propithecus coquereli | reverse complement strand
GCAGCCTCCACAGCCTTCCTCGGCAAAAGGATGACCCCCAGGGAGGTGTCCCGCATCCCGCCTTGGCTCGTGCCCCCGCGGTACTTGAAGAAACCGTGGTTGGTGTCGCAGATGTTCACGAATGAGAGATGTCACACGGTCTGCCTCTCGCCACCCTCAAAGCTATCCTCAGATGACCGCAGGATGGTGGGCCACGTAGGGGCAGATGCAGGTGCAGGACGCGGTGCCACGCCAGGTACTGAAGACACACTTGTCATTGGTGATGGGTGTACCGTCTGTCTCTTTCCATATCAAGTCCAGCCATCCTGGGGGAAGATGCCCCAGTCTGGACTCGGCACTGATCCTCCGCGAAGATCTGATTGGCCCCATCATGTATGTTTACAGATTAAGCACGTTCCATGGCCCACTCCTCCTCTGTCTCCAGGCCGGCCTCGGAGAACTTGCTGAAGATGCCACCAGCCTCAGAGAGCACTGGATTTGGTGCCATCACCCGCCTCACGGTACCTGAGAAGGGTTCAGCCATGCTGCATGTGTTTTCTTAATGACATGTGTGACATGGTCTACTGCTTTTCAGTATCAAATCAACCTTGACGGTCTCCAGGGAGGTCATGTCAGCCTCAGGAGATGAGGCACCAGTTCTAGTGCCAGTACTGCTCAGGGTACTTAGTAGAAGTTGACCATGCTTCATATGTTCTACTTACAACGCATGTCACTCGGTCACCCTTGTATAACAGCGAATGCACCTTGGGGGGCTTCCCGTAGGCAGTACTAAGTGTCAGGCATGGCACAAGTTCCGGCGTCATCTCCACTCTGGGTCCTTGAGGGGTTCCGCTATGCTACGTCCACTACGTCTATACCAGACATTGCACGGCGGCTCCTCTCAGTACTGCATCTGGCCTCGGAGGGCTTCCTGGAGGTAGTGCTAAGGAGAGGAGAGAGATGCCATTTTTGACATCCGCCCTCTCCAAGCTGCCTGAAAAGATGGCTGACCATAGAACATGTGCTATCTCTGTGTCGTGTGTGATATGGTCCACATCTTCTCAATATCAAATTCAGTCACAGAGGGCTTCCCAGAGGCAAAGCCAACTTCATGGGAGACATAGTGGTCTGGCTTCAGCACCCCTTCACAGTATGTGGAGAGATGGTAGACCTTAAAGCGTACGTGTTGTTTATGACGTATACAGCATGGTCCGCTAACTCTCAGCCTCAGTCAGCCTCGGGGGGCTTCCTGGAGGCCATGCCAACGTGAGAGCAAGGCCTGTGTGGTAAGCACCGTCCAGCACAGAGCACTAGGTGGTTGGCTACAGACCATGTGCTTTATTCATGACATTGGCCACTTGGTCCCCCAACCAGTACTCGGCACCAGATCCCAGCCTTACAGAGCATACTGGAGGTGGTAGTGGCATTGGACATGGTTTTGTGGTCATTGCCATGTTTGTTGATTGCTTATAGTTCATGGTGCACATGATGAGAGCTTCCTGAAGGTGAAAGCAAATTAAGGGCAGAAAGGCAGGGGTCAACATCACTTCATGGTATTTGAAGATGCGGTTGACCATGGTGTGTACGCTTTATTTGTGACGTAGGACACATGGTCTACTTCTTCTCAATATCACATCTCGCCTTGGAAGACTTCCAGGAGGTGATATCGGCTGTGAGGAGGAGCCACTGTCCTGGGGTCAGCACCGCTGCTGCTTGGTACTTGGAGAGAGGTGGTCCGTGGCGCGTTCGCTTTATTTATGGCGCACATTACACGGTCGACCTCTTTGCAGTATCTAATCCCGCCTTGCAAGCTTTTCCGGAGCTAACATCAACTATGGGCTGGGGTGCTAGGTGCGCACTGGCTGCAACCCAGCAGGGGCTGTCGTGTGTTTGTCTTGCGTGTGACAGTAACTCACGTGGGGCAGCCTTCTTCTCAGCAGACTGCTCTGGCTTGGCGGCTTCGAGGGCAAGGGTGACTTGTGGACGAGGAGCGTGGCGTCAACACGTGTCTGGATACATGAGATGGTTGACCAGAGAGCACACGCTTTATTTGAGCCGTTTGTGACCTGGTCCACTAACCCTCAGTATCTAATACCCTCTTGAGAACTTCCTGGAAGAGGTACCAACTATTGGGGAAAGAGACCAGTAAACTGGGGCCGGCTGCACTCTGCCAGACTCCGAAGAGACAGCATCTGCAAGGCGTTCGCTACTCGTGTGCCGGAATGGCCCAGTTGGACTTAGTGTTGGTTCTGTCGCTTTCCTTGGAGAGCTTTCTAAATGTGGAGCCATCCAAATTCAGGGGAGGGGGCGTGCTGTCTACACCATCCTGAAGTACTCGAGTGATCAGCTGACCAGAGTGTGTGCACTTTATTTACAACACAGGTCACCTGGCCCAGCAACCTCAGCATCCTTGAGCCCTCAGGAGGGCCTCGGGCGCAGTCAGCCTTGGTGTGGGGCATCTGTGCCTGTCTCGGGTCACAGAGAAAAGATTGCCCCGGCGGTTAACCGTAAATGTGGCAGCTCCTGCGGCCAGCCTCTTACAGCAGCGCCACCTTCCGGCCGCGATGCCGATTCGTGAAGGTGCCGTGGCGTCTGCTGCGCTGGGGTGCTTGGATGGATGGTCGGCGACAGCACGCCTTCCACCGATGGCTTGCTCCGGCAAACCGACTAATGCTCAGTGTGCAATTCCGTGTTTAACAGGACTTCCGGGACTGATCGCGAAGTCTGGGGACGAATCAGTGGTGTTCTTGTCAGTGTTACTTGGTGGTACCTGAAGAGAGGTTTTCTGGGTTTATGTTTCTTTAATGAGGATGAAACACACCTGGTTAACCTCTTTTCCAGTATCAAATCCCACCTTGGAGGCCTCCTGGTCCAGACCGCAGCTGCAGGGAAGGGCGTTCCTGTCAGCTCCCACCCAGTGGACAGGAGTCTGTGGTTTACTGCAAAGCCTGTGCCTTATGACTTTGACTAATGTCGTCTGTTCTACTAACCCTCAGTGTCCAATCCACATTTTCAGGACTTCCAGGACTGATCGTGAAGTTTGGGGACGAATCAGTGGTGTTCTTGTCAGTGTTACTTGGTGGTACCTGAAGAGAGGTTTTCTGGGTTTATGTTTCTTTAATGAGGATGAAACACACCTGGTTAACCTCTTTTCCAGTATCAAATCCCACCTTGGAGGCCTTCTGGTCCAGACCGCAGCTTCAGGGGAGGGACTGTATGGGCATAAGTAAATGGACGTGAATAATTGTTGACCACAAAGCATGTCCGTGTTTCTGACTTTGGTCTCCCACTCCACTAACCCTTAGTATCTGATCCATTCTTAGGAGGACTTCTCAGTGTGGTGCCAACCTGGGGAGGACAGCATCAGCGTGACAGCTCCACGCCCTGGCCCGTGCAGGTAGGTGGCCTATGGCTGCATTCATCTTGCTCCTGACGAACCACCCATGCCAGGCTAGTACAGTATCCATCCCTGCCTTGGAGGGATGTCTGGTCTTTGCCACCTTCAGTGATGGGCCTGGAATCAGCCCAACCCACAGAGGGCGGATGCCCGGGTTACAGGAAGCGTGGCTGATGGACGGTGCGGGTGTCCTAGCCCACTGCCCCTTAGCCTCCTGTCTATTCTGAAAGCGTGTTCTGGACATAATGACATCTTAGGGAAGAAAAGCTGATTCTGAGATCAAAAAGACACCTTGGGGTCCCTGGGATTGGTCTGGCATGGGACCCGTTTATTTCTAACAAGAATTCTGGAGTCGATTTATTTTAAATTTGCTATTTAAAATGTGATATTATGATATCAAGTTGGCATTTGATATTATGCCAACTTGAGGGCAGGGGCTTTGTCATGAGCCCTGATCCAGCAGAAGGGAGTGGATGGCTGACCACAGGGTGTGTGCTTTACCAGGGACACACCTGGCCCACTGACCACTGTGTCCAATCCGCCCTTAGGAGGCGATGCTGACGTTGAGGACAGAAGTTGTCAGCCCCCATCCAGGGTAGGGGGCCGAGGTGTGTGCTTCCCTTCCTCTGCTTGTCCTGTCTGGCAGTACTGCTTGGTGCTCAGTCCTTTTCAGGAGGACTTCGTGGAAGTGATGCCAGCCTCTAGGGAAGGAGTGGTCCTCAGCCAGCTCTAAAGACAAGGCACTGAAGTAGGTCATTGGTGGTGCATTTGTTTTGATGGCACTAGGTTGTGACTCTGGGTTCTCGACTTGCCTGTGGCAGTTGGCAAAGGGGCTTACGAGGGTGGAGGGCATCGAGTTTGGAGAAGGACCAGGTCTTTCCACCTCACTCCCACTTTGATTAGGGCCAGAACAGACGGGAGCAGCAATGACTGGCATAGCCAACCTTTCATGTTAGCTGGGGCCCACGCACACTGCTTCCACCCAGAAAGAGCCCTAAAAGAGGGAAAAGAAAAGGAAGACAGTGAGTGTGCTGTTGCCTCTGACAAGTCCAGGTGTCCAGGGCAGGTGGCAGCTGGGGTCATGCAGAGGGGCCTCTGGTGGCTCAGCAGGGACCAGAGACAGACCGTGAGGGTGCAGAGCGCCAGCGGGGTTCAGAACCCGCCCTCTGCTCTGGCGTCCGTCTTGGGGCAAGGAGAGGGCACAGTTGTACAGCTTTCTAGGCGAAAACCTGGAGTTTTCTGACCCCTGATTCCTGACTCTTGTCTCTCCAGTCCTGCCGGGGCTGGTCTGACTCTCTGCTGAAACGAAAAGTAGTCAGAGGGATCAATGTTCCCCCTGTAAGGAAAAAAATTATGGTCAGAGGGATTTTATAGCAAACAGAAAAGCCGACCCGGAATTGGCACAAACATTTGATGAGCTAATTTCAGGAGATGAAACTTGTTTGATTCCTTAATTCTGCAGAGTGAAGTGGAAGGCACCGGGCGTGGTTTGAGCTGAAGGGTGAGGGCCTGCCCTGCTCCCCACCTGCCCACCGGCCTCCGAGGGAGGTTGTGATGGGCACTCGTGTTGCTCACGCCTTACCCGGTGCCCTGCATCTGTTTTTAGAGTCACAACTCACCTGGAAGACGGCTTGGACCCTTGGCCAATTCTGCACTGGGTCGGCTAACTGCAGACCAAGCCACCTGCCTCTTGACCACAGAATTGGAGATTTATTCAAGAACTCTCCCGAGGCACTGACTTCGGGATGCAAACCAGTATTCCTGGAGGTACTTCCTGAGGCCTGAGGGACTTCCAGAAGGAGACCTTGGTTCCACCACCCGGAAGGCTCCAAGACCTGCAGAAAGGTTGTACGCAAAGTGTTCCCTGTGTTGGTAGAAGGTGCTTCACAGGCGAGCTCTTTTCCGTATCGAGTCTTAAAGGTTTGTGGCTCACCTCCAGGAACCACCCTGGGACCTTGAACCAGACTCTTCTCTGATATAAGACATATGACATGTGGTCTACCCAGTACAGTGACATCAACGTCGGCGAAGATACGGCTGTTTTGTTTTTGTTTTTTGTTTGATTTTTGATCAGTGCTAATCTTCGATACTCGAAGGAGAGGTTGTCCGTGTTGTCTTCTCTTTATTTATGATGAAACATACACGGGAAACCTCTTTTTTAGTATCAAATCCCACCCTGGAGGCACTTCCTGTTCCTGATGCAGCCTTCAGGGAAGGGACATTGCCAGCTCCACTCTGAGTAGGCTCAAGGAAGGCGGACTGTGTGACACGTGTCATGGTGGCGTGGCCCTCAGGACCCGGCCTGCCTGCGGAGGGCTTCTTGGAAGGGAAGCCGCGTTTGGAGACGGGCCCGTGTTTCTGTGGTGGAGGGAGGCTGCTCGTGTGGTTTTGGTCTCACTGATGACTCATGGTGGGTGGTGGCTCTTCGGTGTGAGGTCCTGCTCGGACGGCTTTCTGGACACGCCAGCAACGTCATTGAAGTGACAGTAGTGCCAGCTGCTCACCAGGGTAGCTGAGGGGATGGTAGACCGGTGACGTGCACTTCATTTATGCTGTAGGTCACCCGTTTGACTATCCACCAGCACCCCGTCCATCTGTGGGATGACAGCTTGGTGCACGTGGCAACTCTGGAGAAGACGGGGAGTCTGGGGGGCCAGTGGGTGAATCTGTAGGATTAAAAGAGGGGTTGTCCTTTGGGGGGCTCCCCCCGCCTTTTAAAAATAAATATAAGCAATTTGCAGCGAATAATCTCTTTCAGTGTCAGATCCTGCCGGGGAGGGCTGCTAGCCTGACCACAGACAGTGTCGGGGAGGAGGCCTTGGTGTCAATGCCCCAGCAGGGGCGGCCACCCCACAGCACATGTGGAAGGCGGCATGTGTGTGTCACCTGGTGGGGGGCCCTGGTCTACCCTCGGGAGGGTTGGGGGGGTGACGTGTGTGTGAGATGGTGCTAATGTTGGGAGCATCTGTGGTTGTCACGTGGACTCCTCTGTGGCACTGGGAAAAGGCTGTCTGATGAGCTCGCCACACGTGTGATGGATGTTGTATGGTCATCTCTTTTCAGTAGTGAAGTCCACCCTGGAGGATTCCCGGATGTGAAGCGTATTCCAGTGGGACTGCTGGTGTTGGCCCCACTCCTGGTCAGTGATGGTGAAGACCGAGGAGCTTGCAGTGTGGCTACGATGGGCCCCTCCTGGGCCATTTCGGCTCAGGCTCCGGCCCTCCCTGCGGACGGCGAGTCCACGCTCACTGCCTGGGGAAGGAGGCTTTCTGGTTGCTCATCCCTGTGTCTGTTGCGCAGCTTTGCTTGACTTAATGAGGACCCAGACATACCGGATGTGTCCAAGCATCAGTCCCCTCCTAAGATGCATCCTGATGTGACGCCGCTTCAGGAGAGGGACATCAGAGTCATCAGCGGAGAGGTGCGGAAGGGGTTGTTTTGTCTGAGAGCACACATTCTGTTCAGGACGTTTCTCCTGGTCCACTAACCCTAAGTATCCCTTCCACACTTAGGACAACTTCTGGGAGAAGCCCACCCTGCGGGGGGTGGTGACGGTGGGACTCCTCTTCTGTCACCCTCCTCTCGGGCTGGCTGGCACGCTGTTCTTACAGCTGTGGCAGAGGCACAAGAAAGTAAGTGGAAACGCACAGCCTCTTAAAGCTGAGGCTGGGAACCAGCGCATTTCTGCCTGCATGTCATTGACCAGAGCTAGTCACATGGCTAAACCTAAAGAGAAGGGGAGGGAAGGTCCCACCCATGAGGAGGTCATGGTGGGGGTGGATGCAGGGGTGGGTGAGGATTCAGAGCCAAGTCAAGTGTCCACAGGGGCCAACTGAGAACATGGGTGTTACTCATTATTCATTCGTAACTAATTAACCTCCGTTTCTCGTCTGCCATGGGAGCACTTCTCACCCTAAGGCTGGTGAGCCAGGGGAACACTGTGTCAGGGCCCATGGTCATTCCATTTCATCTGATGCAGTATTGGCACCAGGCATTTTTTGTTTTCGAGAAATATTAAAATATCCCTTCTGGTGCCTGTTATACGAAGACTTCCTTGGCCCAGGGCTCCATCAGAGAAGGCATGTTGCTGTTTGCCCCTCTAAGGGTGGTGGTGGGTGGGGTGGGTGGTCGACCACACGGCTGGGGAGTTCTTGAGACTCTCCTCGTCCCTCCTGTGTATCCCCATGGGAACTTCTGGGAAGCAAAATCAGTGTTTCTGTGTCATTGTCGTTCTGTGATACTTGAGGAGTCTTGACAACATAAAAGGAACGAATGAATTGTACACATCCTGCCCCCAGGAGCCTCCTGGGCCCAGTGCCATGTGCGTGGGGCACCCCGTGAGAGGGCTCTGAGGCACATGGCGGGGTCACGAGCAGGGCTTCCCTCGTCACGCGTCATCGCCTGGTGCAGCCACAGGACCCACTCGCTCTCAGGGAATCGGACATGATGCCAACTGCGGAGGAGCGGCTGCTCCGCGGCGCTGACATGCGGTACTTAATGAGAAGTTGCCCGCGTCTTTTTCGCTGTATTTGTGACGAAACATTCGCGGTGCACTTCTTTTTCAGTATCCTATTCTGCCTGGAAGACGTCTTGGTTCCGGTGCCAACTGCAGAGGGGGCGTGTTGGCCCTGTAGTGGATGTCAGTCAAGATCTTGCCATCCTGCGCCTTTTATCCCTTCCCCAGTTCCCCCTGACTTTCCCTATGAAGCTCCCCACTTCCTGCTGTGTCCCCCTCTTGATCCGTCCCCTTTGCTCCTGGGATTGGTTCAAAGATGGGCCCCTCCCTCTACTGGCCCAATGGGATGCAAGGAGAGGTTTGCTGAGGCTTCTGGGAAAGGAACTATCTCTCCCTTTCCTGTGAGAGCTGCCATAGCAGACTCGCCCTGTTTCCTTGTGCCCTGTGATGTGATAATGTGAGCTTTTAAGGCCCCACCACCATTTAAGGATGGAAAGGAGAATGCATGGGGCTGTGCAGACACGGAAGGGGAGACCTGTACCATGAAATGCATATTGGAAAGCCAGAGGGGAACCAGGTGATAGTGTCTGAGGCCCTGGATCAAACCTTGCCTGAAGCTTGCCTGTATCTGTACTTTTCAGTTACATAAGTCTATACACCCCTTTACTGTTTAAGCAAGTTTGAGTTGGCCTTTATCTTCCTTATGATATAAATGGGTGATGCCACACTGCTGTCAGTGTGACTGGAAGACTAGAGACACCTGCATTCTTTTAGTGACATGTTTCTCACGGTTTGACTCTCCTCAGTGTTCTTTCTATGGTGGGATCTTGGTGAAAGATGACTTTTTCTTGTGGATTTACTGTGTTTGCACTTTAAAAGTGTTGCCCCAGTTGTTTAATTTATGAATGACAAATAATGCACAATTAATGTGTTTTTTGTCTAGGGAAAGGTCACTGGGCCCTGTCTAGAAGACCCGCAGGATGGTGGACCCCAGAGCGTCTCCCCTGACCCAGTCTCCCTCAGAATCCGCCTCTCCCTGGGAGGACTTCCTGCACGTGATGCTGACTTTGGGAAGCTGTTGTCATTTCCTCGTCCCCGCCGTCCTTCGGCTCTCCACAGTGGGATTGCTGGATTTGTCACCAGTCACTCTGGCCTGTCAGTGTTTTAGAACCAAACCATGGCTCCAAGGAACTGGGAACACCGTAGGGAGCAGACGTGGCAATCAGGACCATGCAAGGCACACAGACAGGCGGGTTCACCTAATTCAATATCCTCGTCTTCCTGTCTCTCCAGAAGAGGATTTCCTGGAACCACTGACTCATTTCTATTTGAGGGTGCGGGACCATCCTCTTTTCTCTGAAGCGATGCTCTCCATGAGCATTTGCAGGGTTGATAATACACATTCCGGAACACGTCTGCCCTAATTATTGAATTCTGCCCGTGAAGACTTCCCGGGATCCTGGAGCAGAGCGAGTCTGGGGTGGCTTTGCTTTCTCCGTGGAGACTGCTGCACAGCCGGCCTCTGCTCAGTGTCAGTTGCCACGGGCTTCGCAGCACGCTGCCCGCCTCCGCCAGAGTCAGCAGATGCCCGTTGCCTTCAATGGTAATTGAGCACAAGTTTCACTGGTGGTGTCTGCCCCCGCCCCGCCACCACGCCATAACCCTCGGTATCCCTTCCCACCCAGGTACACGGCTGGAGGGGAGGAAGTGCTCATCTCTGGTACCTGAAAAGAAGTTGCCCATGTTACTTTCGCTTTATACGTGACGAAACAAACATGGTGCACTTCTTTTTCGGTATCAAATCTCACGTTGAAGAGCTCCCTGGCCCCGATGGAACTTTGGGGAAGGGACTTTGGTGTCACTACCTCCCTTGGTCTGTACATGGAGGGAGGATTTGCCCCAGGACAGCCCCCGAATTGACTCCGTGTGTCGGTGGGTCCAGGGACACTCAGCGTCTGCCCATCCTTAGTCCAAGCTCAGACCATACCCACCTCTGAGAATAGGCACCATTGGCGAGGCCTCGGTCAAAGCCAGCTCCCCACTGCCAGGGAGGCCGGGGAGCATGTTCCTGGCTCGACTGTAAAGAATGCCCCAAACATTTGAACAGAGTTCACACGAGAGGAGCCAAAAAAATAACGAACTAAACAGCAACGGCAACAACACCGAAAACAAATAACCACTGAAAACCACCTGCCAGCTCTCTCCAGAGGTGGAAGTGGATGGCTGTCAGGTGCATGTACTTTTACCAGGACATGTCACCTGGTGGACTGTCACCCACACATCCATAGAAGAATTGACTGGGGACACCAGCTGTGGCAGAAGGCAGTGGTCCTTGTGGTTCTGGGAAAGGGATTGTCCTGGAGTGGTCATTTCTCGGGACACTAATCCTCCCAGCCCGACTCTTCCAGGTTCCAGTCCTGCTCCGAGGGACATGCTCTTTGATGCTGCCAATGGCAGAAGGACCTTGGTGTGCACTGCAGATCAGGCCCAGTGATCTGGCTGACTGCGGGAACTTGTGCCCTGTGGAAGGCGTTGCTGGCCGGTGTCCAGGCTGCTCTGTCCTGCACGTTCCGTGCTCCCGGAGCCCGTCAGCCTAGAGGAGGGGCCATGGGGCTCTGTGGTACTTGAAGAGAGGTTTTCTCCAGTGAATTCATTTTGTTTACGACGAATCATTCTTGGCCAACCTCTTTTCAGTGTCGAATCCGACTTGGAGGAAAGGCCGTTTGAGCTGGGACCTGTGGTGGCATCAGCAGCTCCCAGGGGTGAGTGATGGGGTTGTCACCCAGAGAGCTTGTGGGTGACCACCCACGGCTGCCTGGGCCACTGACCTCTGCGCCCATCTCCCCTAGGACTTCTTGGAGCCCTGCCAGCTGGAACTACAGCCGTGGAGTCGCTCTCAGGGCTATAGTTTGGCACTAGAGGAGAGTTTATCCGTGTTTCTATGCTTTATTTATGATGAAGGCCACGAGTGCATTTCTATTTGAGTATCCTATCCCATCACCAAAGCCCCGCGCCGACTTCTGGAAGAACTGCTAACGGCAGCCCCGTCGGTGGCACTTGGACCGTGCTGGCCTCAGCAGGTGCCCTTCGTGATGATTGGCTGCTGCACCAGCCATCCTCTGGGTCTGCCTTCCCTGCAGAGATCTTCCTGGGGGCGAAAACACCTTTGGAGAAGGAGCAGCGGTCTTCACGTCAGGGAAATCCACCAAGAAAGGCTGTGCACGGTGTGGCCTGCAGCGTTAACCTCTGTTACTAATTCAAGTACTACCGGCCACCCTTCTGGGTGATAGGGGCCCGCTGCAGGGAAGGTGCCCACGGGAGCGGAGGGCAGGTGTGCACTCTACCTGGCCCCGGGCCCCTCAGCCTGAGGACCTCCAGGAGCGGATTCCGGTTCTGAGTCACCTGTGGAATGTGAAGCGCAGATGTCCAGTGATGCATTTGTTTTAGCACCTGAGGAAACTTGACAGGTGCGGTTCTGTCTCGGAACGGAGCCTCGCCCCTGTCCTGGAGAGCTCCGGACCCCTGCTGCGAACGTCACGGAGGGGCACTGTTACCTGCACCACCCCAGGTACGTCAAAGGATGCTCGGGGGAGCACGGTGTCTTTGATGGTCAATATGCTCTGCGTGTTAACCCCCAGCATCTGTGTCCTCCGCAGGGTCGTCGGGCTTCAGGACGGGCAGGACAGCAGAGGCTGGCCTCTGGGATGTTGGAAGAGAGGTTGCTGGTGATGCGCTCACTCTGTTTGTGGCAGATATGACACAGTGGATCTCTTTTTAGCATCAAATGACTCCTTGAAGGACTCGCCGTATGTGGCGTCGAGTTCCGGAGCAGGGTGTGGGTGTCAGCCCCTTGCTGAGGGTATGTAAGCAGATGGTCGACCAGATGGCAGGTGTTTTGTTTATTTTTTGTTTTGAGAATTGAGAATTTATTGAATGAATCACCATATAATCCTGTTCCTTAAGGTAAATCTATACGAGGAAATTTAGGTTCTACCATACCAATTTCTTTTTAAGGAATTGACGAGGAAATGTGAAAAAAAAAAAACATGTTTAACACAGTTTTTGGATTTTTAGAAGAATCCCAAAACATATACTATCTAGTTTCTTGATTTTCAAAGCTTAAACTCTTAAAGAATAGATAAGACATAAGTAGACACTAAAAAAATAAAAATGGCAAATATGAGATGATGATAGGAATTTTTACAAATACATGGCAGGCATACCAATGTTTCATTACATAACTTAAGATAACTTATTTATTTTTCTCCTAGAAGGCAAAACGTCTGTTTCCTTGGGAAAGTTAGAATTTCCAGATACCTAATAGAAAGGGAGACTGTGGTCTCCGATCAGTTTTCAGAGCGCTAGAGGCTCCCTCACCTGACTGGTCAGGAGCTCGCCAGCCCTGCGGGTGGGACATGGTCTCGCTCACCCTTGTTGTTCATACAGGGTTTGTGGGCCACAAGTGGTTTGTGTAGGAAGCGCTACCAGATAAGGCTCTTCCAGGAGGAAATAGGTGAGGGAAGGGGGTGTGATCTCCTAAGACAGTCTCATCCCCCCTAACCAGCCGTGTCTCATTTTCTCTTTGCAGGGCCTCGTGGAGGTAGCGCCAGCCTAGCGAAAGTGGCTTTGCTCCCTCAGGTACGTGAAGAACACTCGTTCGTTTGCATTTGCTTTATTTGTTGCAAATTGCACTTGGCGGACTTTAGGGGAATCAAACTTGCTTCCCCAACAAGCTGCAACACAGGGGAGGCACCCGGGCTCTTGGTGGACACCAGGTGTTGCCTGGTCCACTCACCTTCGGCGTCCGTCTGTCCTGAGGAGCAGTGCCCCCCTCCACCTGTGTGCGAGGCAGGTTTTCAAGTAAAAGACTTTTTTGAACCAGTTCCAACTTTAGAAAAGTGAGAATGATGTAGGCCCCCCTTGTGGAATGTGAATAGAAGGTTGGCCACAGAGCGTGTGCTTTGTTTATGAAGGATGTCACCTGGCCTAGTGGTCCTTAGTATTTAACTTGTTTTAGGAGGACTTCCTGGAGGCGATGGCAACCTTGCAGAATAGGGACTGAATCTGGGATTGGCGCTTAGTTTTTTTGCTTTGGGAGGTGTGCTTTATCAAGGATTTGCAGCACCTATTTTGGTAAGCCTCTGCATCCAGTCCATCAAAGAAATGATTTTTTTGGAAGCCGTGCTGATTTTCGGAGGGGTGGTGGTGGCAGCAGCTGGTGAACATCGTGTGTTGCTGTCACTCAGTTGCATTTGCAGATACTGGTTGTGAACTATATGCCCATGCCTATCAGCCTGTCACAGCGACCCGTCAAATCCTGCCTGTTGGGACCTCTGGACCCCAGCCTCACCTTCTGGAACGTTATGTGATGTCCTCATCACTCTAAGGTATGTGGAAGGATGCTCCAGCACACACGTTCATATGGCCTTCGTCACTGGGTGCCTTAGGAGGACTTCACAGAGGTGATGCTGATTTTAGGAATCGTGCAGATTTTTCATCTTCTTGTCTGTGATATTTTTGGAACTTAAAGGATAGAATCCCTACTCAGCTTGCTTTATTTACGGCAAAGTTTTTATGTACATCCCTTTTTTCAGAATAAATGCTGCTTTGGAAACACCCCTTGCCGTGACATCCCCATTAGGGAAAAGACTTGTGGCTTCGCTCCAACAGGGCGAGGGACAGCAGGGCAGACCCCAAACCGCGTACCTATGTACTTGGCGCGCCATCTGGACACGAAGAGGCCGGGGTCGGCATCGTAGTTCCTACAGGGGACTTAAAATGCGCTTGACTACCTTATTTAATTTTTGATGAATTGTGTTCAGGTTTGTGTTTTCCAGGGCTGTTCAATTTTTGGTATTCAAAAGGTGGATGTTCCTTCTATGCTTACAGGATTTATGATTAACTATAGAGGAAAATCCACATTTTCACTATCTAAAGTTGCTTTTAAAACGTTTCTGAGCACAAAATCCCCGCTCAGGGCAGAGAGACTGTCTACCACTGACTACCAGGCCAGCGGCTGGAAGGTGGGCCTTGGCAGGTTCGCCGCTGGGATCTGTGTCTGCGGCGGGGCTTGCTGTTCCCAAAAGCCCCCCTCAGGCCCATCCTGAGTGTGCCTATCCTGTGTTACCTTTCCTTTTGATGGATTGCGCTCAGATTCATGCTTTCCAGGACTAAATCCTTCTTTGGTATTTAAAAAGTGGATATTCCTTCTATGTTTATGTTATTTATGGTTAAACATAGAGGAAATTCCACATTTTCAGTATCAAATGCTGCTTGGAAACATTCCTGGACTGAAACCACCATCAGGGGAGAGACAGTAAAGTTACCCCCTCCAGGGTAAGTGGAAAGTTGGTGGACCCCAGAGCATGTGCCTAATTCATGCCACATGTCTGCGGACCACCCACCCGTCCTGAGGAGACCCCCTCGTGAGCTACCAGCTCCGCACGGAGACCAGGGCCTGCTGTCACAGTTTCTCCATGGCAGCGGAGCTGTCTTTTCTGTACGATGTGACATTTGTTTTTGATGGATTGTACGTAGGTTCACGCTTTCCAGGATTAAATTTTCTTTGGTATTTAAAAGGTAGATTTTCCTTCTATGATTACGTGTTTAGTGGTTAATCATAGAGGAAAATCCACGTTTTCAGTATCAAATGCTGCTTTGAGGACATGGCTGGACCGCCATCGGGGACGCGGGGTAAGTGAAAAGATGGTGGGCCGCGGAACATGTGCCTCATTCGCGCCACGTGTCTGCCGACCACCACCTTCGGGAGCCCCCCTCGCTGAGGAGCCAGCCCGGCAGACGGACCGTGGGGCGTTCTCGCAGCCACGCCGCGGGACTGTCCACAGGTTGCTTTGCTGTCTGCTGCATCCTCCGCGAGCCGTGCTGAGATCGGTCCTTTCCACAATTCAGTCCTTCTTTGGTATTTAAAAGGTGGATATTCCTTCTATGTTTACGTGATTCCTGGTTAATCATAGAGGAAAATCCATGTTTTCAGTATCAAATGCTGCTTTGGAAATGTTTCCGGAAGAGGCCGTAGGGCCGGGGCGGTGGAAGGCTGGTGGCCGCACGTCGTGTCTCACCGGCGGGTGTGCCTGAGCAGCGACTCGAGACGCCGACGCGGTGAAGATCGCCCTGTGGGTTCGCCAACCAGTTCTTCCACGCAACGGGACGTTCGTCTCTGACGACTCAAGCACAGGTTCGCGTTTTCCTGGACGGAATCCTTCTTTGGTATTTAAAAGGTAGATTCTCCTTCTATGAGTACATTATTTATGATTAATCATAGAGGAAAATCCACATTTTCAGTATCAAATGCTGCTTTGAAAACCTCCGAGGATGTGACGTCGCCGTCGAAGAGGAGATGCTCTCTGTGCCCCTCCTGGGCGCTGGACTGGAGTCTGGACAGACACAGAATTGTACCGTGTGTGATGTATGACACGTGCTCGCTTGCCCTCGGCGCGTAGTGTGTTTTACAAGGCTGTGTTCTCAGCATTGCTTCACTGACACGGGACGAAGTTTGTTCTCTGTATGTTAACCACGTTTGTGACGCATTATCTGGAATCGACCTCTTTTCTGTGACCTGTCCCACCTTAGAGAATGCTCGGGTGGGCTGTCACTTTAGGACGGGGCCACTGGTGGGGGTGCCGCCCAGGGGACGTGGATGGACGGAGGTGTGGTCCAGCCATGGCACGTGCTCCGCACACAGGGCGCGCTGCCTGCCCATCAACCTTGCACATCCAACCTGGGTATCTTAAGCTCGCTCCTGCGGCTGTTGCCAACTTTGTCACATGAAAATGGCTCTCCAGCCAGTGCTGTCATTTGCTACCAGAAGAGAGGTTATCTTTCGTTCGTGTGCTTTATTTGCGATGACTACACGAGGGTAAACTCTCTTCAAGGAGCAAACTTGCCTGAGAAGTCTTCTTGGAAACAAGGCTGACTTCAGGGACCTGTGAGAGGGCCAGCACTGCTCCAGGGGGTGCAGACGCACGGCTGACCTCAGGGCTGTTGGTGACCTGGTGCTCTGACCCTCCTGATCCCATTCGACCTGTTGAGAACTTTCTGGAAGAGATGCTGACTTTGGGCATGACGTGGTGGTTTTCTTTTCAGAGCTGCTGTTCTGTTTAGCAAATCGTTTTCCTTGGTGGGCCTGTTTTGTGTAATGACAAGCATTCGTGGGGCCGCCGCTCTGGCAGGTCTGCGCAGAGGTGATGCCTGCCTCTGGGAGGAGACCTCCTGGGCAGTTCATCTCCCCGACACGTGAAAGAATGATCAGCAGTGAAGCCAATGTCTAATTTAAGCGTGTTTCATCTGGTCTACCCCTCCTTCCTCAGCTCATCCTGTGCGTGACCTTTGGGCCTTACTGCCCACTTAAGGGAAGGGGAAGGGTGCTGGTGCCAGGGCAGGGCAAGGATGGCCCAGAGCACCCTGTGTGTTTGCAGGACTTGCTGCTGGGACCGTCAAGCCTCGGTGCTCTCTTTGTCCACAGGTGTCCCCTTGGCATGGTTGCCAACGGTGATGGGAAGACCCCTGGATCACTGTTGTCATTGTCTGTTTAGAGAGAGCTGGCCCATGGGGATTTCATTTTCCTTTGGTGAATCTTGCACAGATGAATGCTTTCGAGCAAACACTTACTGCTTGGGTGGCTTTTTGGGTGGCCAAATTAAGGAGAAGGGACAATTGTCTTAGCACCGCTGTGTGATTTGGGTGGTTGATCATGGACTGCGTTGGTTTTCTGTTTTTCTTTTTTCTTTGATGATGCATGTTATTGTATCTTCTAATCCCTGTTAGCCAGTATTCACCAGCGGGTCTTCCAGGAGGCAGTGGCTTTAGGCAGAGGCAGAGGTTCTTTTCCCAGGGCGTTTTTGCAGGCCCTGTAGGGATTTCAGCCATTTTGCATCCACTTTATTTCAAGTTGCACAGGATTGCGCTGTCTTTGATAACCAGTCCTGTCTTGGAGAGACGCCGGGGAGTAAAGCCAACTTCAGGGCGAGGGGCTGCGGGGGCCAAGGCCCAGCTCTAGGGTCAACCAGATGAGCCTTGTCACCCGCCCCTCGCCCTTGGTTTCAGCCCTGCAGGAGAAGACGTCCACTCCAACGAAGACATGGCGCGGTCCCCTCCTGACCCCGGAGTCGATCTTTGGTACTTGAAGAGAGGATACCCTTTGTATGTTCTCTTTATTAATGGCGAATATACAGGGGGAGACTCTTATTTGCGTATCAAACTCTGTCTGGGAGGGCGCTTGGATGCCATTCCTTCTTCAGGACAAAGCTGCCGACGTCCCTCTCAGGTACGGCCTGGCTTCCTGGTCCCACGGTGTGAGCGTCGGCTGTGATGCTGGCCCTGGGCTCTCCCTCCACCCTCGGGGCCAGGTTCTCCCTCTGGAGAACTCCCTGGGGCTGTGCCACTCTGCGGGGGGCAGAGGCGGGGCCTTTTTGTGCACACTATGGTGTTTATCTGTGGTTTGTTTTTTAAGGATAAATTGCGCATGGACCTGCCCTTTCTTGGTACTGAGTCATCCCCGGGAGGGTTCCTACTCACTGCATCAATCTTGCACCAGTCCAGACACACGTGTGATGGGTGACTACGGAGCCAGAGCAGAGCTGATGATGCTGGTCACCTGAGCTACTCACCCCAGTCTGTGTCCTGGAGAGGGAGTCGACCTCGAGTGAAGGACGTTGATGTCAGGGCCATTCTAAGGCAAGTGACTGGAGGAGGGACCCGGAGCCTGCCCCTGCTCACTGGGACTGTCCACCAATCATGCTGGGCAGTCCCTCGTGGACGTTGTTAAGTGGAGACCCCCTGAGCATGCCTTGGGCAGGTGTGTTTGCTCGTTGTGACTCTGGCGTCCCCTGAGTCTGACGGTGGGGCCCTCTTTTTGTTTGTTTCGAGGCAGGTACAGGTGACGCACTCTTGGATCCAGTCATTTCCAGGACCTTCCCGTCCAGCTTCAGAGGAGGAACGTGGTCTCAGCACTCTTCCGGGCTGAGCACATTTGTGACACCCTCTTCCCTAAGGAGTCCACATCTCTGGTCTACTAAGCCCACACCGCCGTGCCCCTTTGGGGGAAGGCGGTGCCTCCCTTCTCTGTAGCTTGGTGGTATTTGCAGGAGGTCACCAACGTACGCTGAGTACATTTACCCAAAGACATCCTCATTCCCTTGGTTAGAAGCCAGTCCCAGCTGCAGCAAGTCTTGGATATGGCACCTATCGGGGCCAGGCAACAGCCTGTGGGGGCAGGGCCCGGCTCTAGGGTCAACCAGATGAGCCTTCTCACCCGCCCCTCGCCCTTGGTCTCAGCCCCCCAAGAGGAGACATCTACTCGGGCGAAGACCTGGCGCGGTCCCCTCCTGACCCCGGGGTTGCTCTTTGGTACTTGAAGAGAGGATACCCTTTGTATGTTCTCTTTATTAATGGCGAATATACAGGGGGAGACTCTTATTTGCATATCAAACTCTGTCTGGGAGGGCACTTGGATGCCATTCCTTCTTCAGGACAAAGCTGCCGACGTCCCTCTCAGGTACGGCCTGGCTTCCTGGTCCCACGGTGTGAGCGTCGGCTGTGATGCTGGCCCTGGGCCCTCCCTCCACCCTCGGGGCCAGGTTCTCCTCTGGAGAACTCCCTGGGGCCGTGCCACTCTGTTGGAGGGCAGAGGCAGGGCCTTTTGTACATGCTCTGGTGTTTACTGGTGGTTTGTTTTTTAGGAATCTCACATGGACCTGCCCTTTCTCGGGACTGAGTCACACCCAGGAGGCTTCCTGCTCACAGCGTCAACCGTAGAAAGACCTTGATGTTGGACTGTTCCAAGGGTAACACGTGAGTCAGTCACCACAGAGCACTGGCTTTATTTATGATGGTTTCAAGACTGATGAACCAAGCCGCAGGAGGGCTTCCTGGAGGTGGCATCAACCTTTGGGAACAGGCCAAGGGTTGCTCATCAAGGCTCCTCTTTGGTGCTTGGGCGGATGTTATTCAGCTCAGTCCCTGAGATGAGTCTGTAAGAGCTATTTCTGTCTGTCGTTTGTGACTCGAGTCCCACATGGGCGTCCCCATGGGAAGGCAGCTCTGGGGAGCAGCGCAGGAGCCGTTAGCCCCGCGTCAGGGACACGTGAACGCTGCACAGTCAGAGGGCACCTGTGTCCATCCCGATGTCTGTGGCCCAGTCCTCTGACGGCCACCATTCCATCCCTGCTGAGGACGCAGAAGGGCGCTGGTGAATCCCCGGTTCTGGTCCTGTCTTTGGGGAGATGTTCCTTGGGCTGTGTGACACCCTGACTGCCACGGGGGCCATGCAGACCTGAGCCAGCATCGTTAAAGGGGCATTCGCAGCAGCCCCTATCCCAGGACAGCGTGTGTCCCGTTGAAGAGAGGTGAGCCCCTCACCTGGGTGCTGAATCTCGTGCCCTGCAGTCAGTTCCTGCGCCTTTCTTAAGTGCCTTCTGTGAGGGGAGGCCGCTGTGGGGGACTGGCCCCGGGTCTGCTCTCTCCATTCCTCAGGGGTATTTAGTGTGTGACTACTGTGTGCTCTTTCCTAACGCGGCCTCATGGACGTGATGCCGGCCTCCGGGAGGGTGGTGGGGAAGGGGCTGGCTCTGGGAAGCGACTTTGATGTCAATGCATCTATGGGCTATGTGACAGGACGGTGACCACAGGGCCTTTGCTTCATCTATGGTATCGATTCACCCGGTCCCCTTGCCCTTGGTTCCCAGTGCATCATGAGGAGAACTTCCTGGAGGAGGTGCCCACTCTGGGGTAGAGACGGTGGCTCCACCTCCAGGGCGTTCCTTCAAAAATGAGAAGCTGAGTTCCATGTGTGTGCTATGAGGCCCACAGGGTCAACCTCCTTTCCAGGAACAGTTCCTAAGCTGGAGTGGCGCCTGGAAAT
This sequence comes from Propithecus coquereli, assembly GCF_000956105.1. Classification (NCBI taxonomy): domain Eukaryota; kingdom Metazoa; phylum Chordata; class Mammalia; order Primates; family Indriidae; genus Propithecus; species Propithecus coquereli. Next base: position 3,431,849 of record NW_012148130.1, on the reverse strand, counting down.
GAGGCTGATTCTGGTGAGGGGGTGTTGGCTTCTGCCCCTTCCCGGGCCCCTCGGATGGAGAGCAGACCAGCGGGCACACACCTGGCAGGTGGTGTTTGCCACCTGGTCTGCTGATTCTGCATCTCCCATCCCTCCCTAGGATGTATCCCGGGAGACGAGGCCAGCCCCGCGAATGGTAGCGATGAACCTGCCAATGCTATTGTTTGGTACTTAAAGCGAGGTTGCCCTTTGTATATTCGGTTTCTTGACATGCAATATACAAGGGCAAGCTCTCTGTGAGTATCAAACCTTGTCTTGGACCCAGTCCACACTCAGCGAGGGATGCGGTATGTGTGTGCATGACCACGTGTGTTTGTTCTGTGTGTGGCAAATCCCTCGTGGGTTACCACTTTGTGGAGATGACTTCATGGGCATGAGGACAACTTTAGAGAAGGCAGCAGCCTTGGGGACGTCCCCTCTCCTGGTTATGTGTGGGAGGGTCCAAAAGCATGCACTCTGTGTGTGGTCTGGGCCCTGCTTCCCACGTGGGCGGTCACCAGCCCAGGCTCACGGCCAGGCCGGCCTTGGCATGGGGCAGCGGTTTTGTCATCCCTGCTGTTATTCGGAACTGGAGCGTGCATGTTATGCTTGATGTGTGTGACCTGGTTCACTAACCCGCAGCGTCTAATTCATCCCCAGGACCCCGCCTTGAAGACATACCAAGTCCACCCAAGGCAGTGGCTTTCTTTTCCGTGCTAACCTTTGGTACTTGGAGAGTGGTTATCCCTGTCCTGTTCGTTTTACTCATGTCGAATCGTACAGGGTCATCCACTTTTTCAGTATCAAGAGCGCAGACTCTGGAGCTCGATTTCCCATGTCTGGATCCCGCTTCTGACATGTACTAACTGTGCAGCCTGGGGCAAGGGTCTCATTGTGCTGTGCCTGTTGTCTCATGTGTCCCGTGTGAATCACATCGGTGTCTGACTCATGGGGCCGCTGGGGCTGAATGGGTTAAGGCTTGTGCACAGCTTAGGGCAGAGCCGGTGCCCAGCACTGCATAGGTGGTAGCCATGGCCCTTGCGTGCTATGCAACTGAGGCTGGTGGCAGTGGTGGTGGCGGTGGGTGGTCTTATTATTAAAATCTCTCCTTGGATTTCTGGAGCGAAGTCAAGACATGGAAGTCAAGTCCTCTATCAGGTACGTGAATGGACTGTGGAGCCAGGGTGCATGCCGCATTGACGATGGGGGCTGCCGAAGCTCGCGGTGCTCAGCAGCTAAGCCATTCTTGGGGTGGCTTTCGGAACACGGTGCCAAATGCAGTGGGGGTCAGCAGGCTGGTGTCACCAGGGCCACCGAGAACATTGCTCTGCTTGAGAGAGATAGTCCCTGGATTCTTGACCCCCGCCGCTACCCACCCTTTGACAGACTCTTGTGCGAGGATGCCAGGCTTAGTGGGGAGCAGATTCTATGGCATCTTGCTTGCCTAGTGCTTAAAGAGAGGTCATCCACGGTGCATGTGTCATGTGCGCCTGTATGATGTGTGGTGTGTGTGCATGTGAGTGCGTGTGACTGGGTTTGCCAAATAGCAGTCGCCATTCAACCTTGAGCCAAAGACCTGGAGGTGCTGGTGTTCCTGTCCACGCTGCTATTTCACACTTGAGGAGCAGTTATCCTTGGTGTGTTCACTTTATTTGTGACCAATCATACAAGGACAGTTTCTTGTTGTGTATCAAGTCCTGCCTCAGTGGACTTCCTGGACGCCATGACAGTTCTGTAAAGAGATGCATGTGTCACCCCTCCCAGGGCTCGTGCCTGGGTGGGGGGAGAGAGCATGCAGCTGGTTTGTGGTGGGGCATGTGTGCCCTCATCTCAGGACCCTAGAGGCGGGGCAAAGCTTGGCAGGCTGCCAGTGGGCTCCTTGGAGCTGCCAGGAATCCACGTTGGTCATGGGTGTGTGTTATGGGTGATCCAGCATCCTCATGGCTTATCAAATCCTACTTCTTGGAGACACTTCCTGGATGAATCCAGGGACAGATTGTGGGGGCCAGACTCCCTCCCCTGCTCAAGAATGTGACTGACCCCTCAGCATGTTCTTGACTTTCAACGTGTGACGCTGACCTGCTAACCCTCATTGTCTGGACCACCTGAGAAGAACATTCTGGAAGAGACATCAACTTTGGAGAAGATGCCAACTTCTTCTTGAAGGCGCATTGCTTTGGTGCTTAAAGAATGGCTGTCCGTAGTATGGTCTCTATATTTAAGATGATTAATATCGGACAACCATTGTTTTAGTATCCAAATTTACTTCAGAAGTTTTCTCAAGCCCAGTGCTAACCTCAGCAAGGGGACATCAGTGCCTACCCCACCATGGAGTGCGACTTTATTAACGATTTGTAATGACTAAATCAGTCGTCCCAGAATGCAGAACATCAGTGTGATTTCCTTGAACTAATACCAGCTTTGGGGTGGAGCTACTCTTTGAGGATTCAGGGGGCATACAGTTTTATTTAGGGGAGGTTGACAATTTTTCATCTGTCATTTTCTTCTTGTTATTACGTCTTAGCCATGAGCGATTCCCTGGGGAGATGCTGGGGTCATGCATCTCTCTAGGCAGGTAGATGTGGACCAGGGCATCTGGGTCCAATGTGCCCTGATCCTTGGGGTCCATTCTGAGCATGGAACACATCCTATAGGAATGCAAACATTAATGAAAACTCGCTACCTTTCCTGTCACCCCTACTTTTTGGTGCTCCTAAGCAGCTGCCCATTGGATACTTGGTTTGCCCTTGGTGGATATGACATGGCCTCATGCCATTTTTGGGACCCACCCAATCTTAGACTCTCATATGGAATAAGACATCATGGTCAACAGCACCTCTGGGGTGTGTGTGTGTGTGTACACATGTGTATGAGTTGTTGGCTAGAGAAGTGTTTCACAAACTTTAAAATGCTTCTAAGATGTTCATCACCTAGGGATCTTGTTAAAAAGCAGATTCTGATTCAGGGACCAAGATTCTGCATTTTTAGCAAGTTCTCAAGTGATGCTAATGCTGCTGGTCTGTGGACGTCACTCGTAGCAGTTCAGGCTAGAGATGCTGCGCTTTCTCTGTGGCGTGTGCCCCTGTCTCCCCACATTCCATCTGCCATCCATCATGAGAGAGCTTCCCAGAACCAACACGCTGCTCTGTGGGTTTCGAACAGCGGTTATCTGTGATGGATTCGCTTTATGCATAAATATCGTGAGATTGCTCTTCTTTAAAATCAAATCATGCCTCAGAGGGCTTCCCAGATACCAGACCCGCTTCGGGAGGGGCCGCCAGTGTCAGTCCCCAGCAAGACGTGTCGGGTGCTGGGTCAACAGCAAGCTCACCCGGTAGGGACGGCTTGGGCGTCCATTCCCAGGCAGTCCTGCGGAGGAATTCCGGGAACCGAGGCCATCTCTGCAGTGGGGACTCTGTCTTCAGGAATCAGTGACACCCCATTTTATCACAGGCAGTATTACCCATGATGTTTCCTTGCCTATGACACACGTTCATCTGCTGGCTTCTTGCCGTCAAATCCCATCTCTCAGGAGTCCCTGGGGGAGGCTTTTCCCTTTCTGATTGGACCTGACTTAGAGGCCTTTCTGAGCACGGATCCAACTTCAGGGTTTGGATTTTGGTGTCAGGGCCAGGTGTAGGCCCTGGGACCAAGACATGGGAATGAAAGGTTGACGCCAGCACGTGTGCTTTCTTCACAGGATGTGAGCGTGCCGCCCCTGCCCCTGGGATTCGGCTCATCCTGTGGAGAATCTTCCGGAGGCAAAGACGACGGTGGGGAAGAAGCCGTGGTTTCGGTTCAGAACCATTCAAGGATATTTGAGGAGAGGTTATCCTTGTTATGTTCGCTTCATTCATCATGAATAATACATGGTTAACCTCTTTTTGAATATCAAACTGTGCCTCGGAGGGCCGCCCGCGCAAGAGACGTGAGAGTGTGTGTTTTGTGTGAGCCCCGGCCCGGTTTGAGCTTCCGCGGGACGCCGCCTGGAGGCGAGGCCGGGATGGGGGTGGAGAGAGCTTGGGGTCGCTTTGCGGTGCTTGCCGTGAACTTGATGGGTTTTTACGGTTTGTATGCAGTTGCCTCCCCTTTCGATGGCAACTTGCACGGACCTGACCCCAGTGGCTTGGCCTGGGACCCAAGCACAGGGGTCGAGCTCACCCTGGGACTGACCCCCGGTCCCAGCCTTTCCAAGGTGGCTTCCTGGGGTAGAAGACGTGGTTCTGCGCTCCATCGTAGAGCTCGTGGAGGGGAGAGGTCACTTCATCTGTGAACACTCCTCTGAGGGCGATCTGTTTCCAAGTGTCAAGTCTGGCCCAGATGGCTCCCTGGACACAGGCCTGACGCCTCCTCAGGTGTGTGCAAGGTGGGCTCACTTCAGCTCTGTTCCCCATTCCTCACCATGGTCACTGGCCCCGGTGTCCACTTCCTCCTCAGGTGAGTTCTCCGAGGCACTGCCGGCCACCCCAGCGGGGTTTCCTGTTCTGCCGCATTGCACCTGAAGACACTGGTGTTGCCATGGGTGTCCTCTGCTCCTTCCTGCTGGAGACCACACAGCCAATGCGTCTTTAGCTCAGCAGCTGCCCTGGAGGGCTTCCTGCATGTGGCACCCGGTTTGGGAAGAGAATGCAGGCTTCAGAGTGTCCCCTGGTTATGGAGAAGGGAGGCTGGCCCAGATCCCCAGGTTGGTGTAGATGGTGTCACCTGGGCTCCATCACCTCCAGGACATGGCTCGTACAGAGGGCAGTATCCTGGCCACCGCCAGCCCCTGCTGCATGCCGCCGTGATGACTATCATATTGGCAGTGACCGGCAGGACCGAGGCCTTCGATGGAAGCAATTCAGGATGGATGCCCGCTGGAGTTGCTGGCTTCACAGTAAGAAACCTGTCAGCCTTTGCCTAAGGTACGTGCACACAGAGTTGACTCGGGGACGTGCACTCTGTTGAGGAAGGTGCCCCCTGCTCCACTAACCCAGAGAATTCATCCCCCGCAGGAGAAGCCCTGGAAATGATGCAAGCTTTGGCGATGGGATGCCGATGTTCTTGCCAGTGTCATCGCGTGGGGCTTGGCAAGGGACCCCTGGAGTGCTTTGCATTGTTCGTGACAGCTACTGCATGGTCGACATCATTCCAGCATCATGGAAGCAGGTGTGGAGGTGCCCCACCTTCAGGGAGGAGGCCGGGGTCAGCACCATCACAAGGTACGTGGCGGGTGGTCCACCTGTGTACTAGTGGTGCCTGGTGGCTCCTGGCCCATGCAGTCCATCTTTAGGGGACTTCTGGGTGGAACTGTTTCAGTGCTCAGCGCTGCTCCATTTCCTTGGAATGGAGGGCTGCGGTTTGGGGAGTGCTGAGCCAATGATAGCCATTGAGTGGCCCCTCAGTTCCCATGATCCGCCCTGTCCTGCCCATGAGGACCCTTCGGAAGGATGGGCAAGTCCAGGGAAATGTTGTGGCCTTCGGTGTCAGTCCAAGGTCTAGAAAGGGCTGATGGATCAGAGGCCATGGGACATATTGTTGAACCAGGTCACAGGCTTTCTTTATCTTTGACCCTCAGCATCTGGGCTTCCTGTATACAGGAGGAGGCAAGGGGACTCCTCTTCTGGCACACCTGAAGAGGTCCTGTCCGTGGTGGGTTCAGTCTTCGACGCTTTCCCTGTTAAGATGTGATGTGGCATTACCTCCTTCTTGGCTATAATTCCAGCTTCAGGGAGGGGACATCGGTCCAGCGCCTCCCCAAATACCTGAAAGGATGGTCCATCGCTGAGCCTGTGCCTTGATTGAGATTAAATCACACAGTCCTCCAAGCTGTGGCATCCGGGCTTTGGATGCCTCGGGGGCAGAGCAGCGTCGGGGGGTCCGAGTAGGGAGTCTGGGCGGTGTTCACGGCTTAACACGTTGGAGCTGCTGTTTTTCAGGACAAACTGCTTGGAGACGTACCGGCGGACTCTGTCCATGATAGGGGAGTGGATGGTTGATCAGAGAACATACATTTTATAAATGATGTATGTCAACTGATCCACAGTCCCTACCTATCCAGTGACTTCTCCTGGAGGCCACGGCAGTTTGGAAGAAGAGGTGGCGGCTTCCTAACTGGTGCTAATCCCTGGCACTGGAAAAGATGTTCTCCTTGCTGGGTTTGCTTTGTTTATGCTGAGTCGTCTGAGGGAGGCTTTGTGTGTTTTAAAGTATCGATCTTGGCCGGGAAGCTTCCTGGAAAGACTCTTGCCTGCAGCCCCTCCCCAGGGGCAGGATGCATGGTTGGCCGGAGAGCGTGGGCTTGCTTTACAGCGTGCACCACCCAGACCTCCTAACCCTCAGTCCCCAATCCCTCCTCAGGAGGACTAGCTGGAGGCCAGGCCCACTCTGGTGAAGACGTGACTCGTCAGCGTTCGCCTTCGGTACTTGAAGAGTGGTTATCCCTGCTGTGTTCGCTTTACTTATGACGAATCATACAGGGACATCCAGTTTTTCAGTATCAAATGCTGCTTTGGAGGGCTTCCTGGATAGTGTCCCACCTTCAGGGAGGAGCTCTTGGCTTCAGTATCTACCCCAGGTATGTACGTGGAGGGTTGACCACAGTGCACAGGCTTCCTTCGCGATGCATGTCACTTGTCACACCCGTGACCAGAATCTAATCACCAAGGAGGATGGTTGCCTGGGAAGGCTGTGAGATTTTGTTGATATCTGCACCAAACCACCATGAGAGGTGGACCAGTGAGAATCCCACTCACACAAAACATCTGCCACCTGCTCCGAGCGAACCTTGTCTTTGGCGGGACGAGTGCCTAGAGACTCACCGACGTGAGGATGTGGTAGTGTTTTAGCAGTGGGGCTGACTGATATGTAACTGGTCATCCTACTGCTTTTGCTCCAGGACAGACTCTTTTTGAGAATGAAATCTTGCCTGGGAGGGGTTTCTGGAAACAGTGCCAACCTCTGGGGAGACATGGCGTCCGCATCTTTCTGAGTGGGTGGAGATTTCGCTGAGCGGAGCCTGAGCTTTGTTTTTCTGACACATCTCACTTGGCTCACTCTCCTGCGAGAGTGCTACACCCGGCCCCTCGTCACAGTTGCCGTTGGGAAGGGATGTTGGCTTTGGCCACGATGCTTTTTGATAAGGCTCCCGCTTTATTATCGGATTCTATTGTTATTAGCAGAACTATGGGGTCCATGAATTGATCAACTAACAAGGAATAGCTTGGTCATTCCACAAATAATGACTGGGTGCACACTGTATTCTAGGTGATTCTAGACCGTGGTGTAGAGCAGTGAACAAGATAAAGTCTTTGTGCACATGAACTTTACTTTCTGGTGGAAGAGATGGACAATAAAACACCAATTTTGGAACATAATTTTGTCCACTGTTCTATTTCATGGAGAAAAGGAAAGCAGGGGACAGTTCCAGAAAGACTTAAAAGCCAGGTGGACATTTGTGTTAAATATGGGGTCTGGAATGTTCTCTCTGAGGATGGGAATGGGAATGAAGTAGGGTGGGCCAGGTAGCCACTTGGGGCGGGAGCATTTCCGGAGCAGGGCTCGGCCCACAGGAGGCCTCTGGTGTGTTAAGGAAAGTGAGGGGGCCAGTGGGGTCGGACTGGGCTGAGGGTGTTGCTGGAGCTGAGCCGGGAGAGGCAGCTGTGGAGGCTCCACAGGGCTGTGATTTTATTATGAGTGAGATGGAGTTTACAGCAGGGCTGTGAGCAGGGAGGGATGTCTGGTCTACCTTTAAGAGGTCACCCTGACCGTAAGAGTGGTTATGGACGACCCACCGGGGGCTGCTATGCCTCCCCAGGAGCACCCTGCAATGGCAGCTTGGTGGGCTTGGCAGGTGCTCAGCTGGTGCCCGATGTGCCTCATGGATGACTAAGTGTGCTCTGTTGAGGAGTCCCAGGCCCCATTCAGCAAACCCAGGGCCACACACCGTGGAGTTCTTCTGGCCTGTGGTAGGCAGCCTCCCTCTTCTCCTTTCTGAACCTTGCCTGTGTGGACTCAGGAACGCAATGTCAACTCCAGGGAAAGGGAACCGTGTCTGCATCACTCCAGAGGAGGTGAGTGGCGGGCCCCTGAACACCAGCATGCTCTCCAGACACATGTCCATCCCTCACTAATGCTCAGTGTCCACTCTGCCTGCAGGACGGTGGTTGGAGGCTGCGCCCCTGGAGACGTGGAAGGAGACCCCTTGTCTGTCTTGTCTCTGCTTTACTGTGGTACTTGAAGAGAAGTTGTTCGTGGTGGATTCGCTTTACTTATGACGAATCATTCACGGACAACACTTTTTTCAGTACCAAATGCTACCTCTAAGGACTTCCTGGACACAGTGACCACTTTAGGAAAGTCTTTGAGTCAACCACATGGAGAAACCAAGAATGGATGGTTGGCCATAGACGATGCACTTGGCCTAGCTGTAAGTCACCGGGTTCCATAACCTGAGCATCCATCCATCTGTAGGAGGCCTTCCCATGGGTCATGCCAACTCTGGGGAAGCGGCTATGGTTCTGCCACCAGCATCACCTTACAAGACTTTGAAGAGAGGCTTCCTGGGCCTGAGGCCAACTTCCAGAAGAGATGTTGGTGTCAGCACCGTCCAGGGTGTGTGACTGGTTGACCAGAGGGGCATGCACTCTGTTTACCCTGTGGGCCACCTAGTCACCAACCCTCAGCATCAATTCCACCCCGGGAAGACTTCCAGGAGATCCTGTCAACTTTGGGGAAGCAGCAATGGACTTGCTATGACTGCTCGGTGGACCAGGATGATCTGTAGTCTTGGGGGTGTATGTTTACTTAGAATGCCATGAACCATCCTTGGTAGCCCCTTCATCACTCTCACAGCCTCCTTGAAGTGTTGACTTCTGATGTTGGACATGATGTTGCCTTCTGATGAGGGACCTGGAGCGGGCAGCTTCTCTCTTGGGTGTGTGATTGGATCGTTCTTCGCAGAGCATGTGCTTTATTTCTTAGGTATGTGATCTGGTCCTCTAACCCCTGGCATCTCGTCTTTCCATAGGAGGATCCCTGGAGGGGATACCAGTTTTGGGAAGCAGACATCGTTCTCTAGTCAGCGTCACTAGGGGCTACCGAGATGTGCTCACTTTGTGACGGCTGTGGAACAGTGCCCCTCTTGTCCACGAGGACTAACTGCACCCACCCCACTGCAGGGGAAGGCAGAACCGCTAGCTCCCCCTTAAGGTAAGTGCGCCTCGGGTGAGCATGCACTTAATGTGGGTGTATGTCACTCGGCTCGGCCCACTACCCAACGTTATCCCACCCATTTCTAACAGGACTCCCGAGAGGGGCGGCTGCCTTTGCAAGAGAGGCAATGGATTTCTCATGTTCATGTATGGTACTTGGAGAGAGGCTGGCCGTGATGAATTCGATTCATCAAAGCGAGTCATACACGGCTCTCCTCTCTTTTAGTGTCAGATTCTGCCTCGGAGGGCTTCCTGAGCCAGTGCTGTTTCCCAGGTAGGTTTCTGGATGGCTGAGCCCAGGCAAGCACTTTCCTGAGGATGCATGTTATTGACCCACTAGCCCTAGTGTCCAAGCTGACCCTAAGACAACTTCCTGGGGTACTACCAACTTTAGGAAAAACAAGGGAGATTGTTGAGATGCCCTAACTTTTAAAAAAGTAATATTGAAATACACATGGCTACCTTCTTTTTTATCATTATTAAATTCAACCTTGGAGTTGAATTTGGGCAACTCTTGGAGTTGAATCTTGGGCATCCATAAGCATCTTTTATTGGTCAACCCTGAGGATATAGAAGAGAACAGAAAAGAGGACCCTTTGGTGTGACCCCTGGTTTACTAACCCACAACAGCCCCGCACCCTCCAGGGAACTCCTTTAAGGGGATCCCAGATTGACCAAGGAAACAGCGGTTAACCTGATTTTGCAAATGTGTGGTCTGCTTTGTTTGTAATGTCTCCTGTGGTGCTGACTTCTTTGCATTATTAAGTGTTGTGTGCACGGCCAGTCATGTGCAGGAAGTGGCATTTCTGCCCACACTAATCCTGGGTTGGTGAACCAGGGATTGGCTGGAGAGCATGGGTTTGACTGGGAATTGAGTCACTGGTCCACTCATCCTTAGGGTCCCATCCACCCTCAGAGGCCACTCCCAAGCTGCCCAGGCTGTGTGGAAGATGCCGCAAGCCATGCCACCTGATGGTACTTGGAGGGAGGTTATCCGTGGTGAGTTTGCATTGTTTAATGATGCCCAATACACGGTCGACCTCTTTTCGGTATCACATCTCACCAGGTGTCTTCTTGGACCTGATGCCGATTTGGGGGACACCATGCTTGTGTTGGTTTCATGCCAGTGTACTTGAACATGTGGTGGGCCTAGAACTTATGCACGGGTGCTGCTAAGCCTCCCAGTCCACATCCAGTCTACTCATAGAAGAAGACAGTGCCAGCTTTTGGGAACAAACATATGATCTAGGTTTAAAACCCTCAGTGACTGAGGAAGTGGTGGTGTCCATGATGTTTCTGAGGTTTTTTTTGTCTTCCTCCCCTCTTTTTTTCTTTTAAAGAAAAGCAATAGATAGTTCCCTTCTATTTCACTATTAAATCTTGTCTTAGAGGAGGACTTCTTAGACATGTTGGCAAATTTGGGGAAGGGGCATCAGTTTCAGTATTTTTTTAGGCTAAGTAAAAGAGTGATTCACCATATCTGTTGATCAGGAGGCCACACTAAATTCAAGGACAGACAACAGTTCTATTTTCAATTTCTCATTTTTCTTTTCAAAAAGGATAATTATTCTACCTTATTACCATAATTATAAAAATGACACATGTTTATAATAAAATTCAAGTGATATGGAAAAATCTAAACAAAATTATAGAGGGAAAATTATCCATTTCTCTGTGCACCCAGAAATAACTATCAAGGACTTTAGAAATTTTAAACACCTGCCTGAGCATATATGCAAATAGGAAGATAGACAAAAAGAGAGCAAAATATTTCACAGATATGAGATCACACTAAACCTAATCATTTTGTGAAAAATGTTAACTATAATTTTACTTGAATTTAACATAAAGTACAAGCAAAAGAGAGATTGAAAGAATTGATAAATATTTATTTCTTTACTACAGGAAGTATTAACTCCTAAAAGACCCCTATAAAGTTAAGAAACTGTGTAAAACATTAAGTGGTTGGGATCATTATGTTTTTTTTTTGAGACAGAGTCTCGCTTTATTGCCCAGGCTAGAGTGAGTGCCGTGGCGTCAGCCTAGCTCACAGCAACCTCCAACTCCTGGGCTCAAGCAATCCTTCTGCCTCAGCCTCCCGAGTAGCTGGGACTACAGGCATGCACCACCATGCCCGGCTAATTTTTTTCTATATATGTATTATATTTTTAGTTGTCCAGATCATTTCTTTCTATTTTTTTAGTAGAGACGGAGTCTCGCTCTTGCTCAGGCTGGTCTTGAACTCCTGACCTTGAGCAATCCACCCGCCTCAGCCTCCCAGAGTGCTAGAATTACAGGCGTGAGCCAGCCCGCCTGGCAGGATCATTATGTTTTTTAACTGCTTCAGTTTCACTCCTAGTTCAGAAAAATGAAGTCAGCACTCTTGTACTTTCTTCACTTATCACCTCCTGTCTTTTTTAAGTTATATATTTTAATTTTTCCATTATAAATATTTGCATTTTGTTCTATAACTATAATTCTTGCAGGAGTTTAAACATAGTTCTATATTTAAATGAATTCATTACTCACTACCAGTTTTTTTTTTTTCCTTAAACTGAGGCTTCTCTGTTCCTTAGTTTTTAATTTTAATTTATATCACAATGGAATTGAGTTTATCATTGTTTCTTCAACAATGGCTCATGGACACTACCTTTGAGGTATTGCACATTTGACAGTATTTGTCTCTTTATGCACAAGAGATAGCTTAGCTGGGTATAAAATTCTGAGCCTAATGTTTTTTTCTCAGAAATTTGTAGATACTATCCCACTGTCTTCTGCACTGAGGCTTTCACTAGCTCTTTTAATGTGGCTTCTCTATGTAGCTCCTACTTAGCTGGACTGTATTATCTAGTAAATCTTCATATACTTTGTTGGAAAGACTTTGGGGTACTATATTCTGCGAGGTCTTTCATCTCTGAGAATGTCCGACCATTGCTCTTACACCTTTTCTCATCTGCCTATTATTTTTCCATACTGTTCTATTTGGCTCTTGTGATTTCAAGCTCTTTTTAATCTCTTTATTCACTTTAAAAATACTTATTGTATAATTTCTTTCACCTTTAGGGTTACAAGTCCTTTTCTCTGTTGAGTCTATTGATTCTTTCATGATGGTGCTTTTCTTTATGCATTTTGTAGTTTTACATTGTGAGATTATCAGTTGAAGATTAAAGTATTTTTGTTTTGTTTGTTCCCTATGCATAAGAGTTGCAATGTTATGGTTTGCATTTGGTTCTTCCTGGCACCCTAAGGATTTTACCAGTTGGGACCAGTTTTCCTACTCAATTTATTGGCTTAAGAATTCCCAGACCTTATGGTTAGTCTAAATTCTTACCATATCTTTGTCCTGGAGCTTTGATATCTCACAGGGGGCCTTATCTACCCACTGCCTAGAAAGAAACAAACACTCTTATCATTCTCCTGGGCCATTATAGAGTTTTCTGGTTTCCCTTTTCATTCCAGGTCCACTTCTCGTGGGCCCAGGGTCACATCTCCTGTTCCTGTCTGTACTTGGACTTTATGACTCCAGACCCTTAGAGCCTCCAGCATTGCAGCTCCCGGCTCCCTTGGTGGCACGTTGTAAACTTGTTGCTCTAGATTAAATTCTTCATTAGCACCTGAGGGTTTGCCTTTCTTCTATTCCTTTCAGCTATGTGTTTATTTACTAGTTGATTTTGGCTGTAGTTGCATTTTATCCAACATTTCTTTGCATTTGTGGAGCAGAGAGTTCCCTATTAGCTGTTGTTGCTGCAGTTGAGCCTTTGAGCTGAGTGATGGGTTAACGTGGTGTAACATTCTTGGCTTTCAGTTGGCTTCTCTCAGAACTTTGTGGACTTTGCTCCGTTGCTTTCCTGTGTTAAAACACTGCTGTGGACAAGCCCAAAGACAGAATTCTTTCCTCCTGGATATGTGAATTATTTTTTTTCCTGCTTATATATCCTGATTCTTTCTTTAGTCTTGAATAGTGGTGATTTTACCAGGGTATGACTCAGTCACTATTTGTCTTTATAAATTTTTCTGAATCATATTATGCCTTCTTGATTAGTGGATTTAATTCCTTTGTTTCAATGATTTCTTCTATTATTTCTATGCATACTTTTCTATTCTATGTGGTGGTCTTTTCTTGGGTGAAACGATCTGTTTTATTCATTTAATTATACACCGGAGGAGAAAAAAGTCTGTAATCTGGCCCCAGGCTGCCGTCTTTTTCTGCATGTCTCTCTGTTGTCATTGCCACTGTGCATTTGTCTATTTAAAATGATCACACCCAGATGCCTCTTTCTCAGTCCCACCTTCCGCCTTGGCACGATGCCTTGTTGCAATGCCAACTTCTGGGAGGGACATGGAGTCAGCACCATTTGCCAGGTATGTGAATTTACTGTTAACAATGGAAGATTTTTTTCACCATGTGTCTGCTGTACTGTTAACTGTATGTATGCAATCTATCCTTAGGAAGACTTCCTGGAAGTCGTGCCCACCATTGGGGATGAGGCTGTGATTCTGAGGTTAGTGCCAAGCTGTGGTATAATAAAGTTTGCATTTAACGCTATCTCTTTTTTATGATCAGTATTGCAAAGTCAGCCTCTTTGTAATGGAGTTAACTTCGGAGGGCTTCCTGTACACAAGGCCTACAGAAGGAAAGGATCCTTGCTGTCAGCTTCAGTGCTAATGTGAAAGGCGGGAATGTTCTCTGATGTGATCGGAATAATGAATTTATGTGCACTAGACCTCTCCACCGTCAATCCTTCTGGAAGTGCTCCTTAGATAGGTGGCTGACCTCGGCAAAGGCATCGAGGCTTCGACTACCGCAGGCTCTGAGATGGGACAGTTGAACATGGGTGTGTGCTTTGTTCTCAACCCCCTTGCAGGCAGTCCACTAACCTTCCATGTTCACTCTGTCCTCAGGGGACCTTCCTGGAGGAGGCCAACTTTGGAGAAGAGGCATTGACACCGGGCCGGTGCTCATGTGCGGTGCTTGAAGATAGGTTATCCGTGTTGCCTTCGCTTTATTTGTGACGAATCATACACGGTTGACCTATTTTTCAGTACCAAATCCCGCCTTGGAGGGCTTCCTGGAGCGGAGTCTCATTTCAGGGCGGGAACTTGGTGTCAGTTCCTCTCCTGGGTAAGCCAAGGGACTGTTGACCACAGCTGCACAGCTGACCTGGCCAAGCATGTGCTTTCCTGAGGCTGTGTGCGCTGGTCCCAACCCGTGTGTGACCTATCCTTGGGAAGATTCCTGGGGGTGGTGCCAACTTTGAGGCAGAAGTGGGGCTTTTCTTATCAGAGCTACTCTGCGGTACTTGTAGGGAAGTCTTCCGTGATGTATTCATGCGAGTTGACATTTTTAAAGTATCAACTCTGGCCCTAAAGCACCCTAGGGCAATGCCAAGTTCAGAAACTACAGCTGGTGCCTGCACACTGAAACGGGTGGCTAAGCCAAGAGTGTGCACACCTTCCCACGTGTGTGGAGCCTGTGTCCACCTCTGGGTGTCCTGCTGGTTCACAATGCTAATTTCATGGAAGAGGCTGCAGCTCCCTGATACGCACCCACGTGTTTGACAAGAGGTCTTCCCTGGTGCTCTCTCTTTGAGTATAACAGCTGGTGCTCTGCACACCTCTGTGTTGCAGCATGTCCCCCCCCGAATGGCTTCCTGGGTTTAGAGCGAATTACAAGGAAGGGACTGAATGTGGCCTGGACCACGGAGCACGTGTTTTATGGCTGGATTGTGGTGCCATCTTCCTGACCCTCCGTATCCCATCTGTCCTTAGGCCTGCTGCTGTCCTGGGCACACCGGAAGTGAGCACCAGAGTCAGGTACTTGAGTGGAGGTTGTCCATGGTGTGTTCATTTTATTTATGATGAGTATTACATGGCCAATCTCCGTTCAGTACTAAATTCTTCTTGGGAAAACTTCACAAGGGGAAATTCCTGCTGGCTCCGGTGCAGGGTAAGGAAATGGATCGCCTACTGCATGATAAGTGCTTTATGTATGACTTTGTCGTCCGACCCATGTCGTGACTATCATTAGGAAGAATTCCCAGAAATGGTGCTAACTTTTTAGGTGAGACTATGGATTTCCGGTCATGGTTACCCTCCCTTTCTCCAAGACTCATTAGTGAATGAAACACACTGGGTAAACCTCTTTGGGTGTGAACTCAGCCTGATGCGAGGCACACTGCTGGGAAAGGGACTCCGGGATAAACAGAAAGCAACCTCTGTGTTACCAGGCCCTCAAGCAACCCTCGGGGTGGCCCTGGGGAAGCAAAGCCAACTCTGGGGAGGAGGGGTTTCCTCAAGACAGGTTTCCATGCATGACTTGATTACCCTTGGTACAAGATAAGCATCATTCATAGCATTTATTACTACTCATATTGCTAGCTCTGTGACCTCAGGCAAGTTCCTTAATCTGTCTGCTCTTTGTGCCTCAGTTTCTTCATCTGTAAAATAGGGTTAACACCTACTCCTGAGATTGACATGGAGACTCAGTATATGCATGAAGTGTGCAGATGGCATTGGGCACGTAGTAAAGTTGAATAACCGCTGGTTCTTAGGCTGACTGTAATTACGTTACTGTTATTATTGCATAGCTCTTCATTTACTGTTCTCTCACCCAATAGAGTTCCAGCTGCCAGAGGGCAGAATCCTTGTCTGTCTTGTCCACCACTGTGTCCCCAGATGTGCACAGTAGGTGTGATGCTGAGCGAATGAACAGATGGCAGTTTGACATGTTTTCTTTATTAAACCCTCTTTGAGGCCCCCTGGAAGCAAGTGTGGAGATGGTCCCCCAAACCCCTGCTTTCTTTGTGATGCCACCCCGCCCACCCTCTGAAGATGCTGCCCTGTGGGAGGAGTCACTAGCCTTCAGGTCAGGTTCCCACCCCCCGCTGTGGGCTAGATGGATGCTACCATGGTTATATGGTCAAGCAGCAGCTTCCTTCGCTGTGTGAAATCCCATCTCAGGGACTTCCCGGAGGAGAAGCCAGCGTTGGGTCCTGGACCTCAGTGCTCCTGCCCCTGTAGGGTAAGTGATCAGATGCTTCCCCATGCATGGGCCCTGTCTGTGACATGTGTGCTCACTCACGCCTGAAGCCAGCTCAGGGGACAGTCTCTAGCACCACGACAGCTGGTCCACAGCAAACCGTGTTCTGACCACAGCTCAAGGGCTCCGCAGCGGTAGCGCCAGGAGAGAGCGGGAGCGATTGCGCGCAGTTGGAATCAACAGTGAGGCCCCGGAGGCAGTGCCGCCTTTGGTGAAGAGGCGTCTTGCTGGTGTTCTTGCCCGTGCTGACGTTTGATCCTTGAGCAGAGGTTGCCCTTGGTGAATTCGCTTTATTTATGTTGAATCACACAAAGGCAACTTTTGTTTGAGTATCAAATTCTGCTTGGGATGGCTTTGGAGACCCAGTGGCGAGCTCAGGGTCTACACCTCTCCCGTGAACAAGAGCACGTGGAATAGACATGAGTGTCTGCGCCTCTCCAGTGGACAAGAACAGATGGCCATGGCAGAATACCAGCTTGGCTCACGACGGGGGCAGCCCGCGAAACTTGGTGTCGGTGCTGCGTCGGCGTGGGTTCTCACCTTGGACCCTCTGCGCTTACACTGCCACTGTCACTGTTGATCCCAAAGACATGGATCAAAGAGTGGCGGTACCAGTTTTTCTCTGAAGATATTTGGACCTTGTGGATAGACAGAGCCTGCACTCGACACTGCCATGAGGATGCCGCAGCCCCGCCTTCTCCCCGCTGTCCCCTAGCCCTTTCTCTGGGGCTCGCTCACGCGCACTCATTCTGTCTCCGTGCCCCTCCTTGTCTCTGGTTCTCTTTCTACCCCCCAGCCAAACACGGTTCTCAATTTTCTCCTGGGATATGAAACAAATAGATGCCATCAGTATTTCATCCCATTTGTATTAAATAATAGTGACAAAAATAATCAACACAAAATAAAACTAAAAACAGCTGAAACGGCACGGAGCGAAATGTGTTCAATTGACTGCAAATTGGCAGAAGAATCCAATTTTCTTGACAACATTTCAGTGGTGACATTTGACCCGGGGAAACAGAATGCTGGAGACGCGGCAGCCGCAAGAGGAAGTTCATGGTGGCGGCTGCTATAAACAGTAATATTTGATGTCGACAAAAGCACATTGAGGAACCAAATCTTCATTCAGATTTTTAAATGGAAAAGAATTGATCCTAATGAAAATGATTTGGGGAAAATAACAAGGGAAATAAAAGAAATGAAAACAGCTCAACGGTGCAGTCAAGAAAGCTAAACAGGGAATTGGATTAGTTTAATGGAATTCGCTCTGAAAAACATGTTTTTATGAAAATCAATCTTGGTTCAGTTCTTGTTAAGACAGTTAAATCCGTGTGTGTTTACAGTGGAGTCAGTGGGGTCGGCAGGAACCTGGTCACAACACAGTGTGGCTTTGCACGGTCGACCTTTTCCTTCTATCCCAAACCTTCCCAGAGAGCTCCCAGGACAGGTGTGTGACTTCAGGGGTGACCCACTGGTAAGGTGTCCTCTAGGAGATGGGTACATGTTGTCACCAGAGCATGTGCTGTGTTAATGACACGCATCACCTGCTCCAGTCCCCCTCGGTCTGCCTTCATCCCCATGGGGGGTCAGGGTGAGATGCTGAACCCAGAGGGAAGCAGAAGTTTCATGGTCAGTGGGGTCTGTCTTCCAGAACAGTTGCCTCCAGTGCCATTGCTGAATACGCAGGAAGCCTAGAACATTCCAGGGTTTAATCTTTTCTCAGACTCTAGTGTTGGCACCTTTCAAGGCTCCATGCTGGCCCCAAAGACATACCCTTCTTTGGGGCGGAATGTCACTCAGTCACAGAGGCTGAGCCCTGTTTGGGAGGTCCTTCTGGACTTGATGTTTCCAGGGTCAAAACCATTGCCCTGGATGTGAAAAGAGGTTGACATTTGCTGGCACGCTTCATTTGCGACCGGCATTACATAGTGGGTCTCTTTCAGATCAATCCCTACCTTGGAGGATTTCCAGAAGCCACACGGCCCTGAGGAGGCGGCCAGCAGCCAGGGCCCTCTCCGGGATAGGTGCCGGGGTGCAGCCCCCAGGACATACCTGGAAGTACCGATGATGTGTGTCCTCTGGTCCACTAGCCGTCGCTGGCCGGTCTGTTCTCACGAGCACTCCAGGAGGCAATGCCGGCTCTGGGAAGGAGGCTCAGAAGCAGGTCAGTGTCCGTGGGTCCTGGAGGGAAATCTGTCTGTGACGTGTTTTCTTTCTTTAGGACAGACCTCACGTGGCTGGCCCCTTGCACCGACTGTACCCAGACTCAGAACTCACGCCAACGTCAGGGAAAGGATTCTGCTGTCGGTCCCACTCCAAAGTTGTCAAAATGGGTGGTGGGCACAGAATCCAGACTCTGCTTGTGGCATATGTCGTCGGCTCCATGACCCTCTCTGGCCAGCCCGTCCGAGGAAGAACGTTCTGGATGGGAGACTGACTCTGGGGGAGGCCGGGGTTCTGGCATGGGGTCTGCTCTGCCTCTTTGTGAAAAGATGTCATCTGGGATTCATTTGCCTTTTGCTTGTTCCTTTGTCCCTCCCCTCTTATGTTTAATGTCTCACTTGCTTTGTTTATGAGGCTAATCAAATGGTCAACCAGTTGTTAAATGTCAAATCGCCCTTCGGGGGACTCTGGGGTGATGACACCATGTGGGCTGGAGGCAGTGTTGGCGGGACCACGGGGCGGGGGCAGCTCTAGGGGTGAATGTGGTGCCCGGGAGGAGGATTCGCGTCTGTGCGGGCGCCCTGGAGTTGCCCGCGTCCAGGGTGTGGGAGAGAGTGGGATAGGCTTTCACCCTCCTGCTCCGCAAGGCCCGGGCACCGTGGCGCTCTTCCCAGTGTAAGCGCAAGGGCCTGCCTCTTGCACTCAACTCCTGGGAAGGGCCTCTGGATTCATTCTGGGGAGGTGATGGAATGGGTGGGCTCAGGGCTCAGGGAGATCCCTGTAGAGTGTGAAGCTCTGGTACCTGAGTTCCCAGGGTTTGCGTCACCCTTGGGAGGGTCTTCTGGAAGCATGGCCGCCTTGAAGCATCCGCCTTAGTCCGAGCCTCTCCATGGTACTCGGGGAGAGGTTACCCGAGCAACTTTGCATCTGGACGACGAATGTTGCTCGGTGAACCCCTTTTCGGTATCAAATTCCACCAGGGAGGCGTCTTGGAGGCGAGGCACCTCGGGAAGAACGCCGGCATCAGCACCGCTCTGGGGTATGGGGACGGATGGTCGACCAGTTGGAAAGTAATTGTTCCTAATGTACTTCACCTGGTCCACTAGCCGTCCGTACCCACTGCCGCCTGCGGGCCCAGGCCCCGGGGAAGCCGATTGCACCTCAGCTCAGCGCCTTTCCTGGTACTTGAAGGGAGATCGACCGTGTTATATTCGCTTTATTGGCTTCGAATAATACATGGTTGATCTTTTCTCAGTATCAAATCTCACCTTGGAGGACCTGTTGGCAATTAAGCCCTTTTGGGGTGGGGTTGAGGGTGGGGCTGGGGCTTTGGTGCCGCTGCCTCAGTGGGGACTGGGACGGCTGGGCGGGTGTCGTTGCCAGCGTCTTCTCACCTCTGTTGTCCTATCCATCCCCAGGACGGCTCCCGGAGGCGACGCCAGCACCGTGGGGTGCAGCAGCCATGGTTCTCGGTCGACGACGTCACCTTGGGTACTTGAGGAGAGGTTGTCTGTGATGAGTTCGCTTTATTAATGACGAATATAACACAGATGGCCTGTTTTCAGTACCACCTGGCGCTCGGCGGATCGGGGCGCGCGCCGAGGCGGCCCCTCCAGGGTACGTGAATGCATGGGCTCTGCGTGTGACATCTGCTCCCCTCTCTAGTGACCCTCAGTGTCAGGTCCATCGTGGGAGAGCTTCCTGGGGCCACGCTGGCTTTGGGGAGGGCCTGGGGTTTGGATTCGAAGGGTTTGCTTGACGTGCGACGAGTGACAGAGGCTCCGTCCGTTTGCTACCCAACACCACCGAGACAGAGCTCCGGGGGACTGTTCTGCATTGGGGGGGCCGCCTGCCCCGCCCCTCCCCTCCGTGTCCCCGCCCAGGGCCGCCTCCCCCCGCCCCCCGCATGTGCGCCCCGCCGCATGCTGCCCTGGCGGCGTTGAGGAGAGGTTGCCCGTGGCGCGTTCGCATGACTCCTGCCGCACAATACACGGTCGGCCTCTCTTCAGCGCCCACGCCGCCCGCATGCTCCCGCCCTCGCTGCGCCCGGGCGCGCGGCCGAGGCCAGCACGAGCCGCCCCACGTCCTCTCCGCGTGGGTGGCGGGGCCGCCGCGGAGGAAGAAGCGCCTCTCCGGACTCAGCGCTGCTTGGCGGTGCCTGAAATAGGTTGCCTGTGAGGTGTTCACTTTCTATACGATGAATATTATACAGTCAACCTCTTTCCGGTGCCCAATCCCGCCTGGGACGACTCCTCGCGCGTCGCCGACCCGGCAGCACAAGCCTGTGCCCGGGCGCACCCCGTGGACTCTGTAGGACCTGCGCCGCCTGCCTGTTAGTTGTCGGGCTCCAGTCCGTTCTGGAGGGCTTGTGAGAGCGCGACGGAGTGGCCTCCCCGGTTCCGGAGTCAGTACCGTGGCTGCGTCCTTGCAGGCGGGAGGGTAGCACCGGCTGGGCTCAGCTTCCACCTGCCGGTGCTTATTTCCCGCTTGCACCCCAGCCCTGCTCTGCCTTCAGTGACCTGGACACCCAGCGCCTCCGGAAGCGGCCGCCGCACCCCGGGGGTGGGAAGGGCTCGGGGCGATTAGCAAGGTGCACCCCAGGAGCGTCTCCAAAGCATGAGCTATGGCTGTTCGGTATTTGTTAATTGTCTCCCGGGCTACGGGAAGTTCTTTCTGAGCAGGGCTTGCGTCCTCCCCCCGGTGGGACACCCCATCCTTGCCTTGGACACCTCCGCGCCGTGCCTACCTTTTCCCCGTGGGCACCCTTCCCGGGACTGTGCCCCCTTGAGGGTGTTCAGCGCCCCTCCTCCTGGCCCCTGAGCCACAGCCCTCCGGAAGGGCCGCCCTCCCTGCCAGGACCCCTGTACAAGCCCACACTGGGGTCTCCCTCCTCTTTCTGCCTGGGAGAACTTTCCAGAGTGCAGTCCAGCTGTCTTTCTTTCCTGCTTGGAGCCCCTGCACAGCCCCCCTTCCCTCGTGCTCGGGGCCAAAACGGTACGGAGGACTTCCAAAGCCCCCAGATGGGCCACCCTCCTCCGCCGCCTCTAAAGCCTCACCGTCCATCTGGCTTGTTTATGTCCACTGTCCTTACCCCTGCACACACCCCACCTTCCGGGAGGCCCATCCAGAGGGGCCCAGCCCTCCCTGCCCCAGCCCTGTGCCTCTCGTGTAGCCCTTTCTCAGGGGTTCACGATCCCCAAGGGATGGAATGGCCTTTGTTCAGCAAGGCTGTCCCTGATAACGCTGACGAAAGCAGCCTGGCCCCAGCCTTGCGCAACCACATTCTGTCGGCTGCCCCGTTACTGTTCTTCCCAGCTCCGGCTCTCTGAGAGCCTGATGTTGAAGTCTACTTTCTCCGCCTTCTCGACCCCGCCTGGCACTATAAGATTTCTCAGGGCAGGGATTAATTAATTTTTTTCTGTTTTATCCTCTGCTGTGTCCCTATCCCTGAAACCCTGGCCAGGCCCACAGTAGTAGAAAGAACAGTGAGTGTTTGTTGATTGACTAATGGAGTTCCCAAGGGCAAGGATGGGATCAGGTTGATCCCCAGGAAAGTGCTGGGTGCAAAGCAGGCACTCAGTAAGCTGCGGTGACCAAGCACATGAATATGTTAATTGGATTTTAGAAATTCTTCACGTTTGTTAAAAGCTGTTTGGTTTTCTAGCTTTTTCCTTGCAGGATGTCATTTGAGAGCTGAGGTTTCTGCAGCAGGGACGGGTCGGCTGGGTCTGAGTTCTTTTTTTCTCGGGGGTAGGGGGAGGGATGGGGCCTCCAAAGCGGTGGCAAGCCCTGGCGTTACACTGCAGATGTCTGCTGGGCTTGCCCCCCGGCCCCCCCAGCAGACTCCACAGCTCCGAGAGCCAGATGCTCTGGGGAGCTCCAGCTGCAACAGGCTGGAGCGTGGTGTCAGGGCTAATATTTTATGCATGGAACTGACTAAATGGGAACATTTGGAGATGAAAATTGCTGTTAATGCATCTACACACTTTGGAATATATTAAATGTATGTGTGTGGGCAGAACGACATTAGCCTTGTTTAATAGCTTCCGTGTAACCGTCTCCATACCACAGCATTAGCAGGCAGGCCGCCCCCCGAGTCTCCCAGGACACCGCTGGGGAAGAGCGCTGGGTACATCACCTGCCACTTGAGAATTATGCATGAGACAAAATGTCAGCCTGGGCTACCAGGCATTCGGCAGCGTGCATGTTCCAAACCAAAGACAGTGACCCTGTGCCACTCGATGCGGGATTTCATTAAAAGCAAAATTACTGAGTTATCTATTGTTTGAGGAGAAGAAAAAAAATGAACAAAGGGCCTTTCTCGTTTGACAAGCCAAATGAAAATGTCTGTGCCCCAAGCGGCCGGGATGAAGGTCTCTATGGACCCTGCAGCCAGAGGGGCAGTGACTTGGCCCATCTCCAAGACTCTGTGTAAACCCAGCCGCGGGGCCGAGTTCACGCGGTACACACCGCTTTCCGGTACGTGCCGCTTGCAGGGGCTGCGCTGACGCCCACTGTGTCTCCGGGACATGCCTGGCGAACTGAGCAAACTGGGTCTGTATTCCCGTCCCCTGAGTGTTTTCAGGTGGAGATACGACAAATAATAGATGCACGGAAGGGTGTTTGCTTTGGTCCTGGGCCCCGTCATCCATTGGCGGGTGGCGGGGGGGTGGTAGGTTCTGCTTCTCAGAGGAGGAAATGGAGCCCAGAGAGGTTGAGTGACTCCCAAGCCTCAGGTTGCCAGAATGTTCGTGGCTTTTTTCTCTGTACCCACCTGACGCCTGTCCAACATGGAGCCCTTGCCCGTGACATGGGATGTTTAGTTTGTGTGTGGCCTGGGACAGGGCCCAGCGGGCCATCTGAAGACCAGAGACCCACGTGGACATGTGCCTTCCGCTCCCGTTGATGGCCTTTGAGGGCTGTGTTCGCTGCCTCCGTTGTGTGAAGGGACCCAGGGAGGGTGTCTGGAGGGCCAGATGGGGAGAGCTCAGGCCATCCAGCCGAGCTCTGCAGGGCCAGACCCCGGCCCCCATGCGCGCCTGTGTGCGACCACCGCGCACAGACTCAGGGGCTGCTACAGTCCAGGAGACCCCAGGGAGCTCACGGTCCTCATGGCCCTCAAGGATGCAGAGAACCCCCAATGTCAGGGCTGAGTGGGACCCCAAGTCTACCCCTCCTTGTCCCGCCCCCACTCATGCCCTCAGACAGGGAAGAAAACAGGTCCGTGTGGGATAGGATACTTTGCCGTGGCCTTTGCTCCACGATTGTCTTCAGCTTTGGGGTTAAGACCCCTCTCTGGGGAATAAGCAGCCTCCTTCTGTGCAAGAACCGAGTTAACTCAGCCCGGGGAGGCTGCAACAATGCCAGATCGGTACCTCGATCCCAAGGGGATCGAGGGTTCGGCCACCCTGTGGCACAGCTTTCAGAGACCGGGGCCCTTGGCTCTGCCACCCTGGCTCATAGCAGGTGCTCAGCGAAGGCCTGTCTCCCTTGATCAAATCTGGCCACAGACATCAGCGTAAAGGAGGGAGTATGGAATCCCATCTCTTTATCACTGGGAAGAAGCACACAGAGCGTTTGTGGAGTGAATAAATAAAAGCATGTTCTCTGCAATGAAGAAGCAGAAAAAGGAAGAAGATTCCGGGGAAGATGGACATAAATCTCCACCAAGTGCCGCCAAGGCTTCACAGCCGAGGCCACTGAAAAGACCCTGCAGAGGTAGAGGGGCCATTTGTCATGACGAAGACAGGCTTGAGGGCTGAAAAGCAGGGTGCGATGGAGGCTCGTTCATCATTTTCCCATTATCCGGGCGACATGGAGAGGCGCAGGCGCATCACCCACATGTGCAGCCGCACTGCCAGCCCGTGGGCACCAGGCCCTGGGCTGAGCAAGTGCGGGGCTGGGGGCTGGGAGTGGCAGGGACCCTGAGGAAGGGCAGGCTGGGCCGGGTGAGCTGGCAGCTCTAGGAGTCCACCTCCTCCAGGAAGCCTTCCCTGATCCATCCTCTGCACGCACAGAGTCTCCATTAGCAGTCAGATATTCATTACTCTCATTCTTGGATCAATAGATCTTTCCCCACCGAGACTGTAAGCTCCGTGGGGCAGGAACTGTTTTTGATTTGTTTACCACGGTACCCCTGTTTCCGGCACAAGATTTAGTCTAGAGAAGGTGCCCAGTAATGCTTCTTGGCCTTGTCTTCCCTTTGCAGGTGAGGCTGGACGGGGCACCCAACGTGCTCAGGACGTGGACATCCCATGGGCAGAGCCTGTGGTTGATCCCAGCTGTGAGCCAAGGACTGGGACAGAGGTGGCTGCACCAGACCACTGCTGCCAGGAGAGGTGTGGCTGTGAGCTGGGGAGCCTGGCCTTACCCCAGGGACATTCCTTGGGTCTGGTAAGTGGCCTCCACTTGAGCCTGGAGCAGGGATGGGGTTTTTCCAGGGCACATGGGGTCTGGGGGGACCCAAGCCCATCGTCAGGGTTGGTGTCAAGGCAAAGACCGTGCCACCTCACTCCGGCAGCTCCTCCGGACTCCGTCAGTGTTTGTTGAGCGGGCGAGTGAAACAGGGCCTCCCAGCTCCTGCCAGGGTCCCTCCAGCCCTACACAGCCGTGCTGCATGGAGAAGGGGGTGAAGCCCACAGAGCAGGGCCACAGTTTGAGGGACCCTCCACCAGGCTAGGCCCTTCATGGGGGACAGGGTGGGCCCTATCCAGGGGAGCTGGCTTCCAGGGTCCCCAGAGAGTGAGGGCCCCTGGTCCTTGGGGCAAGGAGCTGCTGAGAAGGGGCACGGAGCCGGGATGCAGGAACCCTCCGGCACGCGGCTCGCCGCCATCTGTGAGCTCTTCGTTTGCTCTAACACTCAGGAATAGATGTTTCTGTTATGCTCTGTCTTTGGCAGGGGAGCGCCAGGGCCTGCCAAGGCCTGGGGGAGCCCGCCAGCCTGCTGAGTTTTACTGTACAAACAGTTGGGGAGGGGGGGCTGTCTCTGTTAACTCGAAATCCCCCGATCAGTAAACATGCCAATTTAAAGTGTAATTAACTCAGGCCGGAAAAAATTCAGATTTGGACTGCTTTTCACAGTTGAGGTTGTTTTTCCTTTATTTATTTATCTCTTTCCGGTGTGGTGGTGTCTGTGTTGGGTTTTAGCCAGGAAAAATAGAAGGGGGGTCCAGGTGGGGAGGGGGCTGGTTGAGAGAGGAAGCACTGGGAGGGAGAAAGAGAAAGCGGGGGGGGGCCGACACCCTGCCAGCCAGGTGTCTCCATTGGCTTTCTGTCCTGGGAGGTGGCTGCCAACGTGATGCCCACCCTGCAGATGGGGAAACTGAGGCAGAGGGCAGTAGATGGTGCGGCCGGGTCACTCTGAGGGTGGGACGCAGACCCCAGGGAAACACTGCTGTTTCCTTCTCACCCTCCCTCTCCCCTCCTCTCCCCTCCCAGCGCAGCTCTGCCTGCCACGAACCCACCTTGGGAGCCTCAGCCCCTGCGCTGCCTGTTCCTCCTCTGACCTCTCCTGCTTCAAAAGACTCCAGAATGTTCCAATTCTCAGAGAAGACCGAGGCCACCTATGCCAGCTCCACGGCTTCTCCCCACCTCGAGAGGAAGCAGGAGAGCCCTGGACGTGGAGAAGCCCCCATGTCCCCCACATTTTAAAGGACCCTGATTGAGCACCCGAGGGCAGATCCCTCAGCAGGACAGACGCAGCTCTTGCTGTGGGACCTGGGAGGACTGTGTGGGCGCGGGGACAAACACTGAGTGGAAATGAACGACAATGAACGAGCAGATGACATGTGCTCCTCTCCCAGCCAGACAGTGAGCTGGGCAGGGACGTCAGAATTCCTGCTTTTCCTTTTCAAACACTTCGCATGTTGTCAAGCTTTGAATAATAAATACACATTATAAAAATGTAAATATGTTTGTGTGTCTGTATGTTTGGAGTTGATGCTTAAGTGGAAGGTTTAACAGTGAAGGCCATCTGTCTTCAGGAGGGATCCTTGCAGAGTATCACCGGACTTTGCCCAGCAAGGACTTTGTGGGGAGCAGCCTCCTGGGACCCCCCACCCCACATCCTGAGCCCCACATTCCGAGGCGGGAGCCAGGGCCACAGAAAGACACGCGCTTCCATCAATCTGAGGTCTCAGACGACTCCTGGGCCCCGCAAGGGGGCAGAGGCCAGCGCCCAGGGGCAGAGCCCATGCCCACGCCTTGCGGCTGCCAGCCTCCGCTTGGTCACGATGCAGCCAGGCTGACTCAGACACAGCCCGGAGCAGGAGCCTCGTAAATTACATAATTACCTATGAAACCTGCCGCCGCAGCTCTCCAGCCGGGAAGGACACGCTCAGGCCTGCGGTGACTCACACTGTTTTCCCCAGAGCTCCCTGCCCTGCCGCCTCTGTCTGGGCAGGGGGAGGGGGCGCCCAGCTCCGCCCCCACTTCCTCTGTCTGCTGCAAACGCAGAGGCAGGCAGCTGTCATCCCGAGGGGGCGGTGAGGGGCACCTTCTCCTCCAGCTTCCCCAGCAGCCCCCAGTGGTCCTCTGGATGGATGGTCGCATATGACAGAGGGGGAAACTGAGGCCTACAGAGGCCTCACTCCTGGCCCCTTCCATCCCACGAGGGAGGGTGGCCTTGGCTGGTGTCCAGGGAGACCCTTGGGTGAGACCAGCTGCTGGATAGAGTCTCAAACCTCCTGCTGCCCTCGCTGGGCCTGAGACCTTCAGCTTCCTGTCCTGAGTCCCCCTTGTGGGGGGCAAATCCCATCTTTTGAAAAACACTCCCACTCTCGAATGTGGTGGGCTTTCCAACCCAAGCCGGATGTCGACCCCTGGTGCGGGCACTGTGGGAGAATGCCATTCTTAATTTTTTATTCCTTCAACAAAAAAAACCTAGTAAAATGGGATCTGCTGGTTATGGCCTCGAGTCTGAGGACTTGGGTTCAAACCCAGCCTTTGCCACTTGCTGGCACTGTGGCTTTCTTGTCTCTGAGCCTTGGTTTCCTCATCTGTAAAATGGACACACTACCACTCACCTCTGAGGCAGGATGGGGGTGAGATGCCTGACCCTTTAGGTTCTCATTGAACAGAGGGGCCTCCCTCTGGTGACTCATGGCTGGTTAGGATCCCCACAGACCCTGAAGTCACAGCACTCCTGCGGCCTGGACGTCAGCCCGGCCCCAGGACACCTCTGTGATCCAGACCCCCCTCGACGCTGCTCCAGTGTCCAGGGGCTGTGCCCTCCCCGTGGGCCCCAGAATCTGAAGTCACCCCCAAACAGACCACAAGGAACAACGGCCCCTCACGCCCAGCACAGCATCCAGGTCCCAGGCATAGCCCCTTAGCGGGTCACAGAGGGTGCCAAGGGTCTCCGGACATGGGACTGGGCCTTCCAAGAGCCCTGAGTCCCCTTCCCCACTCCTCACCTCGGCTCTGGGTCAGGGGAGGAAAGCTCAGTGGGCACATGTGAGCCCCTCTGCCAGGGTGGGGGTCTGCGGGCCGTAGAAGCCTGCACCAGGGGGCCCCAAGACCCAGCCACGTTCCCTGCCCTCCAAGCTGCCCCAGCTCACCCTGTGAGCACACGGTGGCTTCTCCCTCTGCCCTCTGTGTGCAGACCCCACACAGCTCTGCTGCGGGGCGGGCTTCCTGGGGAGAATCATCTCCTACTGTGGCCCCAGCCTGTCCTTTCTTCTTCATCACATTGTCCTGGCACCAGCCCACCGTTCTGCTGATGACACGACACAGCCACCCTCTGCGCAGCTACCGTGTGCCAACCGGAGAGGGTCCCAGCGAGCAGGACGATCTGGGCTCGGAGCCGGCCTGCCCGGGAGGCCACCAGCCTGACTGGGACTCAGTCTTCCCATCTGTGAACCAAATCCGATCACGTCGGGTGGCGCGTGCAACGATCTGGCACGCGGGCGACGCTGGAATGCGGTGCCTGTGTTGCCAGGCCTCTCGCGCACCGCGGGGGAGGGCGGTCCCGGCCCCCATTTTGCAGAGGAGGAAGCTGAAGCGCAAGGAAGGGGGGCCCTGAAGGGAGGGGCTGCGAGCTTGGGCGGGAGGATCTAGAGGAGGAAATTCAAGTCGGGGGCCCAGAGTTGAGTGTCCAGAGCTGGGAGAAAAGACCAGCGCTCGGCACGGAGCCTACACCTGGGAGGAGCCAAAAGAAAGAGTCAGGGACCCTCAGATGAATCTCACAAACATGAGCTTGGGGTCGGGGGCAGGACAGACAGGGCCGAGTAATGCTGGTCGTGGGCAGCACTGCCACCTAGGCTAGCTCTGGGTAGAGCAGACTAGTCTTAGTGAGGGGCGTGGTGACCCGCTGCCACCCTCACCCTAGTGGCTCCACTCCCTCTCCCCACTTTACCCCCTGTCCTGCCAACCCCCGACCCCTGTGATGACTTTCAAAGGTTGAGGAGTGTACACGTGTGTGTAAATGATCACACACCATGCACACATGGGTACGTGCATGTGTACACACACACTGATGTGTGTTGGAGGAAGGGGGCACTCTGCGTGTCTCGGCCAAGGTCAGGGACCCTGGACGGGGCAGGAAGGGGCTGAGGAAGTCGGTCAGCAGAGGTGTGTGCTGCCGGGGATGGCAAAGAGCCGCGACATCGCCTGGGGCTAAGTGCTGTAATGGGAGCTGGACTAGAAGAAAGGTTTGAGGTCAGGGTGGACCCCGTTCTCTCTGAAGCATGGCATCTTGGTGATTCTTTCTGAGACCAAAGCAACTGACACCCTGTGCAGCTGTCCCTGGGCTGCTTTGTCTGATGCTGCCGAGCCACAGTAGCCTTTCTCAATCTCTCCAGTCACTAGTGAAGCTGACCCCACTCTGTCCTCTTGGTGATGAGGCCTCCCTCCTCACAGATGGGAAGTTTCTTCCACTCACATCCAGTTCTAGAGTCCACACTCATTTGCTTCCCAGGTCACAGGAGACACTGTCCTTGCTCTGAGGACTGTTCAGCCAGCCACCTACTCTTTGGTGGGTAGCAGAGGACGCGGCGTGTCTGACTGAGCAGGCTGGGGTCACACACTGCCCGAGAATAAAACGGAGTTTCTTGCACAGAGAAAAAGTGTGTTTCAGAAGACAAGGATGTTTCCAGGCCTCAGGAAGGGAGGCCGAGTGGTCGGTGGACTGAAGCTGCCCAGGTTTCAGCCCCCACTCGGCACCAACCCTGCGGGTGGGGATGGAGGTAAAGGTGGCGTTGACACTGGCAAAGCCGCGGGTTCCAACACACCTGAGCCATTGGCCGAGCTCTGCCACGCAGGCGACCTTGGGGAAGTCGCTTGAACCCTCTGAGCTTTGGTTTCTTCATCATACGACCTGGATTCCTGGGAGAGAGGCTTGAGAGTGTGCACGGCACAGTGCCCGGCTGGTGCCCCGTCACCCGCGGTCCTGCCAGTCCCCTCTGCCCCTCCTTCCTAGCCCCACAACTGGTTTAGGTACTCGGGCGACACTGGGTGCATGGAGCACGCCACCTGCGCTTGCCTCTTCCCTACTGAGGCAGGAAGACATGGGCAGCGCGCCAGGAGGGGCTGTGGGCCATCACAGGGCGCAGGGGCCCTCTGGGTCCCGAGGAAGCGTGGGCTGCCTGCAGCTTCCCTGCAGAGTCCCTGCTGTTGGGTGGGGCTGTTGTTTGTCTCCTGTCCCTATCATCTTCCCTTTGCCATTTTCTGCGCAGCGCTGACATTTTCCTGGCGGGTACAGGAGGAAGGCGGGTGGCAGCTGTACAGGAGAGTACACGTGAGCGGATGCGCCTGGCCTTAGCGAAGGCTGCCTCTTCCCTGGGCTTGGAACAAAGAAATGGTGCGGCCCCCCTCCATGGGGGTGACTTCATTGGTCCCCCAGAAAACCCCACAGCCCCTGGGGTTTTCACCTGCCCTGGTCCACCTGTGCACAGCACAGAGCCGTACCCCAAAGCAGTGCCTGTCACCTAAAAGCTGGGCAGCTGTCCCAGTTTCTCTCCAGCATCCTTCCTTCTCCAGGATTCCCGAGTCTCGCTGGCGTTTCGCAGCTGCCCAGCACTCTGTACCCTACAAGACAAGGCCATTAGTGCCCGTGCATGTTCACGCGCCGGTCTCTGAGCGCCCAGCTCAGGGCTGAGAGCAGCACCAGGCCGGGAGACAAAGGGCTGACACCCTGAGGCCTCAGGCTGGGGAGAAAGGCTGTGGGTCATCGGCTCGGCACAGCCCCCAGACACAGCCCCCTGTCCACCTCGCACCTCTCAGAGTCCCCTGCCCCTGGCAGCCGGCCATTAACATCACCTTTCCCATTTTCAGCTGGAAAAAAGTAAACCGAGGCCAGGGGAGCCACCTGCTTTGGCCCCTTAGCCTGCAGGTGGAGGGTGCTGCTACCCCAGCTCGGGTCCCTCATGGGAAGGTGGCACAGAGCCAGGCAGAAGCCCAGGGCAGGGGTGGACTTTGAGGAGGTGCGAGTCGTGCTGGAGGGAGGTAAGGTCACTAAAGGCCACGCAGAAAAGGCCAGAACGGCATCTGGGCCACAGAGGGAGGGCAGGACCGTGGGGGTCTTGCCCATGACCCCTGACTAGACTAGGGCAGGCCGTTGTCCTCTGGGCTTCACACAGAAAAACGTTGGTGCTGTTCTGGGGGTGGCTGGGGGATGCGGCAGAGGCAGAACAAAGCCCCCTCCCCTCGAGCCCGGGGGGCTCGGCAGAATTTCTGAGAATGAGGCTGCTGGTTGCTAATGGGCTTGGGGAGAATGGGATGCAATTTAGCGTGTTTGTCAGGCCCAGAGCTATTGAATAAATGAGGTGCGCGTGGCCGGGCTGCGAGTCGCTGACGCTGATGCACCACCCTGTGGCTGGGGTGTTCAGAGGTGGGGGTGGGCAGGAGGGAGGGGCCCTGGGGGGAGACTGCAGATGCCGATGTCGGCTCGGGGGGTGGTGGGGACTTGCTAGAGAACTTGACCCTGGCCCCTTCCACAGGGGCAGCTACTGGGCGACCAGGAGCCACTGGCCTGGGGACTTCTGAAGAGGTGGGCGGCAAGCAGAGCGTGGAGGCTTGGGTGGGGCAGCAGGTGTCTGAGCTTTGATCTCAACCCCCGCGGTGCAGGGAGGGAGCAGGAGGCGTGCCGGAGCTGCACATGTGCCATATGTCACAGCGTCGCACCACTGGGCTGGGGGCCGCTCTGGGGTCGGGGCTGCAGTGCAGAGCCCCTGCTCAGCTGCGGGGAAGATACAACCCTGCCAGCCTCTCTGCACAGCGTCGTAAGAGGATGGAAGGCCACCAAACCATCTGATGGGGGTCAGCTGGAGGCCTGGGGTGGGGTGAGGAGCTGCCCTGGGGGAGAGCCCCACCCCCTGTGGAGAGCCCCCGGATGGAGGGCAGATGACCTGGGTCTCTGCCTGGTTCCTCCAGGAGTTTGCTGGTGACCCCGGGCAGGCCCTCAGCCTCTCTGGGTTTCCAGTTTCCAGGTGATAAATGAAAGATGCACACAGTGGGTCTTCGCGAATCTGAGTGCTCACCCCTGTGCTCATGCAGACACCCCCACTCCATTGGCCCCCATGATTTCCAGAGCCCACAGGGCCTGGTTTAGACCCCTGTTCTAGAAGCACCCAGCTCTGAGTTGCTGGACTTCTCTTGCACCTTCAAGAACACACAGCCAAGCCATGAAGGCACAGGTGCTCCCGAGATCCCTCTCCCCTGGGGGGCCTCCTCTTCCTCCCTCATGTCTTTCTAGGGGACCTTCCACTCCTTCCAAAGCTCCAGCCCCACCCCTCCAGGAAGCTGATGGGAATTTGTTGTTTGGATCCTAATTGTGATTTGGAGGTGCATTCTAAAGGGTCTTCTCCATTGCCTCTTGTTCCCCAAATTAATCTCAGTTGGCCTTTCTGTGCCTTTGCAAAAGAGGAAACTGAACTGTCTCGTTTATAGATAAATGAGCTTTCAAAGAAAAATGGGAAATGAATCCTTAAAAAAAAGGAAAGACTTGGAGAATGACCTCCTTCGACCACTCCAGTTGGTTAATGGTGCCTCTACTTGCAAGTATGTATATAAATGGGAAGGTTCAAAGGCATGCCACGTTTGCTAGGATGGCCAATTCTTGTGCACAAGTTTGTACTGAAGGCCAAATTATATCAAGGAAAATTCAGAGCTCAGATGGTCGACCTGCCACTATAGAGTTAAGATTTTGTGTCTCAAGCTCTCTGTTTGAGATACACTCATTGTTTATGGTATACAAAATGATGTGTATTTGTAAGAAGGCCAGTAGGGCCAGTCAATCAGAATGAAATGGGTGTGGCCAGTTCCTGGACTGGTGGACCCATAGCAGTCGCTGAGGAGGATTTCAGGGGCCTGGCACTTGTCTGACCACTCAGATGACCATGCCAAGAAGTTGAGTCAGCTGGGTTGGCAAGCTTCCCCGGCTCAGGATTCTGGAATGACAGACCGTGGAGGCCTGTGAGGCTGGCGGAGCATGCCGGGAGAGGGGAATTGTGCTCACAGCAGATGGGGCTGGAGCAGTGGACGGGGGTCACGAATTCCTGGGAACCAGGGAGGATGGTGATGTGCTCCGGCTCTCCTGCCCAGGAGTTCACTCTGGATGCTGCTGGGGGGTGGTCCGGATGGGCAAGTGGGCAGTGGAGAGTCCAAGCAGACGCTTCTGCCCTGGACCCAGTGAGCTGAAGGTCATTTGATCCAGGGAATGGAGAAAAGCAGGTGGATTCATGAGATGTCAACATAAGAGGAAGAATCGACCTGAAGTGAG
Source organism: Propithecus coquereli (assembly GCF_000956105.1). Classification (NCBI taxonomy): domain Eukaryota; kingdom Metazoa; phylum Chordata; class Mammalia; order Primates; family Indriidae; genus Propithecus; species Propithecus coquereli. The sequence goes on along the minus strand of NW_012148130.1, from coordinate 3,398,722 downwards.
GACTGGGGACATTAGACGAGAAACTAGAGCAGCTTCCTGGCTCCTTGCTCGGTCCCTTAGTGCACTCTGGGAACTACCGCTGAGAAGAGTGCCCAGGGGAGAGACCGGTGATGATTAAGCCTCGTGGGCCCTCCTTGTTCAGCAGGGAGGTATCAGGGAGCCCCAAGGCTAGGGGTCCTTCTTTTGGGTTTGCCTCTGCAAACCTAGTCCCGTTCCTTGGAATTAGGCCCCCTGGTGCAGAGATGGTAGCAGTGGCCACACAGCCTGGACCTGGCTGGGGGACAGAGTGGAAGGCTTAGCTGAGCAGGGTAGCACCATTGCACATGGCTTTGACCCTCAAGCAATACTCAGGAGGCAGTGTGGACGCTATGTCTGATCATAGGCCCAACCCTGACGGTGAGAGGCTCAGCCCTGGACACCCTGCATGTCTCCAGGACTATGGCCTTTGGAACCTTGTTTGGCACCCATCAAAAACAACAAGCAGATTGCCAGTGGTAAAACATCACATAAACATTGCTTCTTGCAAAATACTAGAAATAACTATCGCAGCATTACCCCGAAGTGAAGCAAGGCCTGAGTATGGTGCCGAAGAGCCCAGGCTGGCTGGACGGCGTGTCCTGCCAGCCTTGGAACTCCCACCCTCTGCAACCAGATTCCTCAATGGCCACTTGGAGTGGAAAGGGAAACAGAGATCAGGGGACCCAGGGGAGAAGAGCCTCGCTCCCTTCCTGCTAGTAGGAAGTGTTTACGGCCCAGAGCTGACCCGAGCCTGGCAAGCTCACAGCTACTGCGGCCAGCAGGCTGTCACCTTTGTGGTGGAAGTCACACTTGGAATCCACTGGGTCAGCAGGACCAGGCTTGAGGACAGGCCCACAGCCTTGGTAGGCAGACACCCAGAGGCCTGGGCCTGGCAGGGCTTGGCAGGGCCTGGAGCCTTGCCCTGCTCAGCCGTTTTTGGAGTTTTACGGTGGAGAGTGCTCTGACATGATGTCAGAGGAGTGGGGTGTGGGCGTTTCTCCACTTCCTTAGCTCAGGCGAAAATGACATTCGTTCAGAGGTGAAGGTTCTTGCCCAAGGGTCACACAGCAAATTGGATGAGGGGCTTCTGACCTGTGACCTTACCTGCCCTTGGCCTCTCACTCAGCTTTGTGCATTTTAGTGGCTGTGACTGGAGGATTCTGCAAAGCTGAACTTACAGTAATGCTCCACCGTAAAGCAGAACCAAGTGCCAAGTGGTCATTGCAGACAAGGGAGAAGCTGTGGATAAAGAAAACTGGGGATGCACTCAAGAATGAAATCTTTCTAGAATCTGCCCTTCCCTGTCCCCTTCCTCCTCTCAACATTCAGCAATATGTTCGGTTGATACAGGGTGTGTTTCCCCGTTTTCAGGCCCATTCTCTCTTTTTTTTAAATTGAAATTTAGTAATTGTATGTATATATTTGTGGAGTACGATGTGTTTAAGTTAAAACGGAGACCTGGCCTGAGGAAATCCTGAGCAGACAAAGCCAGTTACACCTCGTACGTGACTTGAACCTTGCTTGATTTGCAAACATAAGCAAAACTTAACTTGAACTATTTCTTAAAGAACGCCTTTATTAAAGAAAAGCAGAATTTATGCTCAACCAATCAGAAGTAACCAACAAACTTATATAACCAGGGACTTTCCAATGGGATGGGCCAAATAAGGCAACTGTATAACTGTAGCCAATCAAATATTTGCTTTGCTTCTGCGTCCATCCTATAAAAGCCCCCCCTTTGCGTTCCCTCAGTGGAGCTCCTGAACCACTTCTGATTTGGAGCTGCCCAATGTATAAACCACTGCTTGTTCAAGTAGACTCATAAAATAATTTATTGTGCTTCAGTTTACCTTTTTAACAGTTTGGTGTCAGAAGTGGGATCTGAGGAAGACTCTCACACACACAGCAGTGACCCCAAGGAGCAACCAGTGACCAGGTGCAGGGACCACAGGGGACCATTGTGCTCACTGCTTTCTTGCTGCATTTGGTGGGTGTAGGGTAAGTCCGTCTCAGGTGTCAGGCTCTGCAACTTGCATCCTGAGCTCTCTGAATTTATTTGAACAGTTTTCATTTCAAAGATCAGGCTGGACCTGACAGGGACTGGATTAGGTCCAGTACAGTGCATTTGCTTTTGGAATAGGCCTGAATCCCAATTGGAATCCAGAGGTCAAACTGGGTGTTCAAGGGGAAATGGACTGGATCCAGCTGGAGCCCTCAGGTAAGTAAACTTTTAGAAAAACAGGGTATTATGGGTTCATCAGAATCTAAGGAGTCTGGGACTCATCCATCTGGAAGTCTAGCTAATTTTATATTCTGAAACTATGGACCCCAAATCTATGCTTTTCTGGAGAAATGCGTGCATCTCAGAAAGATAACTTAGACTTACAATGACCACATTGGGGAAATTTTATTTTAGATGAAATGATTCATCTATGGGGTGCATTAGAAAAAAAAGAATGATCTAGGATGCCTCAGGAACTATGAGACACATTTTTTGATTGATATACAGAGGTTCCCGAAAGGCAGAATGACTCAGAAAATAGTCTCTCTAAAGAAATCTCTACAGCACACTGATAAAACATCATACCGAACCTACCAGTCTCTTCGATCTCTTGCCTCCTTTCATCTGAATCTCCTCAACACCAACTTTCTTTAAAAATCAGATCCTCAAATGAGTCAGGAGTACCTGCAGCAACTAAATTTAAGTCTTGATCTTGCACACAACTCGGGGCTGTTATAAAAGCAACCACCTAAGGCTAAAAAAGATAAAGACTAATTGGAAGTAGACTGGCTTCTCCTCAGTCACTCACCTACAGTGCAGCCTGCAGTGAGATCGTCTCCGAATATACTCCGAAACTCCTTCTGGGAGAAAACTTAACGTCCTTTATCTCTGCCTTTGAGATGTCTAGAGGTTTAAAACACAGGCTTAAGAGAAATGATTCATCAGAAGGAAAAAATGAAAAGAAACTTTTTAGAAATAAACTAGAGTTAAAAAACCTTTAAAGTCCTTTCACAAATATTAATAAAAGGCTTTAGTCATCTGAACAGGTAAGTTAACCACCAGAGACACAATTTGAATTCAGCTAGCAGATTTTATTATTATTCCTGACACATAGCTCAAATTTCAGAACAGAACCCATGAATCTGTGCCTGTCTGTATCTTTATGGATGTCTGTATATTTGTATGTTTTTTATACATAATATTATTCTACATATAATGGCATTATATATACATGGTATTACTAGAAATGACATTTCTGGATGTTACTGTTAGAAATAATATCAAAAGAGCTCTATTTAATTGGCCTTAAGGAAAATAAGTACTTGAATAAATTAGTATTTCCTCAGAATAGAAAGGAATTAACCCAAATGATTTTCAAGTTCATATGACTTTAATCGTTAATAAATGAGAATATTGATGATTTAGTAAAAAATGGATATTCCACCTAGCTTTACTAGTCAATTAAGCTCATGTTATCTCTGTTACAAAATTTGTCAACAAGAAAGTAACTTGAGATGACAGCTTGTTTTGTTTAATGTTATGTTTGCTAAAAACAATTTCCAAATTCCTTTTGATAACTTGAAGCCTTAAAACTATACTAAGTTAAATAATAGATATTCATTAGCTATCTAGATCATTTTCAAATAAGACAGACTACTAAAACATTAATTCCTGAACATAAGGTTAAACTTATGTATTTTTGGCTTCTTATTAAAGAGAAACTAGACTCTCATAAGCATGCCCTGTGCTATGAGAAAACATATGCTATTTAAAAATTACGAAATCATTTTCTACTTAATTTTTACTAGATATTGAGGTTACCCAGTGTTAAGAATTTTAATTAATGTGTGTAATTAAACCTACCAGAAATAATAAGGATGAGAGGACACAACTGTATAAAAATGTTCAAAGAAAGTAGAATGTGTTATTATAACATTTTTATTTTTAATGATTATGGGCACATAGTGGTTATATATATTTATGGGGTACGTGTGATGTTTCGATACAGGCATATAATGTGTAATGATCAAACCAGGATAATTAGGGTATCCATCACCTCAAACACTTACTGTTTCTTTGTGTTATGAACATTCCAATTGTACTCTTTCAGCTATTTTAAATGCACAATAAATCATTGTTAACTATAGTCACCCACCTGCGCTCCTGGATACTAGACGGTATTCATCCTGTCTGACTGCGTCGCTGCGCCCATCAACCATCCCCACTTCATCCGCCCTCCCTGCTCCCCTTCCCGTCCTCGGGAAACCGTCATTCTGCTATCTCCACAAGCACATTTTTTTTTTTAGCTTACACATGTAAGTGAGAACATGTGATTTAAAAAAATTTTTATTGAGGTAAAATATACATATATAACATACCATCTTTACCATTTGTGAGTTTACAGCTCAGTGGTAACAAATACATTTATATTCTTTTTTTTTTCACTTTCTCTCCCCCTTCCCCACACTTTCCTGGCCTCTAGTAACCACCAATCCACTCTCTATTTTCATGAGATCCACTTTTTACAGCTCCTGCATGTAAGTGGGAACATGCAGTATTTATTTTTTTGTTCACGTAACATAATGGTCTCCAGTTCCACCCATGTTGTTGCTGCAAATGACAGGATTTCATTTTTTTTTATGACTGAATAATATTCTATTGTGTGTATACAACACATTGGCTTTACCCAGGCATCCGTTAATGGGCACTTTGGTTGATTCCATACTTGGGCTATTGTGAATAGTGCTGCAATAACCATGGGAATGCAGATATGTCTTTGGTATATTGATTTCTTTTCTTTTTAAGAATGTTAATAGATTTATTTAGAGACAGGGTCTCATTCAACCAGGCTGGAGGGCAGTGGTTACCATTCGAGCTCACGGTAAGCTCAAACTCTTGGGCTCAAGAGATCCTCCCATCTCAGTCTTCTAAGTAGCTAGGGATACAAGCATGCATCACCACGCCAGGCTAACTTTTAATTTTTTTTTAGAGACTAAGTCTCGTTATGTTGCCCAAGCTGGTCTTGAACTTCTGGCCTCAAGGGATCCTCCCATCTTGACCAGATTACAGGCATGAGCCCTAATTTCCTTTCTTTTGGATATATACCCAGCAGTGGGGTTGCTGGATAATATGGAAGTTCTATTTTTAGTTTTTGAGCAACCTCCATACCGTTCTCCGTAGTGGCTGTACTGGTTTACATTCCCACCAACAGTGCATGAAAGTTTCCCTTGCTCTGTGCACCTTCAGCAGCATCTGTTATTGCCTGTCTTTTTGATACAAACCGTTTTAACTGGGTGAGATGATATTGCATTGTGGTTTTGCTTTGCATTTCTCTGATGACTAGGGATGCTGAGCGTTTTCTTCTATACCTGTTGTCATTTGTATGTCTTCTTCTGAGAAATGTCTGTTCAGATCTTTTGACCATTTTTTAAATCGAATTATTTATTTATTTTTTTGCTATTGAGTTGTCTCCTGGTTGTTAATCCCTTGTCAGATGGATAGTTTGCAAATATTTTCTCGCATTCTGTGAGTTGTCTATTTACTTTGTTGATTGTTTCCTTTGCTGTGAAGAGCTTTTTAGCTTGATGTCATCCCAATTGTCTACTTTTGCTTTGTTTGCCTGTGCTTTTGAGATCTCACATAAGAAGTCTTTGTCCAGACCAATGTCCTGGAGTATTTCTCTAATGTTTTACTCCAGTAGTTTTATGGTTTCAGGTGTTAGATTCAAGTCATTAATCTATTTTGATTTGATTTTTGTGGGTGGTGAGAGATAGATTCACTCTGTTGCATATAGTTATCTAGTTTTCCCAGCATCATTTATTGAAGAATGTCCTTTTCCCTTTGTTGAAGATGAGTTGATTGTAAATACATGGATTTATATCTGTGTTCTCTATTCTGTTCCATTGGTCTACTTGTCTGTTTTTATGACAGTACCATGCTGTTTTGGTTACTATAGTTGTGTAATAAATTTTGAAGTCAGGTAAAGTGATTCCTTCAGTTTTGTTTCTTTTTTCTCTGTATTGCTTTGGCTATTTGGGGTATTTTCTGGTTCCATACAAATTTTAGGATTTTTTTCCTATTGTTTATGAAAAATGTCATTGGTATTTTGATAGGGATTTCATTGAATCTGTAAATTGCTTTGGCTAATATTGTCATTTTAACAATATGAATTTCTTCAATCCATGAACATTGAATAATTTTCATTTGTGTGGATCCTCTTCTACTTCTTTCATCAGAGTTTTACAATTTTTCTTATATATATCTTTCACTTCTTTGGTTAGATTGATTCCTAGATATTTTATATTTTTTGTAGCTATTATAAATGAGATTGCTTTCCTGATTTCTTTTTCAAGTTGTTCACTGTTAGCATATATAAATGCTACTGATTTTTGTACGTTGATTTTTGTATTGTGCAACTTTACTGAATTGGTTTATCAGTTCTGACAATGTTTTGGTGGTGTTTTTTAGGTTTTCCCAGGTATAAGATCCTTTCATCTGCGAACAAGGCTAATTTGACTTCTTCTTTTTCAATTTGGATGCTCAAGAAAAGGATAACCAATTTCTCCACTATTATTCAGCATAATACTGGAAGTCCTGGCCAGAGAAATAAGCCAAGAGAAAAAACACATGATATTTGTCTTTCTTTGCTTGGCTTGTTTCACTTTTCCACATTTTCTTTATCCATTTATCTGATAAGGACACATAGGCTGATTCCATATTTTGGCTATTGTGAATAGTGCTACTATAAGCCTGGGAGTGCAGATATCTCTTCAATATACTGGTTTGCTTTCTTTTGGATATGTACCTAGCAGTGGGATTGCTGGATCATATGGTAATTCTATTTTTAGTTTTGTGAGGAACCTCCATACAGTTCTCCATAGTGGCTGTACTAATTTACATTCCCACTGACAGTGTTCAAGTGTTCCTTTTCTCCACATTCTCACTGGCATCTGTTATTGCCTGTCTTTTGGATAAAAGCCATTTAATTGGGGTGAGATGATATCTCATCATAGTTTTGATTTGTATTTTTCTGATGATTAGTGATGTTGAGCATTTTCTTGTATACCTGTTGGCTAGTGGTATGTTTTCTTTTAAGAAATGTCTATTCAAATTTTTTTCCCATTTTAAGATCAGTTGGTTTATTTTTTTCCTATTGAGTTGTTTGAATTCCTTATATATTCTGGTTATTAATCTCTTGTCAGATGGTTCATTTGCAAATATTTTCTCCCATTCTATAGATTGTATCTTCACTTTGTTGTTTCCATTGCTGTGAAGAAGCTTTTTAGCTTGATGTGATTCCATTTATCCATTTTTGCTCTGATTGCCTGAGCTTTTGCAGTCTTACTCAAGAAATCATTACTCAGACCAATGTCCTGGAGTGATTCCCCAATATGTTCTAGAAGGCACAGTTGCAGGTCTTAGATTTGAGTCTTTAATTCATTTTGATTTGATTTTTATTTATAGCAAGAGATGGGGGTCTAGTTTTAGTCTTCTACATATGGATATACAGTTTTCCTAGCACCACTTATTGAAGAGACTGTCCTTTCCCCAATGTATATACTTGGCAACTGTATTGGAAATGAGTTGGATGTAAATGCATGAATTTATTTCTGGGCACTCTATTCTGTTCCAATGGTCTATGTGTCTATTTTTACATTAGTACCATGCTGATTTGGTTACTGTAACTTTGTAGTACAATTTGAAGTCAGGTAAAGTGATTCCTCCTTTTTTTCTTTTCTTTTTTATCCCCCTCAGGATGACTTTGGCTATTCTGGGTCTTTTGTCATTCCATACAAATTTTAGTATTTTTTCTTTTTTGTATTTTTATGTGTGAAGAATGTCATTGGTATTTGGATATGGATTGCATGGTTGCTTTGAGTAATATAGACATTTTAACAATATTGAGTCTTCCAATCCATAAACATGGAATATCTTTCACTTTTCGTGTCCTCTTCAATTATTTTCATTAATATTTTATACTTTTTATTGTAGACATCTTTCACTTCTTTTGTTAAGTTTACTCCTAAGTATTTTATTTTATTTGTAGCTACTGTAAATGGGATTACTTTCTTGTTTTCTTTTTCAGATTGTTCACTGTTGGCATATATAAATACTGACTTTTGTACATTGATTTTGTACCCTGCAACTTTAATGAATTTATCAGTTCTAATAGTTTTTTGGTGGAGTCTCTAGGTTTTTCTAAATATAAAATCATATCATCTGCAAATAAGGGTAATTTGACATCTTTCTTTCTAATATGAATGTCCTTTATTTCTTTCTCTTGCCTGGGGCTCTGGTTAAGACTTCCAGTACTTTGTTGAATGACAGTGGTGAAAGTGGACATCCTTGTCTTGTTCCAGTTCTTAGAGAAAAGATGTTCAGCTTTTCCCTGTTGAATATGTTACTAGGTGTGTGTTTGTCATGTATGGTTTTTATTGTGTTGAGATATGTTCCTTCTATACCCAGGTTTTTGAGAGTTTTTATTATGAAGTGATGTTGAATTTTATCAAAACCTTTTTGGCATCAATTGAAATGATCAGTCTGTT
>NW_012148130.1:3383134-3389462 GCF_000956105.1 Propithecus coquereli | reverse complement strand
TCATACCTGTAATCCTGTTATAGCCCAACCAGATTCATTGCCCACTGCTCAAGAGGAAGCCAATACACAGAGACAGCAGGGGTTACAGTGGAGAAAGATTTTGATATCACAGGAATTATGCAAGGAGACGGGAGGGATTTCTCAAATCCATCTCCCTGAGAATTTGGAAGAAAGGGTTTTTAAAGATAGTTTGGCAGGCAAAGGGCTAGGAAATTTGGTTTGCTAATTGGCTGGGTTCTGGATGGAACCATAGGGGTGTAGAAATTGTCTTCTTGTACTGAGTCAGTTCCTGGGTAGGGGTCGCAAAACCAGTTGAGTCAGTTCCTTGGTATGGGCCAGTCATCTGGGTGGGTCAGCAGATCCACTGGAATACAGGACCTAGAAGATATCTCAAAAACCAGCCTTAGGTTTCACAATGGTGATGTTATTTATGGGAGTAATTAAGAAAGTTAAGAATCATCATGACCATCAGCTATGTGCCTCCTGAGTAGCAATTATAGGAAAGCAAACTAGTGGACAGTGGCTGGTTTTATATATATTTTTATATATATATATATAAATATATATACACACACATATATACACTATGCCTATACCTTTACAGTTCCCGCTTTGTGGCCCTTTATTAATTTTACAAAGGGAGGCTTCAATCTCAGCACTTTGGGAGGCTGAGGCGGGAGGATTGCTTGAGGCCAGGAGTTCAAGACCAGCCTGGGCAACATATCAAGACCTTGTCTCTACAAAAAATTAGCCAGGTGTGGTGGTATATGTCTGTCATTCCAGCTACTCAGGAGGTTGAGGCAGGAGGATTGCTTGAGCCCAGGAGTGTGAGGCTGTAGTGAGCTGCAATTACGCCACTGCACTCCAGACTTCAGCCTGGACACAGAGTGAGACACTATCTCAAAAAAAGCAAAAGCTATTTTTTTGAGAAAAACACAAAACTATGTAACTTTATGTATGCCTGTAAAATCTTTTCTCATTTTGGTATTGTTTCAGTGGCCTGTGATCCTCTTTAATCAAGTGTCTGAAACCTTTTGATATTTTAACAGCTTCCCAAAGTCAAATTCTGAATTAAGTCTTTTTCACCTTGAATTAACTTTGAGAGTTTCCCAGAAGGGTTCCTAGAATATCTCAAAAGAATTTTTCTATCTTTATAAAAAGAGAGATGTTAAACTAATTAAGCTTATATCATGTTAAAGTGCATGGGAGGCATTGTCAAGTAATAAGTGATACTAAACCTTCTTTAACTTGTATTTGTTATGGATGAGTGTTTCAGAAATTGTATAAAATTCCTACAAATCTGATGCTCTAGTATAATGTTATCTATTATAATTCTACTTATTATCTTAAAATGTTGCATGTCCCCCAAACAACTAAATTTCTTTGTCAGTTGAGATTTATTAAAAATACTCTGACAAGTACAGTTTTATTCTAACTTTAAAATCATACTATCAGGCTGGTAAGAATTTCTAGAACTGTAACAAAAAACTGATGGGTTCATAAAACTGTTAACCCAATATCAAACAAAACCAAAACTAATTATAAGGGACTAAATTAACTGAATAAGATAATTATAATTTCTATCACTTCTTGTTTGAAACATTGCTTATCCTTCAATGTCTTATTTTCTGGATTTAATTAACTCCTCTTTTCTCCTAAGCTGTCTATAACATTTATCTTTTACGTGATTGCTCCAGAATTTGAGAACCGATATTAAATATTTTTTTGTGTGTGGCAATACGGATATGTGCATAGGTTCAATAAGAATCTCTTCTCCTTGTAACAGGACATAATTGGGTAAGTCCTTGGCTCTGCTTCATAATGTATAGAGGTTTTTAAAGGTCTAAAATGAGGTTTCACATCACCAGATGGTTTTAAAAAACTAAAGTTGACTGATACAAAATCAACAAAGTCCCTTGAATATTACCAAATGTCTGACTAAAATACCATATTTTAAAAAATATGTAGAATTATTATACTATTCTTGTTATAGTTATGTAAATAATTAGATCAAATTTAACTAGGCTTATTTTGTAAAAAAAAAGTCAATGTTACTGTAATTATTTTTGATAAAAATTAGAGTGACTATAAAAAAGATTGCATTTTAATAGAACAATATAGGACACCCATTGTCATATTCTAGTCCTATTCACTTCTTTGACGTTTGATTGTCTATCCATAAACCAAATTGAATCCTGAATTCTTCTAGTTCCACAAGAAAACTAAAACTTCCCATTCCCCAAGCCTAGCAAGCTGAAACTGGATGACTTTAAACTTCATAAAAATCACTACAACACAGACCATGTATGGACAACGTTCATGCCTGCTGTTGTGTGGGTCACTTGGAGAGTTCGCCAGAACACCTGATGGCATAATCAGAGACGTTCAAACTTCAATCCAGGAAAGTCCATCATATTGCAACTGTCAACCTCATTCCACCATCTAACGATGCTTCAAACTCAAATCTATACATCTCAGCTAGCTGTCCTGACTCAAGAACTAAGATCACCATTTGCTCCAAATATGAACTTTATTTTTCTTTCATTTTCATAGAATGATAGCTTGAATTCCCTTCAAGCAATACAATCTGAAGCGAATAACTTAGCTTCCATAGGCTAACTTCCAAAAGTTCCTGATACCTTCACAGCCTAAGAAGGAGGAGCTTGTGTTCTTATTAATAAAAAAGTTTCTATGTTAATAAATTAGAAATTTTTGCCCCCCATTTAAAAGCTCTTAATGTTACTAAAAGCTCGGCATTTGTCCTTGAGGCTGCATTAGAAGAACGAGAACAACTGGTTTGAGGAGAAGGAAAGAGAAATTTATTACTTTGTCAGCAAAGGAGGAAAATGGTAGACTATTGTCTCGAAATCCAAGTTCCTGCACATAAACAGAAATACAGAGCTTTTAAAGGGATGGTCCTCAGTTCTAGGCTCTTGTCATTTAACTACAGCTAATGATTCTAATTGTCCTATCTCTGCTGAAGACAAAGCCTGTGACCTTTGCCCACCTGGGAGGTCCACCCAGACCTGTCAGTCAGGTGCTGGGCCTGGGATGGAGCCACAGTTTAGCTCAGCTATGGCCTGTAACATAAAGAACAAAAGACATTCCCCTGCCCCTCCCAAGCACTGCCCAAGGCAGGGATGCAGGCCTCAGTTCCCGAAAGAAGTGGAGGAAGTTTTAAAGAGACAGAAAACATCTTTTGCCATTTTTTCCAGGCCATTCCTTCTGTTACATTAAGAAACAAATATAAGTCTCTCATCAGATAGGTGCTGCCTCATTGTTTGATTTATTTAGCTGGTTAAATCTTGGCTCCTGGAGATCTCTCCTTCAGGGATTTTTTTAAGTCCTTGGCTATTATTCATTCTCTTAGTCATTGTATTCACCTCCCTGTAGTGGTCATATCCCCTCGAGGGTTTTAAGCACTTTCCAACAGCCAATCACACCTGAAATGATTGCCATCAGGAGTAGACAATTTGGAGAACTCAACAACCTGTCCACTCAATCCTATAATAAGTATCTAATTTTGGATGATGATGACGGTGTGACCTTAAATCCCAATGCAACTGTTGATAATGACTCTTTGTGCCAGTGACTACATCAATAGTGGCACCTGAGAGTGACATTATACTGTTTGGTTAACACCATCAGCTTGCTGAGTGGATGACAAAAAGTGGGGAATTATTAAAGTCAATAAAAATGGAGATCAGGCTTGAGGAATCCCTGAGAAATCAAAACCAGTTATGAAACTGCCTTTGCAAATTGATAAAGGGGTGCAAGGCAAGAACTGTGTTCAGGCCTAGCTAAAAATAAGGCACAGGCCTGGCTAAATATAATGATAGTATCTAGCCACTGCCATTCTTGTTTGCTTCTCTATAATGGCCATTCTGGAGCCACACGGCTGGTGATCATAAAGATTCTTAGCTTTCTCCATAGATAACATCATCTTTTTGAAACCTAGGGGTAGTTTCCGAGATATCTTCCAGGTGCTGCATTCCAGTGGGATGGCTGACCCACCCAGACCAGCGGCCCATACTGAGGGACTGACTCGACTCGTTTTGTGACCCCCACCCAAGAACCTGGTCGGCAAAGAGGACAATTTCTACAACCCTATGGTTCTTCCCCAAACCCAGCCACTTAGCAGACTCAATTGCCTACTCCAACTGTCTTTAAACCCTGTTCCCTAGATTCTCAGGGAGGTGGATTTGAGAAATTTCTCCCATCTCCCTGCTTAGTGCTATGTGGAATTAAAAACTCTCTCTACAGCAAACTCTCCTGTCTCGGTATATTGGCTTCCTCTTGGGCAGCAGGCAAATGACCCTGGTTGGGCAGCAACAATTTGGGGGCTCATTTGGGATCACCCCCATGGGCACATGCTGTGGTTTGGCAGCCTCTCACCAGCAGAGCGGACTTAGAGACCTGCCCTAGCAGCCCCTGAGCTCTGTCCCTGCCCGTGGGATGTTGTCTACCCATGGTGCTTGGACCTGTTTACAGTAGAGAAACAGTTTCTGAAACTTGAAGACATCGTGTCCTGGTGAGTATTCAAAGCTTGTACAGCACTGCCCTTCCTTCCCCGGATTATTTGACCTCTCAGGAGGCATTTTGGCTCCTTTGTGAGTCTTAGTTTGCTTCTCCTATATTATAGGAAGAGTCTTGTCTTGGGGACACTTCTCCCCAATTGGATGGGGAATAGGGAGTCTGTCTTGAAGAATATTCTTGAATTTTTGCTTTGATATCCACTTTAAAATTAGTACTTTATGAAAAATTAATGACCAAAAATGCATCCTTTGAAGACCCCTTAATTAAAAAAAAGATTTTAGAGATCTCCTTTTCTAAACAATTGTCTTATTTGTATTTATGAAAAGATCAGAACTAAAAGAACATGTAACAATTTTGTGGCTAGCCTTAAAAATTCTCTTGACAAAATTGAAGAGCAAATATCCGATCTAAAACAAAAATAAAAGTCCTTTGAACGCTGCCCATGTGGGAAGAGTGGCAGAAGCCAGTTTTCCTTGCAGCTAATAGTTAAGGTTCTGTGCTTTCGCCTTGGCAGCCTAGGTACAGTTCTTGGGCTGGGAATGAATTTGTGCTGGTTTGGTTTGGTATTTGTGTCACTTTTGCCATTTGTTGATGCCAGTGAGACTTTCCTTTCTTTGAGCTGTTTTTGTGACTTTTTGGATCTCATAAGAAGTGTTTTTTCCCCTCTTTGGAGACACTTCATGTTTCCTTAAGTTATAACCTGGGTTAAGGCTTATTGGTTCCACTTAGAAGGGTACTTCAGTTAAAATGTTCAAAAGCAAAATGTCAGCTGCTTGTCCTGGCTGGAGTCGGCTCCATTTATTTTCATTCCTCTCTACCCTTCCTCTTTGCTGATCCCTGAGTCTTGGCCAAGCATAGGTGGCTGACTGCTCAAGGCAATGCGTACTGTACTGTCTACGGATCTTCTCTAACCACGTGGCAGCGCTGGAGTCTCTGAGCTTGTTCTGGTTCAGCCGCCCGATTTGTGGATTGTTCTTTGCTCAGTTAAACTCTGGTAAATCTAATTTGTCAAAAGTGGGTTCCAAAATGAAGCTCCCAGAGACCCCCCAGGAGCACCAATTGGACAAGCAAGGTACCTGCCACGTCGTGCCCATTTCTGGGGCTCGTGGGTAAGTTCGTTCTCGGATTCTGAAGCTCCACGCATTCGTGTTTTGAGCTCTCTGGGTTTGAGCAAATTCTTGACCCTAACTGGTTTGAAAGTTGCAACAGAAACTGTACTGGGTCTGGAATCAGATTGAATCCTGTTACCCTGCCTCCACCTCCAAGGTGGCTGGCACTATGGGCGTGTGCCACCACGCACGGCCGATTTTCTGTCCTTTTGTGGAGATGGGGTCTTGCTTTGTTGCTTGAACCTGTCTCTGACTCCTGGCCTTGGATGGTGCTCCTGCCTCAGCCTCCCAAAGTGCTGGGATTGTGGGCATGAGCACCGCTCCTGGCCCTTAATTGGATATCTTGAAACACTTCTATAAAAAATTTTGTATCTGAGAAAAAAGAAATTTCTGTTTATCTGAGGGGGAGGACTGAGTCACTAGAAACTCTTATCAAAATACATGAGAAGTCTTGCCTTTGTTTAGGGTACTTTTCCTGGCTATGTTATCTTAACTGGAACTTTCCACATAACTTTTTTTTCCCCTTGGTATGAGCAAATGATGGTACAATATTGAGGCCTAAAGTCCTAGCTCTGTGCTTTCAAAATATAAATTTTCTGCCTTGTTTCACCTAGGAGTCATCTTTTTAGAAGGTAAATTGTTGCCTAGCTAACAATTGCTTAGGGCAATATAATAGGTAATTA
>NW_012148130.1:3379828-3382564 GCF_000956105.1 Propithecus coquereli | reverse complement strand
AAAACTATTATTAAAGTTTAGATGTTTTAAGGTCATAAAACTGCTGCTTCTGTAATATTTTTAATATACGTTGGATTTGACTGTGAGTTTATGTTTTTGGTTTTGAGCCTCTGGATTCTGGGGTCTGGACAGGTGGCCATGGTGAGGCCTGGGGACATGTCCTCAGTGCCTAGACCAGCAGCTACAAGGCTCAGTCTAGCCCAATATGGCCCCTTCTTCCCTGTCCCAGCTTTGCCTCCTGGCTGCTCTAGAGGAACTGGATCCTCCGGGCACCCTGTTTTCTATCTTGAACTCTGCACCTGGTAAATGAATTGAGGACACAGATAGGCCCTGTCCTTTTAGCCACCTGTGATGCCACATCTCTGTTCTGAGACCTAGGAGGACCAGGAAAGACCTTAGGGATGGAACCTCTGTTGTGGTTTCAAAATTCTTGTCAATAGCTTAAAATCTTAAAGTCATGTTAAGTTAAAAAGGATAATCATAAATTGAGTGATTTATAAGGTAAAATACTAAAACATTAATTGTTAAATGTTAAGTTTAAGTTTATATACCTTGACATCTCATATTATGATATAGGAAACTAAATATATTTAGGTGTGCTGATAAAAACTGGGGACCGATAACAGTTCAAAGTTACCTTAACTTCCTAAGTTTTTCTGAGTGTTGACATTATGATTAATATATGTAATTAAAACTGCTAGATAGGCTGGGCATGGTGGCTTATGCCTGTAAACCTAGCACTCTGGGAGGCTGAGGAGGGAGGATCGCTTGAGCTCAGAAGTTCAAGACCAGTCTGAGCAAGAGTGACACCCCTGTCTTTACTAAAAATAGAAAAATTAGCCAGGCATCCTGGCATGCACCTGTAGCAATCCCAGCTACTCAGGGGGCTGAAGGTGATGACTGCTTGAGCCCAGGAGTTGGAGGTTACAGTGAGCTGCAATGATGCCACTGTGATCTAGCCAGAGTGACAGAGTAAGACTCTGTCTCAAAAGAAAAAAAACCCTGCTACATAGAAGAGAAACAATTTCATATGAAAGATACGATTTTTTAAAATAAAAGATTATAAGACATAGAAATGTTAATAGTTCTGTTAAAAATAATTTTGTCTCATTTATTGGTTTTAAATTAATAGGTAAATGGTGATTAAAACTAAGTGGATATAAAAGTTCAGAAACATAAAGGTTATAAAGGGTTATAAAAATCTTAACTTATGGTCAAATTGATTAAAATTAGATGGATTGGTTTATAAGATTTTATTAAAGTTAACTTTTCCATTAATACACTAATGGAATGGTAAATTCGGTTTTCTCTTTTGAACTAGATTTTCATATGATATTAATAGGAATAGCAGAAGATTTTTTGTTTACCTTTTGAACAGACTGCAAAAAGAGGGGGGAAGGAGAGAGAAAGAGACAGATTCAGCCTGCCTCCTCATTAACTTGTACTGCAGTCTGTCTATATTAGGTCTTATGCTTGTTTGAGAAACTGAGTCTCCTCTCTATCAAAGAATAAGATTTTTGCATTTTAAAAATCTTTGAATTATCAGTTTGGCTATGTGAATGACTATAATTTTATAGTAACCTATAATCTTGTTTCATGGCAACAAATGTCTTATGATGGACGATTCATGACTTCCTGCTTCTTAAGCTTTCACTAAAATTTAAATTTACTAAAAATAAGAATTCTAGTCAATGCATGTGATTCTATACATACATACATAAAGTAGACTGAAGAATAAGAAGTGTTTTTTAATAAGAAAAATTATAAAAGAAGTGTATAATGTGTTCTTATTAAATACATATGTAATTTGGTCTAATTCAGAAGTTATTTAAAGGTTGAATCAAAATATGGGTTTAGAAAGGAGATAAAAACAAAATAAAAAGCAACTTGTGTATAAGAGAGATATGTAAAAAGGCAATGAATATAGAAATATATTTTTGATAAGAAAGGTTAAACAGAAAGGAGAATGATATTGTAGAGAAAGGATCTCATATGGAAATTTTTTGTCCTAAAATGACTGGTTCTTTAGAAAAAGGAAAAGTTAGGACAAAACAGAAAGTTTTAGATATGTTTATAGATGGTCCATGCAAGTTGGGATAAAGTTTATAAAAGGGAATTCATAAAGGAATTTTGTATGTGATCCAGTTGGCTATAATTCTAAAAAAATATTTTTTGGCTAAAACAACAAAGTTTTCTCAAGACATTAATTTTCTCTGAATGAAATTGCATAATGTATTCATTTTGATTCTATAACCTGTCTTCTTTTTTAATGTAAAAAATCGCACTATAGAAGGTTTTTCTTTACCTTTTCAGTAACTTCCTAAAAAAAGCAAAGATTTTATGCTTTATCAAGATAATCCCTATGTTATTCTTATTAGGTTTTTGACTAACTAGAAAAACTAAACTTTGAAAGGGTTAAAGTTTACACCCATATAACTTCCTATAGCACCTTTAAAATCTTTTGATGACTATCTCTCTTGGTTAAATAAGTGACCATTATTTTATAGTGGCTTGTGATTCTATTTGAAGAAATGTTTCAAGCCTTTGATATTTGACAAACTTTCCAAAACCCAAATTCTAAATCCGGACTTCTGACTTCAAACTAGCTTTCTATATATTAGGGCTGCTGAAAGTCTAAGAGAGACACATTAGGCTTATTTGGCATGTTAAAACCAACCATACAGGAAATGCTGTCAAATATGAAATGGTGTTTAACTTTCTTTGGAGTATATTTGT
>NW_012148130.1:3367766-3378039 GCF_000956105.1 Propithecus coquereli | reverse complement strand
GTAGATATTTGTAAACAAAATTTGAAGTATTTATTTTTCTATCTACTTGATTGCTCTAGAATTTGAAAACTGTTCGTTAGTTTTCTTAATTTATGGCAAAATTGCTCAATAAGAATCAGTTTCCTTCTACAATAGGACACAATAGAAAACATGGGTTTTTGTACCAAGGTTTGACTGGAATGGCATATTTTCAGAGGTGCCCAGACTGCATTAAGGAATTAAGGTAGACTTTGTAAGGCTGATAAAAAGCCCTTTAGAAAAAACTGGCCAGGTACCTCTTCAATAACATTTCCTGATATGTGGCGGGTAAAGAACGTCCCTTCCTGACAGATCCAGGAACCCCAAGTTACTTGGGGACCTCTAGGAAAGAGGAATTCGCCCAGTTCATACAGGTATATAATGGCACAGATAAACCCTTGGCTTGACACTAGAGGCTTTCAAGTCTCCCCTGAGATTCCTTATGAAAAATTTCCAGTAAAGTCAATTTTAAAAGAAAGGAAAGGCCTGTATGGCTGATAATTATTCCTACTGCACTTTATGCAAATAATCAGGCCAAGTATAATGAAAGGGAGGTTTATTTTGGCAAGTAAATTCATCCTAATATGATTCATCTTTAATAAAAATGAGAGACTGCAGAGAGAAAAACATGGTTCAGAAATAAAAAACTAGAGTCCACCTGTTATTAGATTCTAGTCTTGTCTGCTGTTTTTGAGTTTTTGATATTTGCCGACAATTTGGACTGAATCCTGAGTTCTCTCCTGGCTACAATATCCAGATAAAGTTCCCCATAGACCTCTTAAAAGAAGGTTGCCAGGAAGATACTAGTATACCTGCTAGCAAAGCTTGCTAGAAATACTAGTCCCTATCCACAAAGTATATACCATCAGAGACAGGATTAGAAATCTGTCTGTGACTCTAGGACTGATCGCAGAAGAAACTTCAAAAAGCTTTAGGGCTAAACAAAGGTCCCTCAACTCGCTAGCCCAGGCAGTCTTAGATAATCAGGCAGCACTAAGACTTCCTGTCGGCTAAACGAGGGGCAGTCTGTGCAGTATTGAACACTACCTGCTGCCCCTCAGGAAAAGTTGAAACCTGAATAGAAAAAAATCTCAACAAGCTGTGTGGCTACAGTGGGGCTCTACTAGTGACCCCACACCTGATTGGTTTTGGGAATATTCACTTGGATTCCCCAGACCTTCAGATCAGTTCTACAGGGACTCTTGAAGCTGGGTATTATCTATCTTACAGTCCACTGTTCACTTAAGTACTGTGCTAAGGCTGTAAATAAGGGTACTAATGTTCTCGTCACGCAAACCTTAGATCCAAAACTCAGCATCTGTGCGTATTTGCAGATGACTGCAAAATGGTTTCGCTCCCCTTTTCCTGGGTTGAGCCCCAACTCCATCCATTTTTAGCCAAAAGAAACCAGAGTGGTCTTTCCCTTCTCATTTTGCCCACACCTCAGCAAGGAGCTTGGGTAAAAGCCCGGGGGCGGGGAATGGTTGAAGCTGCCTTTTCAGATTGATAAAGGGGTGCAAGGTGAGAACTGTGGTCAGGGCCTAGCTAAAAATAAGTCATAGACCTGGCTAAAAATAATGATAGCCACTGCCCGCCCCATTTACTTCTCTATAATGGCCACTCTGGAGCCACACAGCTGGTGGTCATAAAGATTCTTAGCTTTCTCCATAGATAACATCACCTTTTTGAAACCTAGGGGTAGTTTCTGAGATATCTTCCAGGTCCTGCATTCCAGTGGGATGGCTGAGTCCCCCAGACCAGCGGCCGGTACTGAGGAACTGATTCAACTGGTCTTGCAACCCCCACCCAAGAACCTGGTCATCATAAGAAGACAATTTCTACAACCCTATGGTTCCTCCATGAACCCAGCCAATTAGCAGACTCAATTGCCTACGCCAAACTGTCTTTAAACCCTGTCTCCCAAATTCTTGGGGAGGAGGATTTGAGAAGTTTCTCCTGTCTCCCCGCTTAGCACTATGTGGAATTAAAAACTTTTTCTACAGTAAACTCTCCTGTCTTGGTGCATTGGCTTCCTCTTGGGCAGCGGGCAAGTGAACCTGGTTGGGCAGCAACAGTTGGCTCTTATAAGTGACTTCAACCTTGCATGATTTGTAAACATAAGCAAAACTTGGAAATTGAGCTATTTCTTGTAAATACCTATATTAAAAAAAACAAAACACAAAACTTAAGCTCAACCAATTAGAGGTGGCCAAGAAATTTATAATTATATAATTATGGACTTTAGAACAGGATAAACCGAATAAGGCCATTGTATAGCTGTAACCAATCAAATATTTTTTTATTTACTTCTATGTCTGTGCTATTAAGCCTCCCCCTTTCATTCTCTTGGAGAAGCTCCTAAACTGCTTCGGGTTTTGAGCCCCGATTCGTGAGTCATTGCTTACTCGAACAAACTCTAGAATTTTCCTGTGCCCTAGTTTACTTTGTAAACAAATGTGATGTTTTGACAGTATACATGTGGAATGATAAACATATCCATCACCTCACATACTTAGTTTTTTGTGATGGGAATGTTCAAAATCAACTATTTTAGCAATTTTGAAATATACATTGTTATAAACGATAGTCACTATGCTGTGTAATAGTTCTCTAAAACTTATTCCTCGTGTGTAAAGGAACAATAAAAATCTCAGGGCCCTCCAAAATTCAATATACCAAGAGGGAGAACTGAGCCTGAGAACTGAGTCCCACAAGCACTGCCGTCCTCTCTCCAATGAGGTCCAGGGGTCCTCTTTTAAGAAATGAAAGGGCTTAGAAAATTACTAAACAGGGTTTTTTTTGGTGGACTGGGCACGGGAGGAAGAAAGGAAGCCTGGCTGGCAAGGTGGGCTTCTCATGCAGATGAGCCCTCAGGGAAATGTTTTATTTGGACCTTTAAGGGTGCCAGACTCTCAGCAAACTTGTCGCAGATCAAATAGGCAAGGCCTGGCTGCATTTACCAGAGATTCTCTGCAGATGCCCCTCTCTCCCCCAGGTCCCCACCTAGACAGCCTCACAGGATATTCCTGTTTGCCCACAGCTGTTTCAAAATATGACAAAGAAAGATTATTTTGGGTTAAAATATTTCTTATTTCTTCAGCCCTAACAAAACCCCCTTCAAGATATATAGTCTCTATAAAATGAGTGCATGTTAATTATAACCTTAATGTTATCGAAAGCTCGACACCTGTTCCCGAGGCAGAAGAATGAGAACAAGTGGTTTGAGGAGAAGGAAAGAGAAGTTTGTTACTTTGCCGGCAAAGGAGGAAAAATGGTAGACCTTGTCATCTCAAAATCCAAATTTCCTAAACATAAGCAGAAATATACAGCTTTTAAAGGGACGGCCCCTCAGTTCTAGGCTATCATGGTTAACTATTCTAAACATCCCGTCTAAAGTCCCACCTGGCCCACCTGGGGGGCTGGCACGGGCCTGGGATGAAAAAACAAAAGGCCTTCTCCCTGCTCCTGCAAGCATTGGCCTGAGGCAGGGATGCAGGTTTCAGTTCTCAAAAGGCGGGGGGATGTTTTAAAGAGACAGAAAATATTTTTGCCACTTTTTTTTCAGGCATTCCCTGTTACAAAAATGAAAATTAAACCCAGAGTGAGATATTGCCCCACATCTGTCAAAATGGCCAGTATCAAAAAGACAAAAGGTGACAGCGCTGACATGGATTTGGAGGGAAGGGAGCCCTTGCACACTATTGGTGCAACATAGATTGGTACAGCCAGCATGCAAAACAGTGCGGCGGTTCCCAAAACACTAAAAACAGAACTAAACGACATGGACTAGTAATATCACTTCTCAGTACACATCCTAAGGATATGAAATAAAATGTTGAAGAAATACGTTGCAGCACTATTCACAATATCCAAGGTATGGAATCAACTTAAGTGTCCATCAATAGATAAATGGATACTCAATATTTGACATATATACAGAATGGAATACTATTTAGCCTTAAAAAAGGAAATACTGTCATTTGAAAATTAGATGTATCTAAAAAACAGTATGTTAATTAAAATAAGGCAAGCACAGAAAGACAAATGCTGCATTATCTTGCTTACACGTGGAATCTAAAAACGTGGAAATCACAGAAGCAGAGAGTAGAGTAGTGGCTACCAGGGGCTAAGGCTAGCCGGGCTGGGGAATGCGGAGAGGTGGCTCCAAGGGGACAAAGTTTCAGTGAGACGTGTTAACGTAAATAATGAGTCACTGAAAATGAGAGAGGCACACTCAATGGAGGTTTATTAAGCCAAGATTTTAAGGACACGCCCAGAAAAAGCACAACTCACAAAGTATTTGCTGTGGACTGAGCTCTTCATGGAAGAAGTTGAGAATTTCACACTCAAAGGAAAAAGGGGGTGCACAGGAAGAAGGGTGGGGTGACGGAGGCGAGCGTGAGCTAACCGATGGTATTCTCCTGAAGTTCTATTTGGAGCTCAGAGAATCTACGCGAGATAAGACGGACATTCAAAAAAGTGGGTAGAGGAAGTAGTCAGTGTTGTGCTTCTTCCCAGGGTGGGTGGCAGAGCGATCACACCTCTTCCTTGATTTGCATCTGCGGAGATAAACTCGTAATTGACATTTAAGAGTTTATTTAGGCTACAGTCCTAAGGTAAGAGAGTAGTCGCCCTCCTCCCAGAGATATAGAAACATAAAATTCAGAGTAGGGAATATGTAACAGAGGGAATGGCCCGAAAAAAATGTCAAAAGATGTTTTCTGTCTCTTTAAAACTTTCCCCACTCTTTTTAAGGACGGAGACCTGCCTCCCTGCCTGAGGCAGGCAGTCAAAAAGGGCTGGGGGAAGTCTTTTGTTCTCTGTGTTACTGGAGATAGCTCAGCTGAACTGTCCATGCCATCCCTGGCCTGGCACCTGGCTGGCGTGGGTCTGGTTGGGCCTCCCAGGTGGGCGGAGGTCACAGGTTTTGTGTTTGGCTGAGATGGGATGACTGGAATCATTAACTGTAGTCAAACAATGATAGCCTAGAACTGAGGGCCGTCCTTTCAAAGCTCTGTATTTCTGCTTATGTATAGGAATGTGGATTTTGACATGACAGTCTACCATTTTCCTCCTTTTCCAGCAGAGTAATAAATTTCTCTTTCCTCCTCCTCAACCATTTGTCCTCATTCTGATGTGGCCTCGTGAACAAGTGCCAAGCTTTCGGTAACAGTTTTGGGTCTCATGTTGAAGTCTTTAATCCATCTAAGGTGATTTTTGTATGTGGTATAAGACAAGGGTCCAATTTCATTTTTCTGCTTGTGGATATCCAGTTTTCCCAACACTATTTATTGAAGAAACTGTCATTTCCCCATTGTGTGTTCTTGACACTTTTGTCAAAAATCAATTGCCCAAATTTAACAACATTGATTCTTCCGGTCCATGAGCACAGGATTTTAAAAATTTCTTTGTGTCTTTAACAGCTTTCATCAATATTTTATAGATTTTGGTGCACAAATATTTCACCTCCTTGGTTAAATGTACTCTGAAATATTTCTGTAGCTATTGTTAATAGAATCATCTTCTTGGTTTCTTTTCCAGACGGTTTATAGAAACGACCAGTGTATAGAAACTCTACTGATTTCTGCATGCTTATTTTGTATATTGCAACTTTATCAAATTCATTTATCAGTTCTAACAGTTTTTGGTGAAGTCTTTAGGGTTTTCTATGTATAGGATCATGTCATCAGGAAACAAAGACATTTTCACTTCTTGCTTTCTTATTTGGATGCTTTTTATTTCTTTTTCTTGCTGACCGGCTCGGGCCAGGTCTTCCAGTTCTGTGTTGAATAGAACTGGGCAGCCACATTACTAGCTCAGCAGTTTAAGGAGGCTTTCTAGGGCCCGACGCTGCACTGAACATCCCCAGGCTGGTCACCCTGTCAAGGTTCGTTCCTGGGATCCTCGTCAAGCACCAAGCACTTGCTGCGTGCTGCAAGCCGTGGCTACTGTTCCATTTCTGTGACCTGCAAACTGAGCTTGAGTTGTTCAAGACACCTGAGATCTCAGAGGGCACATACTGCAGGGCTGAGACTCCATCCCAGGTAGGTCTGACCGCACGACCTCTTGCCCGGCCGCCCCCACTCGTGTCTTCCCGTGTTCGTGGAACTGAGTTCCCTGCCGGCCCTGCCTGGCTCCTTCTGGGGGCCTTCCCCTCGAGGGCGTCCCCTGCTTACAGCCGTGCTCTTCCCTTCTGCCCTGGCTCTCTCTGCTGCCCACGGGCTCACACGCCTGTGGCCCCTGCCAACTCCCCGGCAAGCCCTCTCTGAGCCCCATCTGGGCAGCTGGGCTGTCCCATCCACTGGGAAGGGTTAGGGGTTAAATTGTGCCCCCAATTCATGTTTTGTCTCTCTGGTACCTTGAAATGTGACCTTATTTGGGATTTGGAGATGGGTTCTTTATAAAGATAATGAAGTTAACATGAGGCCATTAAGGTGGGCCCTAGTCCAATGTGACTGGTGTCCGCACAGGAAGGGGACATTTCAAGAAATAAGTTCTAGTATTTGATACATTAGGGAAATTATAGTTAACAATAATTTATTTTATATTTCAAAATAGCTAGAAGAGAAGATTTGTAACGTTCCCAACACAAAGAAAAGGTAAACGTCGGAGGGACGGATAGCCGAACGATCCTGATTGGATCTGTTGGCACAAAATAAGAGACTCAGGGAAAAAAAATCTCAATCAGTAAATCAAATCTATCAAGCCAAAGTTGAGGCTACACCCAGGAAAAACAAAAGCCAGGGACAAACCTGGGGCTGTTTTTCCAAAGGGGAATTCGGACGTTTCAGCATTTAAAGGCACACCGAAGGAAAAACGGGTGGGGGTAGGGTAGCGAGACAAAATGGCTACACTCTTGTGAGACCCGGGAAAATCTAGAATTTTCATAAGATAAGGTGAACGTTAGAGAAAAACAAGAGAGCGGAGGAAGCTTCCATCACGTAGATGCCCCTAGGTAGGCGGAAGAAAGTTCGATACTGTCTTTTCTCTGTGTTGCACCTGTAAAGATAAACTTATAACTGATGATTAGCATGAAATCAGAACAGACTTTAGTTTTAAGAGCTAGACACGGCTGCAGGCCTGACGTTACTATGAACACGCCCTTCTTATGGGAGGCCAGCCAGGAATTCCCTCAATGAATGACCTGAGGGGCCAGTTCTTCCAGGTACCTTCTCTTTTGCATAAGGAGTTGGGAGCCTTTAAAATAAAGGAGTTCCTAGCCTTTATTTTCTTTTTACAGATCATTACACATTGTATACAGGTATCAAAAGTTACATGTACTACCCAAATATGTGCAATTATTATATATCAATAAAAAATCAATTTCACTAAATCTCACTAAAGGCAAAAAAAAAAAAAAAAGATGGGGACATTTGGACACAGAGACACACACACACGAGGAACACCAGATTGCCAGCCAACCACCAGAAACTCGGAGAGAGGCCTCCGACGGGCTTTCCCTCACATCCTGCGGAAGCTGCTAACACCTTGGTCTCAGACGCCTACCTTCTAGAACTGTGGGACGATGCATTTCTATTATTTAAGCCACCCAGTGTGTAGAACTTTGTTACAGCGGCCCTCACAAACCGGCACAGGGAGACAGGCCTGAGGACCAGTCCTCCCCATAGGCCAACACGCCCCTTCCCAGCCTTTGCCCATACAGTGTCTCCCCCAGCTTGCCCTTCACTCCAGCCATGAGGGGCCTCACCTGCCAGCCCTGTCTAGGGACAGAGAATCGCTGATGGGAGGCATGGTGGCACTGACTTGGGACCAGAGGTTCTGAGCGGATCAGAAGCCTGGCCACTTTGGGATCTGTGGCTGTCATGCTGTCTCTCTGTTCTCCAACCTCCATGCCAAGGGGATCTTCTCACAACCCTGGAAGTGTCCCTAAAGGGGGATGAGACTCTGCCTTGGGGCATCTGTGACCTTGGATGTTTGCAACCTGGAGAGTTTGGACCCAGCTAACCCTTGTAGAACAGCCATTCACAAATTAACTTTAAATGAATCAGCAACACACAGATTTAGTTTCTCTTGAAACGTTAACTGGTTTATAGATGTTACGAGGTGAGTTTGGATTTTTTTTAAGGGATTCTGGGAATTGGCCCGTGCTGGCTGCCGGGGATCTAGAGTCAAAGGGGGACAGCTCTGCAGAGGGGCAGATGTCTGCGTCCCACGAGGCTGGCAACCGTGAGCTACGGTGTCTTCCTACACTCCCTTCTGCACCCTACCAGCATCCCATAATTGACTTGACCCACTTTACAGATGGAAAAACTGAGACACAGACTGGACAAGGCCCTGGCTTGGAAAGAGGCACCACTGGGATCCAGCCTGGCATCCCCTGACTCAGTCCTGAGCCCTTTCCATACGGTGAAGGTTCAGGAGCTCCGGGAAGCCCGGGGGGCCTCAGACAGGGGCAGGAGCTCACTGGGGGCTGGGCCGGTGGGGCGGCCTCAGCAGTGGCGTGAGGAGTGCTCAGTCCCTACTGGGTGCTGTTATTGTTCCAGTGGGTTCCAGGGCATAAGAAACCCACTGTGGTCTGGACACAATAGAATGTGAGTGATGGGAAATTTGGCCACGGCCAGGTGGTGTAAAGGGCCTGGGGTGACAGCTTGTTCCTCCTCTCTGGAATCCCTGTCAGGGCCCCAACTCACAGCATTCTGGGCTTCTCGCCTGATGCCCCAGGGGCTCTATCCTGCTGACCAGTGACTTTTCCTGGAGTCCTGGCTGCCGGGAGGCTTCCCATGAGTCACCAAGACCACTTCCTCTAGATGGGGACAGTGGACTGTGGGGAAGAGTTGGGGGCCGGTATTTCAGGACAGGGGCTGTGAGGCCTGAGTCCTCCCCAAGTGAGCTGAGCTGGGTTGGGGCCAGGCTGACGTCAGGGCCAGTGCTGGGAAGGGCTGAGGCTGCAGGCGCAGGCTGCCGTCCGGGCTCAGCAAAGCCCTCCCTGCAGGAACTTTGCATGCATTTCCAAGCCCCTGCTGCAGCTGGCTCCCTCCACACGCCAGGTTCCTCTACACCTACATGTCTCTGCCCATGCTGTTCCCTTCCACCAAGCATCCTTCCCCCTTGCAGCCCAGCTGAACCCTCACCCTCCTGGCAGAGCCTGCCCAGCCCAGGGGAGGTCCTCCCTGCCCCTGGTTGGCTCCGACCATGTGTGGGGCATGTGGAGAGCATCATCTCCCCACTCAGCAGTTGCACCCCAGGGATCTTGGGTTCTGGGGATGACAGCACCACCCCCTCCCCACCACAGTGCAGCTGGAGACCAGCCTGGCCCTTGCCCCCTCCCACCCCCACATCCACTGGGACCCACGGGTGCTGGAAGCTACGTCACTGACATCCCTCTTCCCTGTTGCTGTCTGCACCATCTCCAGCAAGCCCCAGGACTTGTGCCTCAGTCTCCACCACACATGAGGAGAGTCACATGCAGACTCGCAGGAGTGGATTATTCAACAGCATCTAGAAGGGCATGTGTTGGACAACAAATGCCAAGTAACATTTCTCTGTTACAAGTGACTGTGGTCCCACCACCACCTAGGTCAGCCTCATTCTCTCCCCATGGACAGAGGTTGGGTGGGGCTGGCCCCAGAGGTGGGATAGCTCTGGGGCTGCTTCGACCCCCCTTGATTGTCCCATGAGAGGATGTAGGCTGTGTGGAGGCCCCAACAGGCAGGGCCTTGCAGTGACCGCGGAGCTCAGAATTCAATCTAGGGGTGAAAGGAGCAGTGAAAGCTTTAATCAGGGCTTTCAAAGCCTGGAGGGAAGAGATGGCTTCAGGGGGCCAAAACATCAAATTCTCCAGAGCAGGCCTGCCACAGACGAGGGACACTGCTTTTGGGGCGTGGAAACCCTGAGTGCTAAACCTCTCCAAGGCAAGAGATTTCCTAGGGACAGAGGGTTAAGCAGGACAGAGAACACTCAGAGCTTAGAAGCTGAGAAACTGATGAACACTTGGAGACCCTTCCCAGGCCTCTCACTTAGCAGTGAGGAAAAAAATCATATCAGGCCGGAAGAGTGTCCCGGCCCTTCATGGGGCACTTGGAAAGCATCATCTTCCCACTCAGTGGTTGTGACTCAGGAACCCTGGTTCTGGGGATGACATCACTGTCCCACTCTCCCCAACACTGCAGCTTGAGTCCATAGCCTGGCCTCTGCCCCCTTACACCCTCACACCCAGTAGGATCCACAGCAGCTGGAAGCTGTATCATTGACATTCCTCCACCCACTTGTTGCTTGCACCATCTCCAGCAAGCCC
>NW_012148130.1:3308185-3367716 GCF_000956105.1 Propithecus coquereli | reverse complement strand
AAAAGGTAAACGTCGGAGGGACGGATAGCCGAACGATCCTGATTGGATCTGTTGGCACAAAATAAGAGACTCAGGGAAAAAAAATCTCAATCAGTTAACAATAATTTATTTTATATTTCAAAATAGCTAGAAGAGAAGATTTGTAACGTTCCCAACACAAAGAAAAGGTAAACGTCGGAGGGGACGGATAGTCGAACGATCCCGATTGGATCTGTTGGCACAAAATAAGAGACTCAGGGAAAAAAATCTCAGTCAGTAAATCAAATCTATCAAGCCAAAGTTGAGGCTACACCCAGGAAAAACAAAAGCCAGGGACAAACCTGCGGCTGTTTTTCCAAAGGGGAATTCGGACGTTTCAGCATTTAAAGGCACACCGAAGGAAAAACGGGTGGGGGTAGGGTAGCGAGACAAAATGGCTACACTCTTGTGAGACCCGGGAAAATCTAGAATTTTCATAAGATAAGGTGAACGTTAGAGAAAAACAAGAGAGCGGAGGAAGCTTCCATCACGTAGATGCCCCTAGGTAGGCGGAAGAAAGTTCGATACTGTCTTTTCTCTGTGTTGCACCTGTAAAGATAAACTTA
Organism: Propithecus coquereli; assembly: GCF_000956105.1. Taxonomy (NCBI): domain Eukaryota; kingdom Metazoa; phylum Chordata; class Mammalia; order Primates; family Indriidae; genus Propithecus; species Propithecus coquereli. Next base: position 3,367,132 of record NW_012148130.1, on the reverse strand, counting down.
TAACTGATGATTAGCATGAAATCAGAACAGACTTTAGTTTTAAGAGCTAGACACGGCTGCAGGCCTGACGTTACTATGAACACGCCCTTCTTATGGGAGGCCAGCCAGGAATTCCCTCAATGAATGACCTGAGGGGCCAGTTCTTCCAGGTACCTTCTCTTTTGCATAAGGAGTTGGGAGCCTTTAAAATAAAGGAGTTCCTAGCCTTTATTTTCTTTTTACAGATCATTACACATTGTATACAGGTATCAAAAGTTACATGTACTACCCAAATATGTGCAATTATTATATATCAATAAAAAATCAATTTCACTAAATCTCACTAAAGGCAAAAAAAAAAAAAAAAGATGGGGACATTTGGACACAGAGACACACACACACGAGGAACACCAGATTGCCAGCCAACCACCAGAAACTCGGAGAGAGGCCTCCGACGGGCTTTCCCTCACATCCTGCGGAAGCTGCTAACACCTTGGGCTCAGACGCCTACCTTCTAGAACTGTGGGACGATGCATTTCTATTATTTAAGCCACCCAGTGTGTAGAACTTTGTTACAGCGGCCCTCACAAACCGGCACAGGGAGACAGGCCTGAGGACCAGTCCTCCCCATAGGCCAACACGCCCCTTCCCAGCCTTTGCCCATACAGTGTCTCCCCCAGCTTGCCCTTCACTCCAGCCATGAGGGGCCTCACCTGCCAGCCCTGTCTAGGGACAGAGAATCGCTGATGGGAGGCATGGTGGCACTGACTTGGGACCAGAGGTTCTGAGCGGATCAGAAGCCTGGCCACTTTGGGATCTGTGGCTGTCATGCTGTCTCTCTGTTCTCCAACCTCCATGCCAAGGGGATCTTCTCACAACCCTGGAAGTGTCCCTAAAGGGGGATGAGACTCTGCCTTGGGGCATCTGTGACCTTGGATGTTTGCAACCTGGAGAGTTTGGACCCAGCTAACCCTTGTAGAACAGCCATTCACAAATTAACTTTAAATGAATCAGCAACACACAGATTTAGTTTCTCTTGAAACGTTAACTGGTTTATAGATGTTACGAGGTGAGTTTGGATTTTTTTTAAGGGATTCTGGGAATTGGCCCGTGCTGGCTGCCGGGGATCTAGAGTCAAAGGGGGACAGCTCTGCAGAGGGGCAGATGTCTGCGTCCCACGAGGCTGGCAACCGTGAGCTACGGTGTCTTCCCACACTCCCTTCTGCACCCTACCAGCATCCCATAATTGACTTGACCCACTTTACAGATGGAAAAACTGAGACACAGACTGGACAAGGCCCTGGCTTGGAAAGAGGCACCACTGGGATCCAGCCTGGCATCCCCTGACTCAGTCCTGAGCCCTTTCCATACGGTGAAGGTTCAGGAGCTCCGGGAAGCCCGGGGGGCCTCAGACAGGGGCAGGAGCTCACTGGGGGCTGGGCCGGTGGGGCGGCCTCAGCAGTGGCGTGAGGAGTGCTCAGTCCCTACTGGGTGCTGTTATTGTTCCAGTGGGTTCCAGGGCATAAGAAACCCACTGTGGTCTGGACACAATAGAATGTGAGTGATGGGAAATTTGGCCACGGCCAGGTGGTGTAAAGGGCCTGGGGTGACAGCTTGTTCCTCCTCTCTGGAATCCCTGTCAGGGCCCCAACTCACAGCATTCTGGGCTTCTCGCCTGATGCCCCAGGGGCTCTATCCTGCTGACCAGTGACTTTTCCTGGAGTCCTGGCTGCCGGGAGGCTTCCCATGAGTCACCAAGACCACTTCCTCTAGATAGGGACAGTGGACTGTGGGGAAGAGTTGGGGGCCGGTATTTCAGGACAGGGGCTGTGAGGCCTGAGTCCTCCCCAAGTGAGCTGAGCTGGGTTGGGGCCAGGCTGACGTCAGGGCCAGTGCTGGGAAGGGCTGAGGCTGCAGGCGCAGGCTGCCGTCCGGGCTCAGCAAAGCCCTCCCTGCAGGAACTTTGCATGCATTTCCAAGCCCCTGCTGCAGCTGGCTCCCTCCACACGCCAGGTTCCTCTACACCTACATGTCTCTGCCCATGCTGTTCCCTTCCACCAAGCATCCTTCCCCCTTGCAGCCCAGCTGAACCCTCACCCTCCTGGCAGAGCCTGCCCAGCCCAGGGGAGGTCCTCCCTGCCCCTGGTTGGCTCCGACCATGTGTGGGGCATGTGGAGAGCATCATCTCCCCACTCAGCAGTTGCACCCCAGGGATCTTGGGTTCTGGGGATGACAGCACCACCCCCTCCCCACCACAGTGCAGCTGGAGACCAGCCTGGCCCTTGCCCCCTCCCACCCCCACATCCACTGGGACCCACGGGTGCTGGAAGCTACGTCACTGACATCCCTCTTCCCTGTTGCTGTCTGCACCATCTCCAGCAAGCCCCAGGACTTGTGCCTCAGTCTCCACCACACATGAGGAGAGTCACATGCAGACTCGCAGGAGTGGATTATTCAACAGCATCTAGAAGGGCATGTGTTGGACAACAAATGCCAAGTAACATTTCTCTGTTACAAGTGACTGTTGTCCCACCACCACCTAGGTCAGCCTCATTCTCTCCCCATGGACAGAGGTTGGGTGGGGCTGGCCCCAGAGGTGGGATAGCTCTGGGGCTGCTTCGACCCCCCTTGATTGTCCCATGAGAGGATGTAGGCTGTGTGGAGGCCCCAACAGGCAGGGCCTTGCAGTGACCGCGGAGCTCAGAATTCAATCTAGGGGTGAAAGGAGCAGTGAAAGCTTTAATCAGGGCTTTCAAAGCCTGGAGGGAAGAGATGGCTTCAGGGGGCCAAAACATCAAATTCTCCAGAGCAGGCCTGCCACAGACGAGGGACACTGCTTTTGGGGCGTGGAAACCCTGAGTGCTAAACCTCTCCAAGGCAAGAGATTTCCTAGGGACAGAGGGTTAAGCAGGACAGAGAACACTCAGAGCTTAGAAGCTGAGAAACTGATGAACACTTGGAGACCCTTCCCAGGCCTCTCACTTAGCAGTGAGGAAAAAAATCATATCAGGCCGGAAGAGTGTCCCGGCCCTTCATGGGGCACTTGGAAAGCATCATCTTCCCACTCAGTGGTTGTGACTCAGGAACCCTGGTTCTGGGGATGACATCACTGTCCCACTCTCCCCAACACTGCAGCTTGAGTCCATAGCCTGGCCTCTGCTACACCCTCACACCCAGTAGGATCCACAGCAGCTGGAAGCTGTATCATTGACATTCCTCCACCCACTTGTTGCTTGCACCATCTCCAGCAAGCCCTGAGACTTGTGCCTCAGTTTCCTCCATACATGGGGAGAGTTACTAGCAGACCCATAGGAGTAGATTATTCGAAAGCACCTAGAAGGGAGTGTGGTGGATAGCAAATGCTGAGTAACGTGAAAAATAACCAAGACACATCATCATCAAAAGAACACAATAATTTGCCAGTAGCTGACCCCTCAGACTGCATGACAAAGAATTTAAAATAATTGTTTTAAGGAAGCTTTGTGTACTTCAACAAAATACAGAGAAATTGTTCAACAAAATCAGAAAAACAATAAGCCAATAAAATGAAAAATTAACAGATTAAAATCATTAAAAAATCAGAAATTCTACAGCTGAAGAATACAATGAATGAAACAAAAATGCAATAGAGAATGTCAACAGCAAGACTGATCAAGCAAAACAATGTGTGAACTTGAAGATCGATTATTTGAAAGCATAGTCAGAGAAGAACAAATTATAAAAATCAAAGGAATGAGGAAGTTCTATGGGATTTATGGAAGAGTATCAAGAGAGCTAATATTTGAATTATAGAAAAGTAAGAAGGAGAAAAAAGAAAGAAAGGAATAGAAAGCTTATTTAAAGAAATAACAGTCAAAAACTTCCCAAATCTAGAGAAAGATGTAAATATCCAGTCACACAAAGGTCAAAGGTCTCTAATCAGATTCCATTCAAATAAGGTGGTATCAAGACATAATAAATCTGTCAGAAATAAAAAACAGAGGATCCTGAAAGCAGCAAGAGAAAAGAAACCTATCACATATTAGGGAACTTCAATGATGCTAACAGAAGATTTCTCAGCAGAAACCTTATCGGCCAGCACTTTGAATATATCATATGCAAAGGACAATAGGAAAAAAGAAAAATAATGTCAACCAAGAATGTTTTACCCAGCAACACTTCCCTTCAGAAACAAAAAAGAGATAAAGACTTTCCCAGACAAATAAAAGCTGAAGGAGTCATCACCACTAGACTTGCCTTAGAAGAAATGCTAAAGGGAGTTCTTCAAGCTGAAAGAAAAGAATGCTGATTAATAACATGAAACATATGAAAGTATAAAACTCACTGATGTAAATATATACATAGTCAAACTCACAATACTTTAATATTGAGGTGGTGGTGTGCACTTATATCTTTAGTGTGAATGTTAAAAGAGAAAACAAAAATAATAATAGCTACAATAATTTGTTAAGGGATACACAATATAAAAAGATGTAAAATGTGACATCAAAACATAAAATGTATGTGAGGGAGTAGAAGTATGGAGTTTTTTAAATGCAATCAAAGTTAAGTTGTTATCGGCTTAAAATAACCTGTTATAAATATAAGATGCTTTATATAAGCCTCATGATAACCATAAAGCAAAAACCTACAGCAGATATACAAAAGCTAAAAAGTGAGGAATCAAATCATACCACTAGAGAATATCATCTAATCAAAAAGAAAGACAGCAAGAGAGGAAGGAAGGAACAAAGGATCTATAAAACAACCAGAAAACAAATTACAAATGGCAGTAGCAAATACTTACCTATCATTAATTACCTTGAATGTAAAAAGATTAAATTCTCCAATTAAAAGATACAGAGTGGCTGAATGGATAAAGAAAAAAAGGCCTAACTATATGCTGCCTATGAGAGACTTACTTCACCTTTGAGGACACAGAGATTGAAAGTGGAGGGATGGACAAAGATTTCACGCAAAGGGAAACTAAAGGAAAGCCGAGGTAGCTATGCTTATACCAGGTATAGTAGACTTTAAGTCAAAAGCTGTAAAGACACAAGGTCATTATACAATGATAAAGAGATCAATTCATCAAGAAGATATAACAATTATAAAAATATATGCACCCAACATCAGAGCACCTAAATGTATAAAGCAAATATTAATAGATCCAAAGGGAGAGAGGCTGCAGCACAATAATCGTAGGAGACTTTAATATCCCACTTTCTAGACAGAAAATCAAAAAGGAAACATTGGATTTGAGCTGTATTTTAGACCAAATGGACCTAACAGGCATATACAGAACATTCCACCCAATAGCAGCAAAGTACATATTTCTCAAGCACACATGGAACATTCTCCAGGAGAGATCATACGTTAGGCTGCAAAATAAGTCTTAACAAATTTAAGATGACTGAAGTCATATCGAGTATTTTTCTTTTTACCAATATGATATGAAACCAGAAATCAATAACAGGAGAAATTTTGGAACATTTACAAATACATGAAAAATTAAACAACATGCTACTGAAAACCAATGGATCAAAGAAGAAATTGAAAGGTAAACGTAAAAATATCTTGAGATGAATGCAAATGGAAACACAACATACTAAAACTTATGGGATGCAGAAAAAGCCATCCAGAGAGGGAATTTTATAGCAATACATGCCTAGATAAAAAAAGAAGAAAGAATTCAAATAAATGACCTAACGTTAAACATCAAGCATCTAGAACATGAATGGATTAAGCCCAAACTTAGTAAAGGAAAAAAAATAATAAAGATCAGAGCAGAAATAAATGAAATAGAGACTAGGAAAACATAGAAAAGATCAACAAAACTGAGTTGGTTTTTTGAAAAGATAAATAAAATTGGCAAACTTATAGATAGACTAGGAGAAAGAGAGGGCTCAAAATCAGAAATGAAAGAGGAGATGTTACAATTGATACCACAGAAATACAAAGGATCGTGAGAGACTACTATGGGCAATTATAGGCCAACATACTGGATAACCTAGAAGAAATGGACAAATTCTCGGACATATAAAACCCACCAAGACTGAATCACGAAGAAATAGAAAATCTTAACAGACCAACAACAAGTAAAGAGATCGAATCAGTAATAAAGTCTCTCATCAAAGAAAAGCCCAGAACCTGACGTCTTCACTGCTGAATAATACCAAGCATTTACAGAAGAATTAATACCAATTATTCTCAAACTCTTCCAAAAAATTGAAGAGAAGAAAATACTTCCAAACTCATTTTTTGAGGCCAGCATTACTCTGGTGTCAAAGCCAGACAAGGACACTACAAGAAAAGAAAATTATAGTTCAATATCCCTGAGGAACATAGATGAAAAATCCTCAACAAAATACTGAAAAACCCAAATTCAACAGCACATTAAAAGCATCATTCACTATGATCAAGTGGGATTTATCCTTTTGATGCAAGAATGGTTTAGCACACGTAAATCAATAAATGTTATCTACCACATTAACAGAATAAAGGACAAAAACTCTATGATTACCTCAATAGACACTAAAAAGGCATTCTACAAAATTCAACATCCTTTCTTGATAACAGCTCTCAACACATTAAGTATAGAAAGAATGTACCTGAACACAATAAAGGCCAGATACAAGTCCACAGCTAATATCATGCTCAACTGTTGAAAGCTGAAAGCTTTTCCTCTAAGATCAGGAATATGACAAAGATGCCCACTGTTCTGCAGTGAGCAGGTCAATGCAAACCTACCGCCAAAGGTCTAGGGAGCTGACAGACCAAAGAAAGAGGCTGACAAATCCAGTTTCTCAGAAAGAAACATTTAATAGGGACTCATGAACAGAAGCCATGTCTTGGGAGATGCAAGAAAGTGGATCTCTGCACTGTTATCCCCCAACCACAGGGCTTATATACCATGGGGAATTTGTCTAAGGGCAGAATTTATAGTAAGTATCTTGGGGGCATTCCCAGAATTAAGGTTAATCAGAAGTCATCATGGTGGATTAACATCCAAGATGGAGTTGCTTTAGCCTCTCCCACCCACTCTTGCCACTTCTGTTCAACATAATGCTGGAAGTTTTAGCTAGAACAATAAGGAAAGAGAATGAAATAAAAGGTATCCAAATTTAAAATAAAGAAGTTAAATTGTCTCTGCTTGATTAATTAAAGACTCCAACATAACACCTGAACTGTAAAACTACTACAAGAAAACATAGGGGAAAAGATTCATTATATTGGTCTAGTCTAGGCAATCATATTTTGGTTGTGATCCCAAAAGCACACGCAACCAAAGCAGAAATAGACAAATGCAATTAACATCAAACTAAGATGCTTCTGCACAGCAAAGGAAACGATCAAAAGGGTGAAAAGACAACATGTGGAATGGGAGAAAATACTTGCAAACCATAGCTCTGATAATGGGTTAATATCCAAAATATATAAGGAACTCAAACAACTCAATGGCAAGAAAACAAATAACTCAACTTAAAAATGAGCAAAGGACCTGCATAGATATTTCTCAAAAGAAGACATACAAATGGCCAACAGGTAGATAAAAAAATGCTCAACTTCACTAATCATCAAGGAAATGCAAATTAAAACCACAATGAGATATCACCTTATACCTGTTAAAATGGCTATCAAAAGACGAAAGACAAATGTTGGAGGAAATGTGGGAAAAAGGGAAGCCTTGTACACTGCTGGTGGGAATGTAAATTAGTACATTCATTATGGAAAACTGTACGGAGGTTGTTCACATAACTAAAAATAGAACTACCATGTGATCCAGCAAGCGCACTTCTGGGTATATACACAAAGGACATGAAATCGTATGTTAAAGTGATATCTGCACTCCCATTTTCGTTACAACATTACTCACAACAGCCAAGACAAGGAATCAACCTAAAAGACTACCAACAGACAGGTATAGAAAATATGGTACATATACACAACGGAGCACTATTCAGCCTTAAAAAGGAAGGATCCTCTATCTGTGACAACCTGGGTGAACCAGGAGGACACTACACTAAGTGAAATAGGCCAGGCACAGAAAGACAAATACTGCATAATCTCGCTTATATGTGGAACCTAAAAGAGTTGAACTCACAGAAGCAGAGACTAGAATGGTGGTTACCAGAGGCCGGCAGATGGTGACCGCCTTGGGAGCTGTTGGTCAAAGGACACGCAATTTCAGTTAGGCAGAGGAATGCGTTCAAGAGATCCCTTGTACAACATGGTGATTATTGGTGATAGCGACACCTTGCATAGTCACAAATCCCTTAGAAAGTAGATTTTAAGAGTTCTCACCACAAAAAATGGTAGTACGTGAAGTAAGGCATATGTTAATTAGCTTGATTTAGCCATTCCTAAATGTACACACACAGACAGTCCTTGACTAACAATGGTTTGACTTAATGATTTTTTTGACTTTACGATTCTGCAAAAGCAATATGCATTTGGCAGAAACATTCACCTGAATTTTGAATTTTGGTCTTTTCCTGGGCTAGCGACATGCCGTAAGATACTCTCGTGGGATTGTGGCCAGTGACAGCAAGCTGCAGCTTCCAGCTGGCCGCGATCACAACGGCAAACAACCGATACTCTACAGGGCGCTGTGTAGCCAGAGTTTTTTGAATGATAATGAGAAGAAGAAACAAATTGTGCAGTCAAAGCCTGGTATCCTCCTAGAGAGCACTATGCCGCTAAACCGTCAGCAAGTGTCAACACCCCGTCACCTTCTCCCCGCGACTCTCGAGCCCCCTCAGAAGAGAGAGAAATTGATGGCCCTGCCTGTGGCATCCCAGCATCCAGCAATTAGTTTCAGTTCTGTGCTTCAAACCCGGGCCCGGTGTGCGTTAAGCTGTGTGCGTCGGTGGTGAGGACTCACACAGCCCTTCTGTCTGTCGCTCTCAGCGCAGTGTTCAGTAGATGACATAAGATATTCAACACTTCATTGCAGAACGGCTGCAGCTAACGAAAGTGTTCTGAGCGTGTTTACGGCAGGCTGGGCTAAGCTCTGATGTTTGGCAGGTGAGGTGTATTAAATGCGTTTTTGGCTTATGATATTTTTAACTTTCCACTTACAATCAAAACGTAACCCTGTCGTAAGTTAAGGAGCGCCTGTATGACAAAACATCATGTTGTCCACTGTAAATAAATATGCAATTTTTATTGGTCAATTAAGAAAGGAAGGAAGGAAGGGAGGAAGAAAGGAAGAAAGGAAGGAAGGAAGGAAGGAAGGAAGGAAGGAAGGAAGGAAGGAAGAAATGCATCTTGTGACCGGGAGGGAGGGTGACTGTGCTGGCAGTGGGGGTCCTTGGGTGGGCCCCTCTCCTCTTTAGGCCTCGGTCTACCCACGCTTGTGTGAATCAGTCTAACTCTCCTGGGTTGATGGGTGGGTCATAGCCATGGGTAGACGGGGTGGTAGGAAGCCCCTGGACGAGGCAGAGACTTGACTCAAATTCCCCCTCTGGCCATGACTGGCAGACACTGTTGCCGGTAGGTCCAGAGCCTGTTCCCACCTCCAGTAACTACAAACCTGGCTTCCCTGCCCAGCAGTGGGTGGCATGGCCAGACTCTGAGACGGAATCCTTGCTCTTCAAGGGACTCAATGCTCTGCTCCTCAGTTTCCTAGTCTGTACAATGGGTTGACACCAGGGTTCTGGCGTCGCTGCAAGCACAGAATGCAAGCAACAGCTCAACACCCACTGTCAGCTGAAGGTCACTTGTTCCATCCTCACTCTGGTGAGTCAGGTTGAGCCTGGGGCCCCGCAGGGCAGCCTCTCCCCCCCTAGCACTGGGCTCCTTGGCCCAGGCCACGCCTTGTCCAGTCCAGATACCACCTGGCCCGGGTTGTCCACCCTCCAGAGTATTGTCTGCCCCTGGGTTGAGATTTCAGTATTTGCGTCTCCCTGAGCTTGTTGCAGAGCTGCTGACTTCCTGCCGTGGCTGTGTGCCTGTCCAGACCGTCCCCTCTGCTGACAAAGTAGGGAGGACTGTCTCACCGGCTGCCGGCCTGGTGCCCTGGGATTTACTGTCCCACGCCTCCCGCGTGCTCCACCGCCACCATCCCTTCCTCGGGTCCTGGAGCTAGACGGGCGTGTCCAGGGAGGCATCATGCTCTCGGAGCTTGCCGGGCTGTACCGCCAGGGTCAGTGTCACCTCTGCCCAGCCCAGGGGGGCAGCGACCCCAAGGTGTATTGGTCTCCCAGAAGGAAAAAGAATCATGGGGAACCAGAGATTCGCAGATGCGTGCTGGGCGCGCTCGGGGCTGAGAGCTGAGGCTCTTGGTGCAAATGTCCCTTCAGGTGCTTTCCTTCTACTTTGCTGAGACCCTCACAGAGGATTTGAAGGTCCAGGGAAGGGGATGGGGAGACACTGAGCGTCGGGCTCCTGCTCCTGCTGGGCATCTCACGTGCTCCATCTCACGTGGTCCTTGCAAACTAGGTGGAAGGTTGTCGTTAGAGCCCATTTTACAGATGAAGAGACCAAGGCTCACAGGTAGGAAGAGAGTTGCAGCTTGTCTGAGGTGGAGCCAGGCATCAGCTAACGTGAGCCTGGGATGTGGGCAGGTTCCCTGCGGTGGGAGCTGGGGCCGGGGACCACCCTTTTTTACCCAAGAGCCCTGCAGGACCTCAGACCATGAGAAATTCTGGAAGCCTCCACTCTGCTCATCCCACACTGGACGCCACCCCCAGGTGAGAGAACTGCTTGGGCAAAGGCTGGGAGGTGGGAAGTTCCGCCTTTGTTCTGGGAATGGCACAGGGCTGAGGCCCCCCGGACCGGGGAGGATCCCGGGTGCCGGGAGCACTGTGAGGGCACAAGGACTAAGGGTGTTTTCAGAGGGCCACCTGGCTGCCCCACTGGGGACGGCGGGGAGGAGGGAGGTGGTGATGCAGGTCAGAGGAGGAGCTGCAGCCTAGGGGGACAGAGCAGCAGAGACAGAGATGGAAAGACAGAGATAGAGAGACAGAGGGGGCCTGAGTGTGCCTGGCTGGTGCCTCTTTTTGGCCTGGCTGTGAGTCCAGGAAGAAGTGACAGGAGGCAGGAAGGCTGGGGACACCAGGGGGCAGCCGTGTCAGGGCCAGGACTGGTGCGTCAGGGTAGGCACCCCTGATGCCACATCCAGGGGCCTCTCCCTGCCCCAGGTCTGCCATGGGACATACAGGGACACCGGTGGGCGGGCAGATGCAGGGGAGGCTTGTGCCACCTACAGTCCTCAGGCTAGCTTCTGGGTGGCCACCCACATGCTCTTGGTGGCCCCAGAAAGGGCCCTTTGTGGCAGCTGTCTTGCTCTGTGTCATGAGAGGCGCAGTTGAGCTCAGTGGCCTTGGGGCCACCACGCTCCCCCCGTAGGCTCCTGGTGGGCGCAGCCACGGCTGGCCGAGCAGGCAGAGCTCTGCCCCCTGGGGCCATTTTCCCAGGCTGACCCCCTGGGCCAGGGCCCTGTGGGTGGGTGGCAGTGCCTCAGCCCACCCTGGGGAGGGGGCAGTCACATCTCCTGTGTGGCCCAGTGGCCCCCCTCAGGGACTATAATTGGCAGGGCCACAAGGAGGGTTTTGTTGACCCTTTGACAAGGGCAGGCACATGGTGGGGGGTGTCCTTTCATCTTCCTGGCCCCAATTACCCCTTTCTGTGGCCTGGGCCAAGAGGCTTTTAAATAGCAACAGTCAAGGGGCCGCGGGGGGCCTTGTGGGGCTGTGGAGAGGGCAGGGGTGGCCGCGGGGCCGCTCACAAAGGAGTGAACATTTGCTCCTGGAGAGGGGACTGGAGAGGCTCTCCTGGGTTTAAAAATAGATGCCTGGTCGGAGGTTCCAGCCACCCGGCCAGGACGCCGCGAGCCTCCTCGCAGCGAGAGGCCCCTCTTCCCCCTTCCCAGTGCAGGGGTCCACCTAAGGACACCCTGGAGAAGACCGCTCGCCACAGAGTGACACCTTGCCCTCACTTCTGCTGTTCCTCTGCCTGGAACGCCAGGGCGGGGCGGACCCTTCTTTCTCTCTCAAATGCTACCGCCCCCAGCCCCAAGTAGGGCTGTCTCCTCTACCTTTCCCTGCTGGGGGAACACTCACTGACATGTCACTATGCCCTGCTAACCTGGGCATTCCTGGATGGCAGGGCTGTCACCACGAGCCCTTGTCCCCAGCACAGTGCCTGGCACCCAGAGAAGGAAGGGACGGAGGGATCTCCAACGGCAACCCCCTCCCCAGCCTCACCTTTCCTTTCTCCCTACTGCCAACCCCTCCCTTGGCCCTGTCTGTGTCCCCACCTTCAAACGTGCTCTGTGGTCCCTGTCCTGTGGGATGGGGACACTTTTCCATGGCTCCTGGGGGCCCATTCTGGAGCTTGACAGAGTGTCTGGCTTGGCTGGGATCAAAGTGGCCTAGGGAGGAACCCACCACCTACAGCCTGTCCCCACTGCGATGCTCCAAGGGGGAAGGCAGGCTGGGGTCGGTGGCATGTCCTCTCTGGGCCTCTGGACCCTCTTTGGGGAGCAAGGGGGGCATGTGGGCAGGGATAGGAGCTGTCGGAACTGCCAGGGCCCTGGGACACCACCCAAGAACGGAGACCTGGAGAGCTGGTGAGTCCCTGCGGCCCGTGCACACCCGCTGCACGCCCAGAGGTTGTGCGGGCACAGGGCATGCCCTGCGCTGGTTCTAAGGCCGCAACAGTAAACTGGGCATGGTCCCTGCCCTGGTGGGCTCCGGGGCCAGTGGATCCGAACTGACAGTGCCCCAAGCTGGCCCAGGGCTGGACGGCAGGTAGGAAAAGGCTCTGAGGGACCAGGAGAGGCCGGCCGGGAAGCGAGAAGGACGTGGGGTTGCCCAGGGGGCGGGGGCCCGGCGGGTGGGCGATGTCTGCTTCTCTAGAATGGTCTGTAGATGGAGACTAGGCTGCAGGCTGCAGGCCTGAGGGTGCAGGCGTTGAACTGAACTGAGCCAAGGGGGCAGCCTGTCAGAGTAGGGGTGGTGGGCCAGGCTGGGGCCCCGCACCTGCCTCCTGCAGGCCTCAGTGGCCCTGAGATCGATCCGGTGAGGACAGGCGAGTCCACGGCAGAAGCCCGGGGCTGGGTGGACCACCGCCCACGGCTCTCCGAGGGCACTGTCTCCCTCCTGGGCTTTACCGGTGGGGGCAGAATACGAGCCCTCCAGTGACGTCCACATCCTGATCCCTGGACCCTGAGAATATGTGGCCTCACCTGTGCAAAGGTACTTCGCAGATGTGACTGGGTTAAGGACCTGAGATGGGAGACGGTCCTGGATCACCCAGGTGAGCCCAGCGTCATCACAGGACGAGAGGGGCAGGGGGCAGAGTGCCGCGGGCATCTCTAGATGCTGAAAAGCCTAGGGAGGGCTCCCCCCGGAGCCTGCAGAAGGGGCAGAGCTGCCCGGGCCCTGGTGTCACCCCGGGAGAGCCGTGTGGGACTCTGGCCTCCTGCACTGTGAGATAATAAATTTGTGCTATTTTCAGCCACGACATTTGTAGTAGTTTGTTATAGCAGCACGTGGAAACTTACACATCATCCCTCAGGCCCACTCCAGGTCTTCCAGGCCGCCAGACTGCCCCCAAGTCCCCGGGGAGACCAGGTGCACGGCGCACTAGAAGGCCAGGGTCCGGCCCTTGCATGGCGAGCCCAGCTCTCCCCGCAGACAGCGGGGCCGCTTTTCCCAGGCAGGAAGGTCTGGAAGAGGCCTCAGCACCTCAGGCAGCCCCCGTGCAGGGCGTGGAGGGTGTCGGGCGCCTGACCGAGTGTCCGCCACAGCCAGCGCAGCGACAGCGCCTGCGCCCGCCATTCACCATCACAGGGAGGTGCTGACAGTGTTATTGGGCCCTTTCGAAGCTTAAACCGCCCAAAACCGAAACAACTCCAGCCCCCAGATTCCACCCCAAGGTCAGGCCACCACTGTTGCCTGGAGCCCCGCAGAGGCCACTGCCAGGGCCTTCCTGGGAGGACCAGACGCTCCCAGGCCCAGTCCCGGATCCAGGAGTCTGTCCCTGCAGGAAGGACATCGGCCGGCTCACAGGGGATTTCACTCCTGGGGGGTGGTGCTGGCCAGGAGGGTGCAAGTCCCGGCTCCCCCAGAGGGTCTGGGAGCAAGTCACTCATCTCTCTATGATGTCTGCAGCTGACGTCCAGCTCTGCCTGCCCAGAGCCCTTGCCCCAACTTCAGGACACTGGCCACACTTGTCACTTCTCATCCCCACCCAAGGCCCCATGGGACTGCGTGCTCTCTGAGGCCTGGCACAGCTCACAGTCCCTGCAGAATGGTCAGCGCCGGCACCACCCCCGACACTGGGCCCCTGGTTTCCCCCTGCACTCAGGGTGGCCCGTGCTGGCCTGATGCTCCCTCCTGCCCCCATGCCGTTGGCTTCCTGTGGCCCCTGGCCTCCTCTCCAGGTCAGAAATAGTCGTGCTCCAGCCCTGGGTGTTTGTCCTGCCGTCCCTCCTGCCGGACCCCCGTTCCCCGCTTTCTCCCGCACGGCCGCCTGAAAGCCCTTCTGTGTCCCGCTCATCCAGGCTGAAGCACGGCTCATCCTGGAGCTCCCGGCATCTGCAGGGGCCTCTTAACGCCCTGCGCAGGTTCACCCTCAGTGCTGCTCTTACAGTGTGATGCCTCTTTTGTCTTCTTTGGGCTTCCCTGTGTGTCCGCTCCCTGGTGAACCTTGAAAAACTTCCCAGTTTGCTCCTGCCTGTCTCCCAGGCGTCCTGCGCCCACCTCGACTCTCAGGGGTGACGCAGGGGCACCATGACGCTCCTGAGCTCTCTGTCCCAGGTGAGACTTTGCAGCCTCTGGCTCCACCCTGTTCCCAGAGCCAGCAGAAATCTAAGGGGAGCTGGGGTGCCCCACCACAGGGCCCTCCAACGAGCTGTGGCTCCCTGCGGGCAGGGATGGTGTTTACTGGAGAGACCTCCAGGATCAAGTTCTGTCTGTCTGTCACTTGCAATCTGGCCTTGGACAAACCTTTTTCTGAGTCCAAGTTTCCCCGTCTGTAAAATGGGGATAGTGTTCACCCCCAGGTTGTTGTGATGGTTAAATGAGGGCATGGGTATGTTCTGCAGATTGGGAAGGGATGTAAAAACGATGATTGTGGCTGTGCTTACAGTAGCACACACATGTCACCTTAAGAGATTTATTTTCCTTCCCTTTTATTTTGCTCATGACTTTGGAGGACTGAAAAACAAACAAACAAACAAACAAACCCCAAACAAACCCAGAAGCAGAAGAACTGTGTGAGGTTATTGAGCCTGAGCTGCTAAAGCTTTGACAGGATGTGGCCCCAAAGTTGTCAGCCAGTGCACAGGGTGCAAACTCCCACTCTCCCTCCCTCTGCCAGCCTCCCTCCCTTCATCCATCCTCCCTCATCCATCCACTCTCGCGCCTGCTTCTCCCTCCTCCGCCGTTCTGTCCCTCCTTCCATCCATCCATCCGTCCATCCATCCTTCCACCCTCCGCCGCCTCCAGCACCCACAACCACTCGTTCCGTGTTGGGCGCAGGGAATCTAGACTGAGTCAGACCCACGGCGGCCCCTCTGGAGCAGCATGGGGACTGCCACGGGAGACCTCAGCTCAACACATCTCCCCAGATGGAGAGCGGGCGCGAGGGCCGGTTGTAGAGGGGTCCGGAATGCAGAGAGGAACTTCGGGACCAGCCAGGGCAGGGCTAGGGCCACGGTCCTGGAGGAGTTAACGCCCCTTTTCCTTCTCGCGGTGTCCAGAGGGCCGGAGAGTCTGCGCACATCCGTCCCTGGCCCACCCTGGCGACGTCTTGCTCCACGAGTCGAAAGCCGCCTCCACTCTGCAATTCAATCCCAGTTCCCGTGGCACCGCAGGTTTCCCAGGCTCGAAGACAAAGATAAAAACATCATAATAACCGCAGCGAGACGAAAAATAATAACAATCCCCACTGCTGAGAAAAATGGGATGCTGTCGCTTACATCTCGATAAATTATAAAATCTATCTTCTTGTGCCGATCTTCCCTTCTCTATTCCATGTACAGTGAATTTTTAATAAAAAATGTTGATAAAAATCAAAGCAATGTAATCAAAATAGAAAAGTTTGACATTTATAGATGTTGTTTATTATTTTAGTGTTTTAAAGTATTAAAAAGGCACACCAAAATTAGTTTCTTATCAAATGTCAAATTTTCATCAAGTTCTCGCCTACAAACTATTTAAACTTTATTCTTTGGAACGGAATTGAGCATCTCCGCGAGAATGTGGGCAGAGTCCCCAAAGACACACAGGATGTTTTCCCCACATCTCCGCTCTATTAAAAAAATTAACGTGTCACGTCGTCTCCCTAATAAGCTTTGACAGGGAGTTAGTTTTTGTTCTTCCCCCCTTTACAGGCAGATCTGTCGCTGTTTTTGTATCTTATAAAACATGCCCGGGATGAAAGCTGCAGTGGTGGAAAGGTCTTCCGACCCGGGCCCCGTCCAGAGCTCTCCCTGCTGACCCCATCCTGGCCTGAAGGAGCCCACCCCGTCCTCGCGTTCAGCTGTGCGAAGAAGGGTGTGCTCTCCGTGGAGGGGACGGCAGCCTGGGAGCTGCCACGGGTCTCTCGGGTTGGAGAGTTCGATTACTTGGAACAGACGCTGGCTCAGACCAGCTCAAGCAAGAAGGGAGAATGCTCTGGAAGGAGGGTGGGCCTCCCGGGAGCCCGGTAACCGCAGAGCCTCTTGGAGCCAGGAGCAAGCCCGGGAGCATGACGCAAGCCGGGGGTGGCCAGCCCAGGAGGGCCGTGTTTCCCGCTCTTAGAGACGCAGGCTCCGCACGGCCAGCTCAGCTCTCGAGTACAGCCCGGTCACCACGAACCTGCGTGTCAGGGCGGGGCCAGGGCCAGATCACCTTCCCCTGATTCTTAATTTCCCAGTGACCTGCCCTCCCTCGACCTCAGTTTCCTCATCTGTCCAATGAACAGAGTGATCCCCCAGCCCAAAGTGGAACGAGCACCAAATGTTCCTTGTCCCTGCTTCTGAGGCTTCCTCCAGCGCTGGGATCCTGCAAGTCTGAGGCTGGGCTGGGAGGTGACCGCAGGGCCCCTCCATGAAAGGGTCTTTCTCCTCCAGCCCCACCCCTGCTCCCCCTTGCCCTGCCGGCAGCATCGGGGTGCAGAGGCAGCCCCTGGGACACGAGCCACGAGTTGTGCTTCTCTCTCCCCCGTACACTCCCCTTCGACCCCACCTCCCCAAGGAAAGGCAGCATTCTAAGTTCCAGAACCTTCTGAAGGGGGTTGTTTCCTTCTCCGGAGCCAAATCTCTCGAGAATGCTCTGAGCTGGACAGCTGGTGGGTGGAAGACAGGGAAGACAGCGATGCCAAGAGACACAGCATTTCCAGATGATTAGAGGAAAAGGAGCGAAGGATGTTGCTTGTCTCAGAAAAATCTGTACAAACAGCCGTCAGGGAAATTTCTTCCCACGAAAGTCACATGAATAAGAAATGAGGAGGAGAGGAGTCCACGACTCCCAGGACAGGCAGCAGAAGCGTAGCAGAGCAATCAGTGACAGTTAGGCTTGTCTTTCCGATAAACGGCCACCTGGGACGGCCGGTGCCGGGCCCAGGGACTTGGCGCCAGGCTGCGCCAGCCTGGATGCCGCGCGACTGTCCCGTGCAGTCAGCACAAGACACCCAAAGACCAGGGTGCAGGCAGGTGCAGGCAGGTGCATGTCACCTGGCAGGCTAGGCCACACACTGTGAGGACTCAAGGGAGGCAGGAAGAAACTCGCTGACTTTGGGTTTAGAAAATACACCATATTCAGGGACTGCTAGACATGATTTACACGGGGCCATGTTAGGGAAATTGCATAACAGATTCCAAGAGACAAATCTCCGCATTTCAGTGGATTAGAGAGCACCGTTATTTCTTGCTTGTTGAACGGCTTGTTGTGGAGCCCCTGGGCAGCCAGCGGCCCCCTCTGTGGCTGGCTCAGGGACCCGGGCCCTCCAGCCTGCAACTCTGCCTCTCCCTGGACAGGCAGAGCCCTCTGCGCGCAGCTGGTGGGTGAGCAAAGCGGCCGTGGGCACAGCCCAGCCCTGTCTCGGAAGCCCCAGCCTGGAAGCAGCCCGTGTCCCCTCCACTCACAACCCTTTTGAGAACCAGCCTGTGCCCATATCCCGAAGCAAGGAGGGCTGGGAGCGGACTTTGCCCAGGAAGCCACCCGGTGGCAGAGCTCTGTCCCCTGGGGTAAGAGGGGCGCACATTCTTGCAGCCCTCTCAGGCTGGAACATTTCTGTTGCTGGGTTGACCAGACACCCACTGGGCCCTGCACTTCCTGGCGACCCTCTGAGACCACCGGCTGGGCAGAGTCACTATCGTGGAGTCGATGAAGGTCTGGGGACAGTGCCCCACGCGGTGATCTCTCCAGCGTGTTGGTCGTCCCCGACGACGTCCAAGTGCTCAGGCGAGAGCAGATTAGAAACAGCAGATTCACAGAGCGGGAGGGGCGTCCGGAGCAGGAGGCCGGGGCCACCCAGAGAAATGGGCCCTGGCGGGGACCGGGGACTTTGTTCCCTGCTCTCTAGATCGCCACGTGTATTTCCCTTGTCCTCCCTTCTGATAAACGAGCTCATGGAAGTCTCCGGCCGTCGGCCACGCCGAGGCAGCCAAAGAAGGCAACTGGGCCAAGGGGACAGTGAAGCCAAGAGTGAGGCCAGAGGGAGGGACCCCTTCTGCCACCGAGGAGGACACCCTCGCGACTGCACTCCCTCAGACCCCTCTGAGCCCACTTCTGGACCAAGCCTCGACCTTGGCTTAGCGAGCCCAAGTTAGCAGAGAATCCTGCTTCGCCAGCTTCCCGAGAACCCCCCCTTGGAAACGAGCAGACTCCTCTTGTCATTTTCCGTCTGTGGAGCCCCCCGCCCGCTGGCTCCAAATTCCCCGCTGTCTCTGCTGTGCTCGGAGCTGGGTTCCGTCTCCCTCCCCCGCAGCAGTCTTCCAACACAGCTTCCTTCCTGCCTGCAGCTGGTCCACGGCAAACATCTCTCTTTAGCACTGAGAGCCAGAGACAGTCCTCGACATCTAGAACATTCCTTCCAAGCCCAGGACTGGTCTTGCCTGCTGGGGCTGGGGGGTGCCAGGAGGGGCTTTTCCAACACGCACAGCGGCATGGGAGCTTGGGAAGACGAGGGCGGACGTGGGCAGGCTCGGGATTTGGGAGGGAGCGGCGCTCAGCAAAGGCTCCCTCTGCTACCCGGGAGTCCGTCGCGGCCTCCGCCAGGCCGTGTCCTTCACGCTGCCGGGGCAAGGCGGGTTCCCTGGGGAACAGGCCCCCAGGCCTCGGCGGGAGAGCACTTCAGGCTGGGCGCTCGGCGCCCTTCTTTGAAGACTATTTCTGTTCTAAATCCTCTGCTGCCCAAGTGCCAGCCGAGGCTATTTTGGGGGCCAGCCATTCATCCTGGGGCCCTCTGGCCCTTCTGAAAACCCTCATTAAAATTGCTCGTCGACAGAAACCGAGCACTTGACCCTGGAGTAGGTTCAGGTTTCCTGAGAACCCCAGATGCCCCTGACTGTGTGGCCTCCTTGGAGCCCTTGCCCGAGAGGCTGGGAGGGAACTTGGCCGGCCACTGAGATCTTGTTAGTGTTTTCTCCTTCAGAAACCTAAATTTACCTTCCAAAACACTGTCCCCCCAAGCTGGCGAATGTCTCTCTGTGGACACACAATGCACGCACACACACGGCCCACCCACCACCGAGGGAGGGGACGGCTTCCAGTGAGTCATTAATCAACACAGTGACCCAAGGGCTGGAGACTTAGGTGGCCCCTTGGGTCGCTCTGCCCTCCCAAGGACCCCACGGGCTCAGCCCCTCAAGAGCTAGTGTGGTCCAGAGGCCCTGAGCTAGGGTGGGGTCTGATTCCAGGGTCCTCCTCTCAGAGACCCCGGAGGAGCTCCTGGCAGCCTTCGTGGGACTGGGCTCCAGGTCCGGCCCAGCCCAGAGGGACTCCATCTGTCAGCACCCCAGCCTTTCCCTGCAGCTCTCATGCCCTGGCCTTCCAAGCGGGGGCCCTTCAGCCCTGGAGCCCCCCAGCCTGGGCAGGGAGCCAGCCCGATGGGCTCGATTCCCCTCCGCCCTTGACAATGGAGTCTCCATCTCCGTGAGACGGGAGGGTGGGCGGCGGTCAGCGGTCAGCGAGAATGGGAAGCAGGGGCGAGGAGGACACGTGCTTCGGGCTGTAGCCGGGGGAGAGCACAGGGGGCCCTGGCCAGATGTCCACTGAGTGTAGCATGGGAAAGGGATCGCGCTACACTCGTGCAAAGACTACGACGCAGCGAGGAAAATGAATGAGGTATCAACACGCAACACGCAGGAGAATCTCACGGACCTACTGTTGAGCCAACGAAGCCGACACAAAAACGTGCACGTGGCGTGAGGCCGTTTATATCTGCCCCAAAGCAGGCGAAACCGGTCTGACGTGGGAGCCTCGTGCCCACCCTCGTGGGGGTTGACCGGTGGGGCAGGGGCGGCTTCTCGGGCACTGGAAGTGTGTATCGTCAGATGGAGGTTTCCTGCATGTCCCGGCGTGTGAAAGTCACCGAGCCGTATGCTCAAGATGAATGTACTTTACTGGGTATGTTATGCCTCGATTTTAAAAACTCTTTAAAAATTGGGTCCTAAACAACCCCACAAAGCGAACACAATAAAACAGCCCTAGCCTCACCCCAGCCCAGGCCTCTGAGCCTTCTAGAGGTCAACATCTGCTTTCCGCCCTGCTCTCCGCCACGAGATGAGGCTTTGGGACGTCTCCCCGCTGGCCGCTGGAGCTGGCTCCGTGCTGCCTGGAGCCCGCGTCCTACTCAAGGCGCCCTGCACCTTCCAGATCACTGGCCCTTCCCGTGGGAATGTTTTGTGGCATGTCTTCCACCAGTGAGGGAGGAGCATGATTACACCCCACGGTGTCAGACGCATGGAAGGGCAGAGAGGCACCGGGCACCTTCCCCTTCAGCATCTGTACAAACTGGGGGCTTCTCCTCCCTGGCCTGGGGCCCCCGCACCGTGGTGCTGACCGTCCTGCACCTCTGGACGCCGCCTCCTCGCCACCGCCCGTGTCTTCCTTTGCAGGCTCCCCCGCTGGGGTCCCAAGGTCTGGAGACTTGCTGGGCAGGGCTCAGACCTGCTGAGGCCCAGACCGAGCTCGGAGTCTACAAAAGCCCAGCGGACTCCACCTGTGGCCTGTGGCTTAGGAATGTGGTTACGCTTGTTCCCCATACCCCCAAACCAAACCCCCTGAGCGCTATGATGCTGAGCCCCTCGGCTGCCTCCCGCCTGCCATGTGCCCAGAATAAAACGCCCAGATCTTCTGCTCTGGATTTTGTCTCCTGACACCTGCCCTGGCTGCCTCTGCTCTGGCCACCACAAGGGCTGAT
Organism: Propithecus coquereli; assembly: GCF_000956105.1. Taxonomy (NCBI): domain Eukaryota; kingdom Metazoa; phylum Chordata; class Mammalia; order Primates; family Indriidae; genus Propithecus; species Propithecus coquereli. The sequence goes on along the minus strand of NW_012148130.1, from coordinate 3,345,814 downwards.
GGGGACGGGCTGGCCCTGGGGAAGAGCAGAGCACTTCACTGTCCTGTGGAGTTGGGGAGATCAGAAGCTCAGCAGAGCTGGTGATCAGCACAGCGGACATGGCTGGTCCCAGCACCCCGGGCTCCTACCCTAATGTGAGGGCTCCAGCCAAAGCCCCACCTCTTCTCGCCAGGGTCGGCTTACCCCCCACACCTAGTAGAGCCCTGAGTCTGCACTGCTTCCTGTCCAGCCCGAGTCTCCTTCGTGTCCCCACTATAGCCTCATCCTGGATGACACACGGTGGGATGGCCATTACTGTTGGGGACACAGATTCAGTCAAGATGGCCTGCAGCACGGACCCTTAGTCACAAGTAAAATCATGTGTGGGGCGCCAGCACCCATTCTGTTCAGCGTGAGCAGAACAGAAGTTCATCCTGCTCGTGTTGGCAGGCACGGTCCAGCCTCAGCCCCTGGGCACCTGGAGAAGTGGTGGGACCGACACCCACCTCCCTACACACTCAGGCACATACCTGCACTCACACAGACGCCTGGGCACACACTCACGTCCACGCACACAGGCTCAAGTACACGTGTACCCCCCACGCCCGCACACACTCTCCTGGGTGCACAGGCATGCACGCACACGTGGACACCCAGTAACGACCTCCTCTGTGTCTGCCCTCCTGAGACCCTGGGCCTCAACACCAGCATCCGGGTCCTTCCTCACGCAGCAGCGCCCCTTGCTCACGGGGGACACGTTCCAAGACCCCCAGTGCACGCCCGATATCGTGGGCAGTACCAAACCTCACATAGACTATGTTTTCTCCCATACATATATAACTATGGTAAAGTTTAATTCATAAATTAGGCACAGTAAGACATCAATAATAACAACTAATAATGAACTAGGACGATTATAACAATATGCCAGTATGAGTTCTCTTGCACTTGGGGCCATCGTTGAGTAAAATGAGGGCGACTTGAACTCCTCACGGGGACGCCAGGCAGTCGGCCTGGCAGCCGAGGCGCTGCTCCCAGGCGGGGTGTAGACAGTGTGGAGATGCGGGACAGGGGAGGGCCCACGTCCTGGGGAGGGTGAAGCGGGACAGCGCAGCATTTCATCACGCTGCTCACTCAGAATGGCACACGAGCAAAAACTTAGGAATTGTTTATCTCCAGAATTTTCCATTTAATACTTTTGTACCGTGGTGGACTGCAGGTAGCTAAGACCACAGAAAGTGACGAGGGGGACCACCGTGGTCACAGGATTCTCTGGGCTCCTGTGAGCTTGTCTGCTCCGGCTGGGAGGACGGCCCGGTCTGGAGGGAGTTGTAGCCTGAGGGTGGGTCTGGGCATGTGGCCCCCACATGTCCCCTCTGTCCACACAGGTCCTCAGTTCCCTGCACCCCGTCCTCCTGCACCCACCCCAGCCCGTCCCCTGGCTTCCTTCACAAACCTCCCCGGAGCCAAGGCCCAGTGCCTCTGTGGTGCCCTCCAGGGTGCCTGGGCCCCTCCCTCCCTTCCCCCACCTCCGTGTGGCTCCGCAGCCCCTCACTCAGTTGACCCTCAGCCCTGAGACCTGGGGCATGTCGATTCCCCCCTCAGGGTCTCTTTTGGGTCATCGGCCGACTGGGCCTCACAGCGGCACTGCAGGAGCTGCTGTGGGTCCTGCGTGGTGGTGGCCACGGAAACCAGCTCTCAAGCGCTGTGCCTGACAGCGTGCGCGGCCCGCCCGTTTGCAGCCAGCACACTGGGGGGCTTTCTGTAGGACCTACAGGTTCCTCTCCCAGCACTCCAGGGAGCTCTAACAGGAATCTGGGCTGGGAGGGTGGTGGGTTGAAGGGTGGCCCCAAGGGTGGTCTCCATCCTAGTCCCCTAGCATGAGTACGGCCGTGTTTGGAAATGGGTCTTTGCAGATGTGATGATTCCTAAGCTGCGGATCTCACGATGAGCGCATCCTGGCGTCGGGACGCTAATCCAATGAGGTGTCCTCACGAGAGACAGCGAGGACGGGCGCGCGGAGGAGCAGGCCGTGTGCAGACGGAGGCAGAGGGTGGCGGGGTGGGGCTGCAATCCGAAGAACGCGGCGGCCACCCAGAGTCTTCCAGAAGGAGCTCTCTCAGTTTCGCATTTCTGGCTTCTGGAACAGTGAGAGAAGACATCTTTCTTGTTGCATAAGAAATCGCAGTTTCTCACGGCAGCCCTAGGAAACAAATCCAGGTGATAGCAGATCTTACTCAGACCCAGGGGCTGGTAGTGACTCCTGTGTGACCTTGGGGAAATCACTTTCCCTCTCTGAGTCCCTGTTTCCTCAGTAGAAGCCCAGGGTGCTGGTGCCTCCTCTGTGGTCTTCCTAGATCAAAAGGAACAAGACCCTGGTCTCCGCGGTGCCTGGGACCCTGGCGCGGCTGTTCCTCTGAACCTTCGCCGGCGACCTGGGTGAGCAGAGGCAGAGCTGGACTCTGGCCCCGGAAGAAGCCCACCTCGGGGCAGAGACGAGGCCACGCTGGGGCGCTCGGAGGAGACGGGCCTGTCTAGGAGGCAGCGTCCTCCCAGCGCCTGGCTGGGGCCACGGGCGGTGGACGGTGGACAGGACAGGAGGGCGGCTCCAGACGGCTGAAGTAATGCTTATTGTACAAGCGCCATAGACACCGTCCCGTGGTCGATTAGCCGCCGATGCCGCGAGGAGAATTCGAAGAGACAGGGGGCTCCTTGGTTTCCAGGGCGGCCCCGGGCCCCAGAGTTTGCTCCGGAAAGCAGGGGCCACGCTGTGCTCCTCGCAGCTGGGCCTCTGAGCGCACTCGCTCCCGCACATGCGCCGCGGGACGGCAGACACGGCCACAGCCCCGTGTTCTCGGGGCCTCTTGGTCTGCAGTCTGGGGGGTGCGGGGTGTGGGGTGAAGTTCCACACTGTTCCGTGAACACCGGGGGCTTGAGAGAGCCGCATTCTTTTGTGGAATTCGAGAATAAGAGTCTGGAGGGGCTTTGGGACCTTCTTGTCCCCTCCCCATAATTTCTCGGACAGGGAAACCGAGGCCCAGAAGAGGAAGGATTTTGTAGGGCGGCACCCGGTGTGCAAGGTGCAGGCCAGGAGGACGGCTCCCGGGCTGGTGGGCTCACAGCCTCCACAGCCCCAGCTGGCCGTGAACGGTAGGACCCAAGGCCCTGGTCCAAGGCCAGGGCTCTGAGGCGTCACGACCTCACCGCAGGTGCTGAGGCGGGGAAGCCACTGCTTGGCAAGGCTGCCCTGTCCACTTCTGGAAGAACAATGCCAGGTGACAGGAAGTCTCTCCTTACACAAGCCAAGGTCCCTCTCCCTGGGACCCCCACCTCCGCTCCGCTCCGCAGAGCAAAATACTTTTCAGTTCTTCGCCACGACCCCCCGAATGAGACCCTGGAGACGGTGATCTCAGCCCCTGCAGCCCAGCACAGCATCTGCAAGCCCCCAGCCTTTGGACACCCTCAGGCACCTCCCTCGACTGTTGGGCGTGGACCCTTGGCAACTCCCACAGGGGGAGAAAAACCCGGCGAACCACGGCCACGGACGGGAAGGAGGGTTCCCGTAAGCTGAGGTCATTCTCCCATCAAATGAGGGAATAGCTGGGGAAACACTCCACGGGCTTTAAAGAGGTTACGGATTCTTATTAGGTTATGTATGTCCTGCCAGATGTCCACGGAAACGCTTCCTGTCAGGTCTCATGCAGCTAATCGTGTCGGTAACCAAGTCCAGACTCACGCCCTCCCTAACCAGCCCCACATGTCCAATGTCCATGCGCCCGTAGCAAAAACTGGCACACAGGAAGCCCTCCCGCGGGCCAGGCCCTGCTCTCAGTCCGCTGTCAGTGTTAACTCATTTCACTCCCACAATGCCCCCAGGAAGGGATTGCGGGGGTTCCTGTTTCCTTAACGCAGACACCGAGACGTGGACATGTTGCCGTTTTCTGTATGTGCACACACACTGCGTAGTCACGGCAGACAAAGTGCCGGTGGAAGAGCAAAAGGCGCAGAGCTGTCAAATGCAGATACATTTGTATGCGAATTTGCTATTCATTTACTTATTTCAGAGAAGAGTTTCAGGAAAGGTGCGCACAAGGTCACCCAAACACACAGGTTGCAGCAAGGCCTACAAGATTCCTGCTGGTGATGCCTCTGTCTTTATCTCCCTCCTGCCTCCTTCTTTCCCTGGCTGTAGCTGCACAAGCCTCCCTATTTCCAGAACATTTGAGATACTTTCTGGGCATGAGGCTGTGCCGCCCCCTGGGCTATGTTCAATTCCTTCTCATTAATCAACTCTCAGCTGAAATGTCGCCTCCTGAAAGAGATCTTCCCGTCCCACTTTGCCACCATTTTAAAGGTTCCCACCCAAGCCAGTTCTGGTCGCATGTTTTATTCTTGTCCCAGCCCCCTTCACTATTTGAAATGGTCTTGCTTATTTATTTGCCGACTTTTAAATGTTACTATAATTTCCCCGAACCGTCTCACTTGCTCATCGCCATGCTCCTAGCTCCTTGTGCAGTGCCTGGGGTGAGGCACTGCTCAGTCAGGGAACGAAGGAGAGGTGAGGGGAAGGCACGAACAGTGAAAGCAAAGGGAGCCAGACCTGAAGTCTAGTTTACTGAGCTTCCTAGTAGCCAAAATGAAAAAAGAAGCACGATCCATCTATGCGAGTGCAGGGACACTGAGAGATGCCACACCAGTGGCACACGGTCTTTTGGATACTGAGCCATATGGCTGTTTCCCCTGAGAATCCTCCCAAAGAGACAGTCGTTGTGCTCCCACAGCACGGGCTCCCCGACTTCTCCATGGTGAGCACAGGCACACCTGTGGTACGACTGATTTTCAACACAGCCTGATGGCTCATCTCACCGGGAGTTGAGCCGAGGAAGCTGCTTTCCAGCCTGGCCCTGTCGGGGCAACTGTGGCAGTGTCCAGACAGCAAAGGCAGCCGGGAGGCCTGCGGATGAGCGGTGGCCCCCGGATGTGCCGGCAAGCCACGGGCTGCAGCCCCCCTGCGTGGTGTCCTACCGCTCGGGAAGAGGCGTGCAGGGGGCAGGGTGTGCTCCCGCTCCACCCGAGGTAGAAATCGTTATCTTTAGAAAGACAGTTCCCACGCACCCGCAGCCTCCCGGCAGGTAGGATCCCGGGCAGGTTGCACAGGTGTCAGACTCCATGCGCAGTTCACCCGGCTCAGACGGTAACTAATCCCTCTCCGGAGAGGCAAGGGCGGAGGCGGTCGATACCAGCTGAAAGCAATCTGGAATGTTTTTGACAGGTTTCTGCTCAAGGTGGTAAAAAGTCTAACAGGGTCTACGGTGTCTTGACTGTGTCAAAACCTGTCTGCTAGAAGCAAGGCACCAAGGGGCCAGTGTTTGTCGAGTCAAGCGATGCTGCCCCAGGACCTGCCGGGCCTGCCGTGGTCAGCCGCTCCCGCTGCTGCCCCCACCGCGGCCTCTCCCCCGAGGTTCCCGCTCTGGGCCCAGCTGCGTGTGGCGGGGAGCAGCCGTCAGAGGGGGCGTTTAAGCAGGCAGAGGACATCGGCAGAACTCGATGTAGGAAGAAAAATCCCCCTAATGTAAACAAAATTACCCCAGGGCCCCATCCACGTCTGCAGGAGGCTGCGTGTGGGAAGGCAGGTCTGCGTGCGTGAAATCCCCCAACGCGAAAATGACATTTGAAGCAGGAGACGTGTTAATTTACACTTTTAACTCACAGGATTGAAGTCAGGGAAGTGAATAAAATGGAAAGTAATTAATTAGAAGGGAATACAGAAGGTCCAGAAGATATTCTTGCATCAGAGGAAGGGGCCAGGGGAAAATTGGTATCTTAGAGATAATGAAATCTCGTCTTGTGTCTAATCCGGGGACTCAGCCTCTGAGCAGATCAAATGGTATAAAAAAATAGAAATTGACAATGGGTCTAAAATTGCTTATTGATGAAACCATGGAATTACGTGATAGAAGAAATCAATTAAGTACTAAGAGGTGAGGCCCCGGTGGGAAGAAGCAGCTTGGAAATTAACAAAGGAAATTGACTTGGGTGGTGAGAAAAGGGCTAGAAATTATCTTGCCAAAGGAAAAGTAAAAATAGAAGGCTACTTTGAAAGGCTATATCACTAAAAAAAAAAAAAAGAAATATGATGGAGGAGGGAGACGCGAAAATCGCATTCACCGGGGAAAGAAACCTCTCAAAATAGAGAGAAAAACAGGAACAATTTGCTGACCGAGCTCAAAAGCAAAACTAATAAAACTCGCGGAAAACAACAGCCTAAGGGAGAATATCGGGTCCACCCTGACATCTTTCAGATGGGGAAACTGAGGCCCTGGGGAGGGACAGGTTCTGTGGAGGAGATTCTGCTCTGCCATCTTGCCTTTCTTCCTCCCTGGTGGGGGGGGCGGAGAGAGGGACGAAGGGAGGGAGGAGCGAGGGAATGGGGGAGAGAGAGCCCAATCTGGCCCTCAGGGGCTTGCTGGGTGGGGTAGCCCAGGCGATGGGTAAGTAGCCATGAACATAGGGGCCTCGGTTCCCCTCGATTCCTTAGAGGCGAGTCCCCAGGCCCTGCCCACACACTCAGGGGGAGGGCTTGAGCCCCACTCTCAAAGGAGAGGAGGACCAAACCTCCGAATTCCCAAATCGCTGTGTTCCAGGATTAAAAGGACAAAAAACTCTTCATCTGCCAGCCCCCCAAAACCCCGTCTCTCCCAGTTTTCCTGCCACAGCCAACAGCACCCCCTCCACCCAGCTGCTCAGACCACGCACCCCGGTGTCACCCTCTCTGCCTCTGTCCCCGGCCACCCACAGCGCTTCCTGCAGTGAGGCTGGCCGGCGTGGACTCCCAAGCACAGCCCTGGGCCGGGGCAGGTGTTTGGGGCCCTGCCCAGCTGTCACCTCCTCCCTGAACCCTTTCTTGACATCCCCATCTAGGGGAGCCCCCTCTCCCAGCCATAGCTGTACCCCAATTTGTCCCCATTTTGTTTCCTTCAGAGCATGACTGTGGTCTGACATTACCTTGTTTGTTCATTTGTTTACTCCTCTGTTCCCTCCCACCCACTAGAATGTCAGCACCAGGAAGCCGCCTGGGAAGTTTGGTGCACAGAAGGTACTCAATCAGTGTTTGTTGAATGAATAAGTGACAGCCTCTGGCCTGGGCCAGATGCCCCTTCTCAGAGCTCCCCTTGCAGCTGCACCCTGTCACCCTCCCTTGCCCCACACATTTTGTATCGTTCAGGGCAGTCAGCTCCTGTCAGACGTGACCCCTCAAGCTCAGCCTCACAGCTGAGACCCAGCACCCAGCAGGTGCCACGGGGGTTTTGCTGAGTGGCTGAATGTTCTAAGCTCAGAGCAGCCTGGGGGCTCTCGGAGTAAGATTTCGGGGCTCGGAGATTCACACAGCCCCTTCCTTCTCAGACATGGAAGCTGAGACCCATAGGGGCATGGTGTGTGCACCCCAGGGATCTTGGGGCACAACGTGTGGGCCAGCACCTGTCTGCTCATCCGGGCTGGGAGGGGCAGCTCTGCCTTCCGGGTGCGGCCGGGATAAGCCAGCAGCGCTTGGCGCCTCGGGAGGCAGCCTCTCCTCCTCCCACTTTCTCTCAGGTGAAAATTGGATCTTCCCACCAGGAGGCTCAACCAATTTCTGGCCCCTGCAGGCGCTGCTGTGCTAACAACGTTCAGCAGGGGCGGTCAGCACAGCCCGGCTGTGTCCCCCACGGGCTGGGGAGGAGGCTGCCTCCACATGTCACGTCCAGAGCTCCGGGCGAGGAGGCAGCAAGAACTGTCTGTGCCGGAAGAAGACAGGCTTCCTGGGGCCGAGCAACCACCGCAGAGTCGGGCACCACGGGGTTCCTGTGCCGGGCGCTGCCGCCCGAGACCCAGTCAGTCCTGCGCCCAGAACTGACTGCCACCTCTCTGGACCCGGCTGGGCGCTGGGGAGGCCAGCGAGTCAGGGAGTCGCCTTGGAACCAGACTTCTGTTCTGCTCAGACCTTGTGGCAGGGCCCGTGTCTGCGTGGCTGCGATGCAGGCTGTGATGAGGTTCTCTGAATCTCAGTCTTCCTATCTGAAGGATGGGTGCGGTTCGCACTTGGGGAGGCCTCCCGCTGTGACGGTGATGGCCCAGCTTGCTCTGCCAGTGGGCTCAGATGCCGCCCTCTGTGAGCAGCTCAGCCCCAGGCAGACTCTCCCCAGCTCCCAGCACAGCGGGTCCAGGGGATGTGGCGGGGGCAGGGGCTGACCCATTACCCCGGTGCCCTCTCACCTCCCTGGAGACAGATTGGGTCTGTGTCTCTCCCAGGGCAACCTCCCACCCACCCACTCAGCCAGATGTGCCCCTGGGGCACCAAGACCCAAAGCCTGCCCAGGGTGGAGGCCTCCTGAGTCATCTCCATCCACCCGGCCTTCTGGGGCATCACCATGAAAGAGAGTGCAGCAGGGCGGGCGGGCCAAACAGGACGGAACAGAGCAAATAGATAGAAAGGAACGTGTTCGCCAGAATGGAAACTATAAGGCAGAAAGGAATGAATGGATCAAATCATTATTTTATGTCTCAAGAATTAGCATATTTTATGTGCTTCATAAGAACGCAGCGCAATCAGAGGGCCCTTTGGTGTTTACAAAACAAATTAATTGTCCTTTCCTAGTGAATGAAAACAATCCGGGGTAGATGTATTTTCCCCATTTTACAGGAAAGGACAACAAAGCTCCTAGGAGAAAAGAGACATAATCTTCAAGTCTCAAGCCCAAGGGCGTCATTTCCCAGGGCCTCGGCCCGGTCTGGCGGGGCTGGCCTCAGCCACAGCCCCAGGCGGCCCCAGCTCTAAGTCTCTAGAACCTGTGTCTGACCAGCTGGTTCCGGGGGAGGGGGGGCCTTGGGAGGTGAGCTTGGGGTGCAGGAGACAAGGTCTTGTTCCTGATGAAACACTAGGGTCACTCTACCTGGACAGTCCCTCGAAACTTGTTAAGTCTCCAGCCTGGTCCAACAGCCCAGTTTCTCTGGGGCACACGGTTACCCCATTTCCTGGGAGAAGGTGTTTTGCTGTTGCTTTGTTTTTAGTATTGAGAAGCCACATGATCAAATTCATCATCAAGGTCACTCTAGCTAGAGTATAAAAGACTAATTCGAAGGACAAATTGAAGGGCAGCTGGGTAGTCCCTAATACATTAAAAAATATGCATATTCCTTAACCAAGCAATAGTATTTCTAAGAATGCACTGGACAGAAATAGTCACACAAGTGTGCATGCAAGGCTATGTGGATGAGAATGTTTGCTGCGGCATTGTTTTTAAAAGCAAAACAAAAAGTTCTTCGACAGAGGAATCACTGAACAAAATAATACTCAGTACAACGGAGTATTATACAGCCCGTGAAAAACGTGGCACCTCTGTATGTACGGCACGAAAACACGGCCATAAGTGAAACAAGTTGTTGCAGGATGATGCTGAATGGTCTCTGTGGGAGAATATCTACCTGTCCATTTGTCTGGGCAAAGAGAACGGTCTAGAATACAGACCATTATCATTGGTTTTCCAGAGAGATATTTTTGCAGCAACAAAGGAAACAGAAAACACCAAGCAACAGGGTTTACACCTAAATGTCTGCAGGGCACCCCCTCTGCGACAGAGCCTGGTGCTGGGGGAGCTGGGCCCGGGGTGTGGAAGTTGTCGTTTGTGAGTGTGTGTGCACACATGTGGGTTTCCTGTTGCTGAACAATTCGGAAGCTTGCAAGGCTCAGGACAGGCGGGTGAGAACGCTGCCCAGAATGTCCTTCTTGAGGAAGGGTTGAGACAAGGTGAAGCCCCAGGACCCCTCCCCGCCCCGACTGTAGCGCCACTGCTGGGGCTCCACGGCCACCACACGGTGGGCACCCGGAGAGCTGGTGGCAGGTGTGGAGGCAACCGTTTGCGGCTGGAATCTTGCAGACACCTCCGAGGATGGCAGGCTGATCAGAAATGGATCTGGGAGCTATCAAATGCAAGGCGGGCCTCGCTTTGCCTTCACAGCTGTTGACGTTTTCAAAAAAAAAAAAAAAGCTCCAACCACAAAACACGAGCTCATGTGGCATTTGCTGGAAAGGTGGCGAGCGGCCCCGCAAGGCGGGCTTGCGGGATGGACGTGTCCCCTGTGCCCTTCCAAGCCAGCTGCGTGCGGGAGCGCGGTGGGATGTGGGGCCCGAGAGGATGGAATGGTAACGTAAATAAAGCAGCAGGGAACGGGACGTACACACTAGAATGGAAACTAGTGCGTACAGGATGAGATGAACGGATAAAATGAGCTGAGGTCGATAAAATAGACTGGGCTAGCACAGGAAGCAGAAAGGAATGGGTAGAACAGACGGGAATAAGCAAACAAAATAAATTAGGTTGGAACGGAATAGCTGCAGGGAAATGGCCCGTAATGGGGAAAGGAAAAGGCTGGATTCTTGCAGCAGGAGCGGACTCTGGTCGTTTTGCAGGTGGGGACACTGACACCTGGAGACAGCACCGGGCCGGCCTTCCTCAGTCGTGGTGACCAGGAGCGTCTGTGAGGCCCACGGCGAGGCCTGCAGGGCTGCAGTGCGGGGGCCTCCCGGGCGGTGGGAAGACCCCCAGGGGGAAGGCGGTTTCTGTGCAGACCCGAGAGAGCCCTGCTCTGGCCTTGTCACTGCCTTTGTTTCCTTCACTGTTCAACGCGGAGGTTTGCTAAGACGGCCTTGAAAAGAGTCTCAAAATCCAAGTTCCTTTATTTCACAGTCACCGAATACAGCCCCGTGCCCGGCCCCCAGCCACAGGATGCAGATACAGAAATGGACACGGAAGAAGCCTGGAACCCGAAATTCATGCCGAAACAGAGGGCCAAACGGTGTCCAGGCCACCACAGGCCTGGTTTCCGTGGGTGACACAACGCCCTCTTGGTCCCAGACACCACTTGTCCTCACCTCCTAGGGCAGCCACTGTTGTGCGGAGAGTATCAGAGCCTGCAGCCAAAGGAAACCTCGGAAATACCGATCCTGTCTTCTCTGTCTTTATTTGCAATCTTGATGTTTTGTTTAGCATGGCTATCTTTGCATTAATTTTGATTTGTAAATAGATTGTGATAAAATATTATTTATCTCAATTACTGAGTTTTGTGGCACCTCCCCCCTTAAATATTATGCCTCAGGTAAGTGCCTCGCTCGCCTCACCCCGGTCTCATTTTATTGGTAGACACCACAATGACCTCATTCCACAGAGGAGGAAACAGAGGTTCAGAGAGGTTCCCTGACTACAAGATGCATACACTTACAGGAGAGGCCACTCACTCTGCGAGAAGAAATGTGACAGTGTCTGTGCTTGGTGGACGCACACGTGTGGCTCTCTTTCTGGGGCTAGGTCTTTCAGGAGGCATGGTACTCTACCAGTGGGGGGAGGAGGACGGCAGTCCAGGCAGAAGGACCCGCATGTGCAAAGGGGTGGTGAGTTGGGGAGTTGGAGCGCAGGTCAGTGTGGTGCCGATGGGGGAGGTCAAGGCTGGGACTTTCAGAGCCACATCTGCCTCTTGGCTGGTCCACGCCCAGAGAACCTGCATCTCCTCCCCGCGTGCCCTGGATAACGCCTCCAGGCGTGTGTGGATAATCGAGTGACAAGCAGCTCTCAGGCAGCTCCCAGCGGGGCTTGAAGCAAAAGGCCTGAAGAGTGACAGGCACACCAGGGAAGCTGCTTTCTGTGCGTTTATGATCTTGGCCCCTTGGGGAGAAAACCCTTCCCAGACTCAGCCTGCAGGCAGATTTATTTGGAATATATAGGATTTACATAAACCCTTGCCAAGTGCTAAACACTGAAACCTAAACAGATTTGAGCCACATGTTCTCGATTCAGATTTGGGAGGAGATTGTGGGGTGATATTGGAACCTCTTCTGTTCCCTCTGGCCACTCACCAGCCTTTGGGAGACGGCCGTTCCCTGCCCGCACCTGCACAGCCAGCAAACCTCCCAGAGCCGGGTACGGCGCTGCTGTGGGCAGCAGGGGCTGGCACTTGCCTCATGCTGGGGGATGCAAAACGGGGCTGCATCCCTGGGAGGCTCACTGTGCCGAAGGCCTGGGCCCTGTCCTGAGAGGATCGAGGGTCCTAACGGAGCTCACAGACCCTGGTCCTGTGCTGAGGGTCCCCACAGCTTGAAGCCGGGTCCTGTCTGTGGGAACTCATGGCCCCAAAGCCACGTCCCTGTTGGCCTTGTTCAGTTATGTTCCTCTCCTGCAGGAGTTTGCAGCACTAAAACCGTGACCCTGTCCTGAGGGAGCCCAGGGTCTTAAGCCATGGACTTACCCTAAAACGTGGCCTTATCTAGAGGGAGCTCATTGTCCTAAAGACTTTGTCCTGTCCTGATGGAGAACACAGCCCTGAAGACCTGACCATGAGAGACTGAATATATGAGCGGACAAGGCCAGATCACTTGTAAAATTAAAATTCTGCCCCACAATCTGCAACCCCCTACCAACAGTAACCAGCCAAGCAGCCAGCCTGCTGGAAGTCAGACCCACAAGAGGCCAGGTATCTCTGTCTACCTGTCTCTATCTATCTCTGGTGACAATGCAGGAAGCTGAACCATAACTTCTCTAACAATTGGCTCCAAATGGCCAGGACTTGATTAATAACTGATGGCTTCCCTAATTTGGCATGAGCGTTAATTCCTGTGCACGTCCCCAGACCCTTTCATCTTAAGAAGCAAAAGCTTTAGGCTTCTGGTGGAGGGGTAGCAAAATCTGCACCCCCAGGGCACAGTCAAAACCCCATGGTGCCTGAACAGAAGGGCAAAAGAACAAACACTTTGCCTGGGGAGTAGGGCAGGAACATACCCTGGGCCCAGGATCCTAACCTGAAACAGAAGTCTGTAGCTACTAGGGACGGGAAGGGAACTCCCCCACAAGACCAACCATAGACACAGGCTGAGTTACCAGGGTAGGAAGGCAGGTAACATCCCATCCCTGAGCCCAGGTGCACAGAACCTGAGACTGGCTCGAAGCAATAGAGAAACCCCCATTCCTCCAGCATGAGCCTGGCACCAAGTAGCAGGCAAAAGCAGTGTATGTGCATGGTGGGAGGTAAGGGCCTAGGGTGTCCTTTCCCCAGTGTATGTTTTTGTCTGCTTTGTCAAAGATCAGTTTGTCATAGCCATATGGTTTTATTTCTGGGTTCTCTATTCTATTCCATTGGTCTATGTTTCTACTTTTACACAAGTACCATGCTCTTTGGTTATTGTAGCCTTGTAGTATAATTTGAAGTCAGGTAATGCGATGCCTCCAGATTTGTTTTTTTCTTTTCTTAAGATCGCTTTGTCTATTCAGGCTCTTTTTTGATTCCGAATGAAGCTTAGTATTATTTTTTCTAGATCTGTGAAATAAGATGTTGGTATTTTGATGAGAATTGTGTTGAATCTGTAAATAACTTTGGGCAGAATGGACATTTTAATGATTTTGATTCTACAATCCATGAGCAAGGGATGTTTTTCCATTTGTTTATGTCATCTATGAGTCAGCTCGACTGTTGTTAGTATACAGAAATGCTACTGATTAGTGTTCATTGATTTTGTACCCAGGGACTATGCTGAATGTACTTATCAATTCTAGGGGTCTTTTGGTGAAGTCTTTAGGGTTTTCTAGATATAGGATCATATCATCAGCAAACAGAGATAGTTTGACCTCCTCTTTCCCAATTTGGATGTCCTTTATTTCTTTTTCTTGCCTGATTGCTTTGGCTAGGACTTTCAGTACTATGTTGAATAGAAGTGGCAACAGTGGGTAGCCTTGTCTTGTTCCAGTTCTTACAGGGAATGCTTTCAACTTTTCCCCATTCAGCATAATGTTGGCTGTAGGTTTGTTATATATGGCTTTTATAATTTTGAGGTATGTTCCTTCTATGCCCAGTTTGTTGAAGGTTTTTATCATGGAAGGGTGCTGGATTTTATCAAATGCTTTTCTGCATCTATTGAGATGATCATATGGTTTTTCTTTTTGCTTCTCTTTATGTGGTGAATCACGTTTATTGATTTGCACATGTTGAACCATCCTTGCATCAATGGATTGAAACTGACTTGATCATGGTGGATTATCTTTTTGATGTGCTATTGAGTTCAGTTTGTTTGTATCTTGTTGAGGATTTTTGCATCAGTATTCATAAGGGCTATTGGTCTGTAGTTTTCTGTTTTTGTTGTATCTTTCCTGGCTTTGGTATCAAGGTGATACTGGCTTCATAGAATGAGTTAAGGAGGATTCCCTCCTTCCCAATGTTATGGAATAATTTCTATCCCATAGATGCCAGTTTTTCTTTGTAGGTCTGGTAGAATTTTTCTGTGGTTCCATCTGGTCTGGGGCTTTTTTTTTTAATATTTTTTTATTACTGCCTCAATCTTGTTGCTCATTTTTGGTCTGTTCAGGATTTCTATGTCTTCCTGATTCAGGCCTTGGAGGTTGTGTTTTTTCAGGACCTTATCCATTTTTTCTAGATTTTCTAGTTTGTGAATGTATAGTTGCTCATAGTAGTCCCTGATGATCTTTTGTATTTCTGTGGTATGAGTTGTAATGTGTCCTTTTTCATTTCTTTTTTTTTTTTTTTTTTGAGACAGAGTCTCACTGTGTTGCCCAGGCTAGAGTGCCGTGGCGTCAGCCTAGCTCACAGCAACCTCAAACTTCTGGGCTCAAGCGATCCTCCTGCCTCAGCTTCCCGAGTAGCTGGGACTACAGGCATGTGCCACCATGCTAGTTTTTTCTATATATTTTTGGTTGTCCAATTAATTTCTTTCTGTTTTTAGTAGAGATGGGATCTCGCTCTTGCTCAGGCTGGTTTCGAATTCCTGAGCTCAAACAATCCGCCCGCCTCGGCCTCCCAGAGAGCTAGGATTACAGGCGTGAGCCACCGCGCCCGGCCTTCATTTCTGATTAAGGTTATTTGAGTCCTTTGTTTTCTATTTCTTGTTAATCTGGCTGGTGGTCTGTTGATTTTGTTTATCTTTTCAAAGAACCAACTTTTTTTTTTCATTCAATTTTGTATTTTTTTTTGTTGTTGTTGTTTTCTATTTCATTTAGTTCTGCTTTGAGCTTTGTTTCTTCTTCTGGCTATGTGTTTGGTTTGTTCTTCTTTTTCTAGTTCCTTGAGATGTGATATCAGCTTGAGAATTTGTGATCTTTCTGTCTTTTTATGTAAGCATTGAAGGCTATTAACTTTCCCCCTAGAACTGCCTTTTATGTATCCCATAGATTTTGAAAGCTTGTATCCCCTCTGTTATTCAGTTAGAAGAATCTTTTGATTTCTATCTTAATTCTATCATTGACTCAAGGATCATACAGCAGCAGGTTATTTAATTTCCATGACTATGTGTGGATTTGAGGGTTTCTGTTGGAATTTATTTCTAGTTTTATTCGACTGTGGTCTTTAGAAGATGCATGGTATTATTTTGATTTTTCTGAATTTGCTGAGACTTGTTTTGTGGCCTAAGATATAATAAATATTGGAAAATGTCCCACGTGCTGATGAGAAAAATGCACATTCGATAGTTTTGGGGTAGAGTGTTCTGTAAATGTCTGTAAGGTCCATTTGTTCTAGAGTCTCATTTAAGTCCAGTATTTCTTTGTTGATTTGCTGTTTCAATGATCTGTCAGTGGAGTGTTGAAGTCACCAATGATTATGATACTACTGTTTATTTCTTCACTTAGATTTACTAGAATTTGTTTTACAAATCTGGGAGTTTCTGTGTTAAGTGTATATATGTTTAGGATTGTTATGTCTTCTTGCCGAATTGCCTCCTTTATCATTATATAATGAACATCTTTGGATTTTTTCACTATTGTTGATTTAAAGTCAATTTTATCTGATATGAGAATGGCTACACCTGCTCTCTCTTGGTTTCCATTTTTTATTGCATTGAATATTCTTTTCCATCACTTTACCTTGAATCTGCACAAGTCCTTGTGAGTGAGATGTGTTTCTTGGAGATAGTATATATTTGGGCTATGAGTCTTCATCCATTCTGCCAGTCTAAGTCTTTTAAGTAGTACATTAAGACTGTTTGTGTTCAGTGTTGATATTGATGTGTGTAATACTGTTCTGTTTGTCATGTTCAGTGATACCTTGTTGTCTTGTTTTCCTTCTTGTGCTACTGTTTTATAAGAGCTGTGAGCTTTAACTTTCAGGTGTTTTTACACTGGTGGGTATCTCTTCTGCTGTTCCATGTATTCTGCTGTTCCACTTTCAAGCATACCTCGTAGGCAGGTCTAATAGAGACAAATTCCCTTAGCATTTCCCTGTCTGTAAAAGTCTTTATTTCTCCATCACTCATGAAACTTAGTTTTTCAGAATACAAAATTCTTGACTGGAAGTTGTTCTATTTAAGAAGACTAAAAATGGGGCCCCAATCCCTTTTGGCTTGTAAGGTCACGGCTTAGAAGTTTGCTGTTAGCCTTATGGATTTTCCTTCATAGGTTAGTTGTTGCTTTCATCTTTCAGCTTGTAGAATTTTCTCCTTCATTTTAACTTTGGCTAGGTTGATGACTATGTGTCTTGGAGAGGTCCTATTTGCTATGAATCGGTCAGTATCACCCTGAGAGCAAAACCAGATAAAAATACAAAAAAGGAAAACTATAGACCAGTATCTATGATGAACATAGATACAAAGATTCTCCACAAAATACTAGCAAACAAAATCCAAGAGCATATAAAAAAGATAATTCACGATGATCAAGTGGGTTTTATACCAGGGATGCAAAGATGATTCAACATATGCAAATCAATAAATGTGACACATCACATAAACAGAATTAAGGACAAAAACCATATGATAATCTTAATAGACACAGGGAAAGCATTTGATAAAATTCAGCATCCTTTCATGATAAAAACCCTCAACAAATTAAGCATAGAAGGAACATACCTCAAAATAAAAAAGGCTATATATGACAAACTCACAGCCAACATCATACTGAGTGGGGAAAAGTTGGAAGTATTCCCTCTGAGAACTGCAGCAAGCCAAGGATTCCCCTTTCACCACTTATTCAACATAGCACTGGAAGTCATAGCCAGAGCAATTAGGCAAGAGAAAGAAATAAAAGGAATCCAAATTGGAAAAAAGGAAGTCAAATTATCCCTGTTTGCTGATGATATGCTCTTATATCTAGAAAAATCTAAGGACTCCACCAAAAACACTATTAGATTTAATAAATTAATTCATTAAAGTTTCAGCATCCAAAGTCAAGATAGAAAAATTAGTAATTTTTCTAATAATGATCTAGCTGAGAATGAAATCAAGAAGGCAATCCTATTTGTAATAGCTACAAAAAAATACCTAGGAATATATTTAATGAGGTGAAAGATCTCTACGAGGAAAACTAGAAAACACTGATGAAAGAAATTGTAGATGACACAAACAAATCGAAAAACATCCTGTGGTGATAGATTAGAAGAATTAATATCATTAAATGACCATATTACCCAAAGCAATCTATAGTCTCGATGCAATCCCTATCAAAATACCAATGTCATTTTTCATAAAATTAGAAAAAACAATCCTAAAATTCAAATTCATATGGAATTTAAAAAGAGTCTGAATAACCAAAGCAAGCAAAAAGAACAAAGCTGGATGCATCACATTGCCTGACTTCAAATTATACTAGAAGTCTATAGTAATCAAAACAGCATTGTATCAGTACATAAAGAGACACATAGATCAATGGAACAGAAAAGAGAAACCAGAAATAATGCCACATATTTACAGCCAACAGATCTTTGACAAAGTCCACAAAGACACCCTTTTCAATAAGTGATGCCAGGAAAATTGTATTGCCATATGCAGAAGAATTAAACTGGACCCCTATCTCTCACCACATATAAAAATTAACTTAAGATGGACTAAAGAGGTAAATGTAAGACCTGAGACTAGAAGAAAACCTAGGGAAAACTCTTCTGGACATTGGTCTAGGCAAAGAATTCATGACTAAGACCTCAAAAGCACAGGTAAAAGCAACAAAATTAGATAAATGGGACTTAATTAAACTAAAAAGCTTCTGCACAGCAAAAGAAATAACCAACAGTATGAACAGACAATCCTGTAGAATGAGAGAAATCGTTTGCAAACTATGCATTTGACAGGGGACTCATATCCAGAATGTATAAGGAACTCAAACAACTCAACAACAACAGCAACAACAAACAACAAAACCACCAAATCATCCCATTGAATAGTGGGATAGTGGGCAGAGAGCATGAATAGACATTTTTCAAAAGAAAACACACAAATGGTCAATACGTATATGAAAAAATGCTCAATGTCATCAATCATCAGAGAAATGAAAATTATTAATAAAACCATCTTACACTAATCAGAATGGCTACTATTGAAAAGATAAAAACAACAGATATTGGCAAAGATGTGGAGGAAGAGGAACTCTCATACACTGTTGGTGGGAATGTAAATTAGTACCACTTCTATGGAAAACAGTATAGAGATTTCTCAAAGAACTAAAAATAGAACTACCATTCTATCCAGCAACCCCACTACTGGGTATGTACCTAAAGGAAAAGAAATCAATATATCAAAAAGATACCTGCACTTATATGTTTATTGCAGCTATTCACAATAGCAAAGATATGGAATCAACCTAAGTGTCCATCAATAGATGAATGTATAAAGAAAATGTGGTATATACATACAATGGAATATACTGAGCCATAAAAAAGAATTAAATCATGTCTTTTGCAGCAACATGAATGGAACTGGAAGCCATTACCTTAACTGAAATAAGTCAGACACAGAAAGACAAATACCACATGTTCCTTTTTATAAGTGGGAGCTAAATATTATGTACACATGGTTGTAGAGTGTGGAATGATAGACAATGGAGACTTAGAAGGGTGAGAGGTAAGAAGGAGAGTGGATGATGAGAAATTACTTAATGGGTGCAATGTACATTATTCAGATGATGGATACCCTAAAAACCCTGACTTCTCCACTACACAATCTATGCATGTAACAAAATTACACTCGTACCCCATAAATTTATACAAATTTTAAAAAAGAAAAAAAAATCGGTTCACCATACAGACCCTGGATTACATCTGGACTCTCAATTCTATTTCATTAATCTATATATCTATACTTTATGCCTGCACCACATCGTAGTAGTTACTGTTTCTTTGTAGTAAGTTTTGAAGTTTCGAAGTTGGGAAGCATGAGCTTTCAACTTTGTTCTTCTTTTTAAGGATTATTTTGGCTATTCTGGGTCCCTTGAATTTTGGAACCAGCTTGTCAATTTCTACCAAAAAAAAGCCAGCTGAGAATCTGATAGGAACTATATTGAACCCATAGACCAATTTGGGGAGTATTGCCATCTTAACAATATTACGTCTTCCAATCGAGGAACATGGCATGTTTTCCCCTCTATTTAGAGCTATATTAATTTCTTTCAATGTTTTGTGGTTTTCACTGGTTTTCGTTTTTCACCTTTTTTGGTAAATTTATTCCTAAGTATTTCATTTTTAATGCTTTTGTAAAGGGAATTATTTTCTCAATTTCATTTTTAGGTTGTTTATTGCAAGTGTATAGAAATACAATTGATTTTTGTGTGTTAATTTTATATCCTGAAACCTTGCTGAATCTGTTTATAAGTTCTAATCATTTTCTGAAGTGAGTTCTTTAGAATCTTCTATATACAACGTCATGTCATCTGCAAATAGAGGTAGTTTTACTTCTTCTTTTCCTTGCTAATTTCCCTGGTTAGTACCCTCAACACAATGTTGAATAGAAATGGTGAGAGCAGACATTCTCATCTTGGTCTTGATCATATAAGGAAAGCATCCGGTCTTTCACCATTAAATAGGATGTTAGTTGTGGGTTTTTCTAAGATGTTCTTTGTCAGTTTCTGAAAATTATCTTCTATTCCTAGTTTGTTGAGTGTTTTCATCATGATGGTTATTAGATTTTGTCATATACTTTTTCTGCATATATTGAGATGATCATGTGGTTTTTGTTTTTTTATTATATTGATAAGATGTATTATATCAATTGATTTTTTAATGTTAAACCAACTTTGCATTCCTAGGATGAATATCACTTGGTCACGGCGCAAAACTATTTTTATCTGTTGTGGATATGGTGTGCTAGTGTTTCGTTGAAGAGCTTGCGTGCATAATCACAAGAGATACTGGTCTGCAGTTTTCTCTTCTTGAGACTTCTTTTTTTGGTTTTGGTAGCAGGGTAATACTGGCCTCAGAATGATTTGGCAAATGTTTCTTCCTCTTCTGTTTTTTGGAAAAGGTTATGAAAAATTGGTATTAATTCTTTTAAAATGTTTGATATCTGATTCTTTCTTATCTGAGCTCACATTTTTTGTTGAGCTTCTCTAGTGAATTTTTAATTTTAGATATTATACTTTTAAACTTCAGAATTTCTACTTAGTTCTTTCTTATTCCAATTTTGTCTATCTCTTTGTGATATTCTCTATTTGGTGAGACATGGTTGTTATGCTTTTCTTTAATTCTTGAAGCATAGTTTTCAACGTTTTTTGAGCACATTTATGGTGATTGATTTAAATTCTTTGTCTCCTGAATCCAACATCTGGGTCGCCTGGGGGACATTTTTCGTTGGTTGCTCTTTTTCCTTTGTATGGACTATATTTTTCCTGCTTCCTCGGGTGTGTCATAATTTTTTGTTGAAAACCAGACATTTCAAATAACATATTGTAACAACTGTCACTCGTCCCTCCTCCTCCAGGGATTGCAGTTATTGTTGGGTCCGTCGGCTTGTTTGCATTTGTTTTTATTTTTGCTGCTCGTTTGCTCAGTGGCTTTCTTGGACTATTTCCTGTAGTGTACAGCCACTAAATCCTCTCCTCCCCTCACTTTTTTCCTACTTTGTTTGTATTTTCAAGCCTAGCTTCCTAGGGTTCAGTCCTGTGTCAATACAATTTGGTGCTCAGCAAGTGATCGATCAGCAGATTCCTTAATTGCCTTGAGCATAGGTTTTCTGTTCTCCGCCGAGGTTATCTGTGTGCAAAGATGCACCTTCAAGTTTCAGGCAGTTTAAAAATCCTTTTTAGTTTTCACTCCCTGCTTATGCAGGGCAACAAGGTCAGTTGTGAGTGACAGGGCCTTCTCTTTTTCCAGGTCTTTCTTGGACTCATACCTAGCCCTGCACATGCGCAGTCTCCCAGAACCTCAGAACTTTGCGAAGTTCCCTGTGGCTTTCTAGTTCTCCAGTCTTCCTTTCAATTTTTGGCGTTAGCCCCAATTGAAATCACAGCCTTAGGCAGCTGCAACGTTAAGGCAGATTCCTATTGTCTTCATTAATACTCTGGGCATAAGGCTTTATTTGTAGATCTGAGTTCACAGACAAATCAAATAACACGCTAGGAATAGAGATTTTCCAGGGAACTCAGTTGGGTCAAACTACTGACTGTTCTCTGAGTATAGGCCTTTTAACAGGACTTCTAAAGGGCTGTGAAGATGTTGGCTTTTCATGACTGCTGAGCCACAGAGCTGGGGAGCGAGAGGGTATGGGAATAGCCCCAAGTCAGAAACGCCGCAGACCAATCTTGTTATTACGAAGGTCAGTACTTTTTCCTGAGTAGATGCTTTTCATTTTGTTCTGTGCCTGTAGTTAATTTCCAGAGCTCTAAAATGGTTGGGTTTTATTGTCTTATAAGTATTTTTGTTGCTTTGAGGGGAGGGTGGCTTTCCCAAATTCTAGCTCCGCAATTTTCAGCACAATGCTTTTGAGTTTGATCATGTCGTTTCATCTCTCAGTGGTCTGCCTCTATTTTTGGGTAGTAGCCCACTGTAAGAATATACCTCAGCTTGTTTATGCATTCACTGCTTGAATGATATTTGGGCCGTTTCCAATTTTTGGTGATTATGAATAAAGCAACCACAAACTTTTACATATAGGTTTTTGTGTGAACATAAATTTTTACTTCCCCTGGATAAATACCTTGAAGATGGATTGTTTGGCTGGTCGTGTGGTAATTATGTGTGTCAGGTTGTAAGAAATTGCCAACCTGTCTTCAAAGTGGCTGTAACATTTGCATTCCAATCAACAAAAAGCGAGGGTTACAACTATTCCACGTCCTCACCGTCACCATGGTATTAAGTTCTTTTTTTTCTTTTTGAAATTGTGGTCATTTTAATAAATGTACAGTGGCATCAGACTGGGGTTTCCATTTGCATTTACCCAATCTTATTTCTTTATTCATTTATTTGAGACAGAGTCTCACTCCATTGCCCGGGCTAGAGTGAGTGCCGTGGCGTCAGCCTAGCTCACGGCAACCTCAAACTCCTGGGCTCAAGCGATCCTTCTGCCTCAGCCTCCCGAGTAGCTGGGACTATGGGCATGCACCACCATACCTGGCTAATTTTTTCTATATATTTTTAGTTGTCCAAGTAATTTCTTTCTATTTTTAGTAGAGACAGAGTCCTGCTCTTGCTCAGGCTGGTCTCGAACTCCTGAGCTCAAACGATCTGCCCGCCTCAGCCTCCCAGAGTGCTAGGATTACAGGCATGAGCCACCATGCCTGGCCGTTTTACCTAATCATTTATGATGCTAAGTATCAATATAGCTTCTCTGGAGAAGTGTGTCCATTCAAATATTTTGCACATTTGTAAATAAAAATTTTGAGTTTTGAAAGTTCTTCATATATTCAGGATACAAGTCCTTTATCAGAAATGTGTTTATCAAATATTTTTCACATATGTGGCTTGTTTTTTAAAAAAGTTCCTAACAGTCTCATTCAAAGAGCATAATTGTTAATTTTGATGCAGTTCAATCTATTAATTTATCCTTTTATGAATTGTGCTTTTGGTGTCGTATATAAGGCATCTTTTAGTAATTGAATGTCACAGAGATTTTTCTCTTATATTTTCTTCTAGAAGCCTTATAGTTTTAAGTCTTACGGTTAGGTCCATGATCAATTTTGAGATGGTGTTTCTATAAGGCAAGAGGTATGAGGCAAAGTTCAGTGTTTGCATTTGGATATCCTATTGTTCCATTGCCACTTACTGAAAAAGATAATTCTTTCTCCATTAAATCGCCTGTGTACATGAATCGAAATTGGCCATGTGTGTGGGTGAATTTCTAAATCTCTATTCTTTTCCATTGCCCTAGATATTTATCCTGTCACTGATATAACACTGTCTTGAGTACCATAGTACAAGATCTCAAGATCAGGAAGTAAAAGTTCTTCAACTTTGTTCTGCTTTTCCAACATTGTTGTGGTTATTCTAGTTTCTTTGCCTTTCCATGTAAATTTTAGAATAAACATGTCAGTTTCTATAAAATATACTTTTAGGATCTGTGGACCCATTTGGGGAGATTTGAAGTCTTAATATTTAGTTTTCTAACCAATGGACATCATTTTATTTATTAAATATTTAGGTCTTTTTAATTCCTTTCATCAGTGTTATGCAGTGTTTGCACACAGATCTTGCATGTATTTTGTCAGATTTATACCTAAGTATATTTTTTAGTGCTATTGGAAAGGACACTGTTTTTAAATTTTCTCAACTTCCATAAAACTAATATATAGAAATACAATGGACTTGTGCATATTAACCTCATAATCTGCAACCTCAGTAAACTCACTTAATTTGAGGAGCTTTCTTGTAGATTCTTTGGGGTTTTCTACATAGAAAAATATGTTGTCTGAAAATAAGTAGTTTTGTATTTTCATTTAATCTGTATGATTTCTATAGCTTCTTGCCTTTTTGCACTGGCTAGGACATGTGCACGCTGGTGGGAATGGTGAGAGTGGCTATGGTCACCTCGTTCTTGATTTTAGAGGAAACATCTAAAATCCATCTTTTCATAGTTAGCGGTAGACACCCAATCTGCCGTTATGCCCCCTCAGTGAATTTTTCAGTTTAGTTATTGTATTTTGTCACTTTAGAATTTCTATTTTATTCTTTCTTGAACAGTTTCCTTTTCTCTGTTGAGATTCTGTATTTGTTTCCTCATTATGTACATTTAAAAAAAAAATCCAAGGTCATGTCCATCACGGCTATTTCGAATTTTTTGTTTACTAATTCTTTCATTTATGCTATATATTTGGAGACTATTTTTACTAATGGCTTTGCTTCCTTTTTCCAGCTATTTTTTGTGAGTCATATTTTTTATTTTTACTTTTTATGATTCCGGGCATTATGATCCTATGTTGCTGAGTGTCAGGTTTCGTAGTCTCCTTGCTTTAGAATGTGAGTTTGTTTCAGTAGGCGGTTAATTCTCCATGGTAACATCGTTCAAGACTTGTTTATAAACTTCGTAGCCTTTACTCCTGGGCGGGTGCAGTTCTACTTGGAAGTGTGGCCTCAGGTCTCCCCACTCCGGCCAGGTGGAGCCCAAACATCGCCCAGCGTCGTGGGAGCTCGAGACTGCACGGCCCGTGGCGCTGCCGCGCTGCGCTTTGCCCCGCTCATGCGCGGCTCGGTATTCAAAGACCCAAAGGGATCCTGCGGCAGATTCCTGGAGCTCCTTGTCCACACGGATCCCTCTTTCTTGTACTGGCCTTGCAAACGGCAGCTGACTGCGTAGCCCTGGGCGCCAGGCCTGCCCTGCTCGACTCCTGAGACCTCCGTGTCCGCGCTGCTCTCCGCCTCCCTGCACCTCGGGCCGGGACGCGGTTCTAAGCAGAAGGCTGCTTCACCTCCAGGCTCGTTTCTTTCGGAGACCACAGTCCTGCCTTGCGTGTTGACCAACGCCAGGAAACGATTATATCAGTGCCCTGTGGCTGCTGTGACCAAATGACTGAAAACATGGTGGCTTAAAACAACAGAAATTTATTCTCTTACTGCTCTAGAGGCCAGAAGTCCAAAATGGTCTCACTGGGCCAAAACCACAGTGTCTGCAGGTGGCAGGCTCGATGGGACAATGCACCCCCTTGCCTCTTGCAGCCACCAGCTCACGGCCCCTTCCTCCGAATCCAAAGACAACAGCTTCTGTCTTACTTCAATGTCACAGTGACTTCTTCTGTACCCTCCCTCTTATAAGGACACCTGTGATTGTATGTAGGGTCCACTGGGGTGATCCAGACCTTCTCCCCATCTCAGGAGCCTTAGCTTAATCAGATTTGCAGCTCAGTAAGAAGTTTTGCCCCTTTTGCCATATACGGGTTCTGGGCATTAGGACATGAATATTTTGGGGGGCTCCATCAACATACTTGGCTAATTTTTCTATTTTTTGTAGAGATGGGCCTTGTTGTCTCTGCCAGGCTGGTCTTGAACTCCTGGCCTCAAGCAATGCTCTCACCTCGGCCTCCTAAAGTGCTAGGATTACCGGTGTGAGCCACCGTGCCTGGACTAGCCTGGTTGCCTTATAAGGTGTCTTCTGTCTGTGACACTCCAAGTCCAGGGTCTCCTGCCCAGCGTCTGGCCTAGTGCCAAATCCCTGGGTCACAGTTGTTGGAGGGTTTCTTGTCTGTCTGAGCCTCGATTTTCCCACCTGTGGAATGGAAATAATACTTGTACTAAAGATAGGGCCTGCTGTCCCTCCTTCCCTCCCTCCCTCCCTGCTCCCCCCCTTTTGTGGGGGGTGATGCAAGTGACTGATGGAGTGACACCCGACTTTAAAGTCTGGGCTGTGGGTAGGGCCTGTCTCCTTCCCACCGTCTAGCTCACTGCTCTCCTTAACCGTCTTGCTCCGTCCCACCTCCCTGACGGCTTGCGGCAGCACGTCCACATGGGGGCCCCAGTTGGCCTGTGCCAGCAGAGAGCACTGTGTCTCTTGAGCCCTGGGCCTCGACACAGCCATGGAGTTGAAGAACTGTAGACCCGGAGAGGTGACAGCACTCAGAGCGGGAAGGGCCTTGCCCAGGGCCCGCAGGGAGGCTGCAGCAGGCCCGGGCTTCCTAGAGATCTGGGTGTCGCTGCTCACCAGTCTTCCCAGCGGGAAATGGTCACACCGTCCCTCGGGAAGAGCAGGCTGTGTAGGACGGCAGTCAGGGAGCAGGGAGGATGTCCTCCTAACGGCAACTTGGCGCCCACTGTTTTTCATCTCAGACCAGGCACGAGGGCTCTGGAGCCAGCAAGCTGCCTCTTTTGCATCTGTGGCCAGGGACGCTGGTGGAGGGAGGGCCAGGTTCGGGCTGGAAGGGGGCAGAGTGAGTCATCAGCAGGGAGCCTTGACCTGTGGCAGCGCCAACCCCCACCTCACCGAGCGCGGTAGGGTCGCTGGCCTGGCACCCCGGGCTCTCGCCTGGGCACGACCTGGGCTCGCTGCCCTGGACTCGGAGGGCTGAGCGATAAGGGGCTGGGGACCCTCTCGCACTCGGAGTCCTTGCCTCCCTCCCAGGGCCGTCTCCCCCCACTCCCCTCCCACGGCCTCCTCTCCTTGCCCCCCCTTCTCTGCTCCTCTGGCCCGTTTCCTGTGGCGTAAATCACCCCGGCAGTGGGGATGGCGCCTCTGCTCCGGGACCCCCGGCCCGCCAGGCCCTCTCCGTGCTTTCCAAACGGAGTGGAGCCGTGGGATTTAGGGCTTCGGTCGCACTGCCAGGGAGGTGGACTTTCAAAGAAACAGCAAATAAATTATTGCTCAAGCTGTGGCCCCAGCCTGAATGGGTTGCCACTGGCCAGCGCGAACACGTCTGGCGTCTTTGCCAGCCCAGAAGAAAATAACTTTTCCCCCCCACAAGCCAGTTGGAAAATGGAAACCTCCTGCTCGGCGAGTCCTCCCGCTTAGCGCAAGCGCCTGGGCACACTCTTGTGTTTCAGAACTCGGGCGGCGCAGCTATTTTCGACAGCTTGGTGCCAGCGGCAGTGTGCAGGGCCAAGTCCCTCCGACCTTGAGTGACCCTGGCTCTCGAGCCTCCCCGTCCAAGGTCTTGCTGTTGGAGGAGACAGGAGTGGGTCTCGGGATGGCCCCCAGGCAGGGAGACATT
This sequence comes from Propithecus coquereli, assembly GCF_000956105.1. NCBI lineage: Eukaryota > Metazoa > Chordata > Mammalia > Primates > Indriidae > Propithecus > Propithecus coquereli. The sequence goes on along the minus strand of NW_012148130.1, from coordinate 3,318,980 downwards.
GTGGTCAGTCGTGAACATGCCGTCCCCGAGGTGTGGCCTCTGGAACTGGGTTTCAGAATAGCCCTGCTGTTCCCATGGGGAAGGAAGGAGAAATCTTAGGCCTAGGTGACGGAGCTCCCGGTGCCCTTTGCAGACATGTCCGCGGCGGGCGAGGGGCTCGTGTCGGGGGTTTGATCCCTACAGAGGCGCCGGCCAGCCAGCCTTGAAGGCGTCTCGGGGTGGTACCAGGAGAACCGGGGTCACACAGGTGCCTCAGAGACCCGGCCCGGGACTGGCACCCTCTCTGCCTCCGCACAACCTCATCGTGGGCAGCGCAGGGGAGCTCGGCCCGCCCCACAGCCCTGTCTAGAGCCTCCAGTGAAAACTGGAACATTCTTTAGGTTAAGCCAAATCTGCCTCTCTGGCACTTCACGCAGGACAACTGTGGGCTTTTCTTTTCTTTTTAGCTGGAAGGGCTCTTGCATACCATGGGGTTAATCCTTCTCATCACAAAGGAGAAACTGAGGCCCAGAGAGGGGCGATGATGGGCTGTGGTTGTCAGGCCAAGGCCAGGTCAAGCCCACTCCCGCCCTACCTCTGCCCTCCCAGATCATTGGACTCAGCCCAGTCTCGTTCTCAAAGGGACTCGCATTTCTGGCCAGCTCCCCGCCTCGGCCATCCTCCCTCAGGCACCTCCAGAAAAATCTTGAAGTCCACTGAGCAGCCTCTGGCGGTCAGGCCTTGCCCCGCGGCTGCCTCCCGGGCCCCCAGTGTCCTCGCCGGGTCTGGAGCTGCCCCTGATCCCCTTCCTCGACCTCCCTCCAGCCCTGCAGCCCCTGTCACCCTTGTTACCCCAAGCTCAGAACTCACATTTGTCTTGCTGGGAGCACTTCCTGCTGCCCTGCGTCCCTGGACAACTGGTCCTTTCCTTCTCCCTCCTCTGTCCTGGGGAATCCTAAAGACATTGCCTTGGGACAAGCCCAGAGCTGAGCATAATGGGACCCCCTGCTTTGCTCGGCCGGAGAAGACGCTTGGCTGACCTGGGCTATGTGACCGGACTCCCCCTCATCCCAGTAGAGCAGAGGAAGGGGTCGGAGAGCTTTCGAGTCAGGGGCTCCTCATATTCCATGGGAATTCGAGATGTGGAATCTGGCCTTGGGACAGTCCCCTCCCTGTCCAGGGCCTGTGGTCAGCTCTCAGCATCCTCACACCTACTGCCCCTCACGTGTCATCCTTGTTGCCCTGAGACCCTTGGGTGTCTCAAGTCATTAAGGTTCTGACTCCTTTTATTTTAATTTAATATATTTTTAAATATATAGAAGTCCGTGGCCCTTTTATACGCAGTTTTTAGCATTGGAGTAGAATTTACATACAGTAAATGGATCTCGACTACACAGCTCCATGAGTTTGGAAACACAGGCACCTGTGTCACTAACCAAGACACAGGACATTTCCTTCGCCCGAGAAAGGTCGCTTCCATTTCCTGTGCACCCCTCTTCTCCAGCGGCCATCACTGCTCCGATTCGCGTCGCCACAGGCCGGCGCGGCCCGTCCTGGGGGTTTCGCAGCGGCGGAACCACTGGTTGCTTGTGTCCGACTTCCTTCACCCCGCAAGAGGTTTCTCCAAAGGCCTCTCTCCTAGGCTGGCAGGTGCCACTCTCTCCCGTGTCCCCACGTGGCCTTTCCTCTGTGCACCTGCACCCCTGGCGTCCTTCCAAAGGGACGCCAGTGACGTTGGATTAGGGCCCCGCCCGTGTGACCTCCCCTGCCCGTGATCATCTCACAGGCCCCGTTTGCAAATACAGTCACGTCTGAGGTCCGAGGGGTTGGGCTTCAGCATGTGAATTTTGTAGGGACACGATTCAGTTCAAAAGAGAGATATTTGGAAACTCCCTTAAGTTGTTCTTCCTTGTTCATCTTTCACCCAGTGGTTCTTGATGAGTCTCTGACTTCATCTTTTCTTCTGTGTTTATTAGTTTGCATTCTTCCGAAGGCAGAGCTCTCCCTTCCCCACACGGTCTCCTTTATTTATTCACTTCAGTGTGGATTTTTATTGTGTTCAATGGGTTCTACCCCATTACCAGCATTGTTTATTTCTGTGCTCCAGTTGCCCTGGATTTGGCCAGTAGGAGCTCCTTTAATCTGGTTCCTGTGCTTTTTTGACATGTGCCCAGGATTTTTTCCCATAGGCTTTATTTTTTAGAGCAGTTTAGAATCCCAGCAAAACTGAGTTGGAAGCACAGAGTGCCCACGCAACGCCCCACCTCCCCACCGCCGCCGTCCTGCGCCACGCGCCGGGACTTTTGAGCTCTTCCTCACAATATTCCTGCTTCTTTTTGTTCCCTGGCACCTTCGAAATTGTGCGTTATGTCCAGGTTGTGTAGTTGTTTTCTCAAGTCGTTGAGGTTCAGACTCCTTTTATTTTATTTAATACATTTTTAATATATAGTGTGGGCGGAAGTCTTTCAGCAGCGTGTTACTTCACCATTCCTGAAAGTAGAAATCCTGCATCTTTCTTTTGTTGTCTGGACTGGTAATCTTTTCCTTTCAATTGGAGGGTGCAAGCCGTTTGCATTTAATGACATTGTTGATGTGGTTGGGCTCAAGTCTGCTGTCTTGCTATTGTTTTCTATTTTCCCCTCCTCCATGTCTTCTTCCCTGCTTTCTCTTGCCTTCGTGGATTGTTTTTTGTATTTCATTTTATTTCCTTTTACAGGTTTCAGCTGTACTTCTTTGTATTGGTTTCACTTGTTTCCGTGGGATGACAACGTGCACTCTTAACTCGGTCCCATTCGGCCTGAAGAGCATCCTACTGCTCCGCGAGCAGCCCGGATTGCAGCGCTGGGGCCGCACCTGTCCCCTCCCTCTCCGTTATTCTCTTAAGTTCGACTTCGGCAAGTTACAAGCCCTGCGGTTCATCCGTTAAACAATTAATTGCCTCTCAAGGAGTCAGAGAAATACGACTGTCCGTTTTCTCCAGGGTCGCCGTCCCTGGCTCGGCATTCCTGCCTGCGACCCGAATTCCTGCGAACTGTCACTGCCCTTCAGACGAAGAACTCCCTTCGGCGTTTCCTACAGTGCAAGTCTGTCAGCTAAGAATTCTTTCGTATTACATTTCCCCAAGAATGTCATTATTTCTCCTTCGTTATTTTTACCAGACTTTACTTTTCGAGAGTGGCTCTGGGTTCACAGCAGAAATGAGTGGAAAGTACAGAGACTTCCCGAAGACCCGCTGCCCCGGCACACGCAGCCTCCCTCATTACCGACATCCCCCACCAGAGCAGTACGCGTGCTACAGCCGATGAGCCTGCATAGACACATCCTTATCACCCAGAGTCGACAGTTGATGTTGGGGTTCACTTTGGGTTTTTTACATTCCGTGGGTTTGGATAAATGTATAATGAATGTATCACCATTATATGAATAGTACCGCGTAGTGCATTTTCACAGCCATAGAAATGCTCTGTGCTCTGCCCATTCATCCCTCCTTCTCTCCTAACCCCTGGCAACCACTGATTTTTTTACTGTCTCCATAGTTTTCCATTTCCAGAATGTCACAGAGTTGGAATCACACAGGATGTAGCCTTTTCCGATCAGCTTCTTTCACTTAGTGCTATGCATTTAAGGTTCTTGCACGGCTTTTCATAGATTGACAGTTCATTTCTTTTTAGCAATGAATAATATTCCATTGTGGATGTATCACAGTTTATTTTTCCATTATCCTAGTGAAAGACATCTTAGCTGCTTCCAAGTTTCGGCAATTATTAATAAAGCTTCTAAGAATATGTGTATGCAGGCTTTGTGTAGACATAAATTTTCAACTCCTTTGGGAAAAGACCAAGGAACACAACTGCTGGATCGTATGGCAAGAGTATGTGTAGTTTTGTAAGAAACTGCTAACTGTCTGCCATAGTGTCTGCACCGTTTTGCATTCCCACAGCGATGAATGAGAGCCTCTCTTGCTCCACATCCTTGTGGTGTCCGTGTTCTGGACTGCTACCATTCTGACAGATGCATAGTGGTACCCACTGCGGTTTTCATTTGCATCTCCCTGGCAATATATGATGCTGAGCATTGCCTTTTCATGTGCTTATTGACCACCCATATTTCTTCTTTGGTGAGGTGCATATTAAGGGGCTTGGCCCACTTTTTAATCAGGTTATTTATTTTCTTATTGTTGAGTTTAGAGAGTTCTTCGTATGTTTTGAATGACAATCCTTTATCAGATAGGTCCTTTGCCAATATTCTCTCCCAGTCTGTGGCGTGTCTTTTCATTCTCTTGATAGTGCATTTTTCAGAGCAGACGTTTTTTATTTTAATGAGGTCTAACTTAGCAATTTTTTTCTTTCATGGATCATACTTTTGGTGTCGTATCTAAAAAGTCATCTCCAAACCCAAGGTCATCTAGATTTTCTCCTATGTTACCTTCTAGGAGTTTTATAGTTTTGCATTTTACACTTAAGTCTGCGACAATTTTGAGTTAGTTTTTGTGAAAGGTGTAGGTCTTTGTCTAGATTCATGATTCATTTTTTTTTTCACACATGGATGCCCAGTTCTTTCAGCACCATTTGTTGAAAGGGCTATCTATTCTCCATTGCATTGCCCTTGCTCCTTTGCCAAAGGTCACCTGACAATATTTGTTGAGTCTATTTCTGGACTCTCTGTTCTGTTCCACTGATCTCCTTGTCTAGTCTTTTGCCAATACCACAATGTCCTGATTGCTATAGCTTTATAGTAAGTCTTGAAGTCAGGTAGTGTCTGTTCTCCAGCTTTGTTCTTCTCCTCCAATACTGTGTTGGCTATCTTGGTCTGTTACCTTTCCTTACATACTTTAGATTCAATTTGTTGATATACCCACAAAGTAATTTGCTGGGATTTTGGTTGGGATAGCATTGAAACTATAGATCGACTTGGGAAGAACTGACAATTTAATATTGATTCTTTGTATCCATGTACATGGAATATCTCTCTATTATTTAGTTATTCTTTCATTTCTCTCATCAGAGTTTTGTGGTTTTTCTAAAATAGATCTTGTACATATTTTGTGAGATATATACCTAAGTATTTTATTTTCAGGATGTTAATGTAAATGGTATTGTGTTTTTAATTTCAAATTCCACTTGTTCATTGCTAGTATATAGGAAAACAATTTATTTTGTGTATTGACTTTCTATTCTACAACTTGCTATAATCAGTTATTAGGTTTTTTTTTGTTTTTTTGGGGGGGGTGGTTGGTCTATTCTTTTGGGTTTTCTACAGGGATGATCATGTAATTGGCAAAAAAAGATAGTTTTATTTCTTCCTTCCCAAGTTGTATACGTTTTATTTCTTTTTCTTGTCTTATTGCATTAGCTAGAAATTCCAGCATGATGTTGAAAAGCAGTAGTGAGAGGGATATCCTTGCCTTATTCCTGATCTTGGTGGGAAAGTTTTAAGTTTTTTACCACTAAGTATGATATTAGCTATAGATGTTTTATAGATATTCTTTATTAAGGAAGTTCACCTTTATTTTATATATATATATATATCTGCTCAAAGTTTTTGAAATATTTTTTTCCTGGGTTTCAATTTGGTTAATCTTTATTGACCTATTTTTAAGTTAACTGATCCTTTCTTCTGGAGTCTCTTGTCTGCCATCCAATACATTTTTCTTTGCAGATAGTAAATTTTCCAGTTCCAGGATTTTCATTTGAGTCTTTTTTTAAAGTTTTCATTCCTCTCCTGATATATACACAATATATCCATCTTTTCCTATAAAATTTTACAAACATACCTATAATACTTAAACTTCTGGTCAAGTAATTCTAATATCTGGGGCATCCATTAGTTTGCTTCTTTTGGCTAAATTTTTTCCTTCTGATTATGGGTCACATTTTCCTGCTTCTTTGCATACCTAGTAATTTTAGATTACACAATGGATATTATGGGGGATAAATTGTAGAAGCTCTGGATTCTATTATTTTCTTCTGAAGAGGGTTTTCTTTTTTCCAGTGGGCAACCAAATTTGTTCCAATCACCTTTGTCTTGCAGAGATTTGGTTTTAGGTTTTGAAAGGGCAAATTTATCCCAATTTTTCCCTTAGTCCTACAGTATAGTCCTTAGTCCTGGAACATGGTCCTTATGTTGAAGGCATATCTCTTCTTTGGCTTTAGCTGAAGGGTTAACTTTGCAGAAATTAAATTTCAAATTCTAACTTTGTAGAAATTGAACTTCAAATTCCGTCTCTTCTGGACTGGGAAGCTGATTAAATCTCTGCTTTGATCTTTCAGGCTTCTAGGTGTTGCTTTTCACTGAGATCTTTGGAATCTTACTTGTGCATAAGCAGTGTAGGAGTTAGCCAAGATTTTTGAACAGGAATTTATATGCAGATTTTGGGACACTCCCTTCCACACATGTGGCTCTCTGCTTTCCTGAATTTTCTCTCTCAATTTCCAGCTTCTATGGTTTCTCTGCACCCAGACCGTGGAATTCTCCATCTCTTTAGACTGCCTCTTTCTGCTTGAGCTCTACGTCTGCATGCCATACACACTGAAGAGTGCCTCTGGGAGAAACGTTTAAATGGATATCAACCTAATGTTTCCCTTGTTTTAAGTGTCATGTCCTCTTTAGTTTTAGCCTGCTTTTGGTTATTATTAAATGCCCATTCAAACAGTTGTTTTTATATTTTGTCCAGAGTGTAATTATCATCAGGAGAAAGCATAGTCTGTTTCAAGCTATTCCACCATTATTGGTGTATTCAGACTTTTAATTTTACTTTAACTTAAAAAATAATTATAGACTCACAGGAAATTGCAAAAATAGAACATAGACTCCAATATACTCTTCTCCCAGTTTCCCTTAATGATGATAACTCTAGTATAATATCAAAACAAGGAAATTGACGTTGCTATAATACTGTTAACTAGACTGCAGACCGTGTTCAGTTTTCATGTGCATCTGTGTATGTGTATATGTGTGTGTAATTCTATGCAATTTGATCTCACATACAGCAATCACCTATTACATAAAGCAGCACTCTTGTGCTATGCCTTTCACACAACCTATGTACACAACTATTCACTATTCAACAAGCTATTCGCACAGTGCATTCCACCCCTGTCCCCTGGAAAGCACTAATAATTTCTCCATTTCTTCTATATTTTTGTCATTTTAAAAATTTTATATAAATGAAGTCATACAGTATGTAAGATTCAGAGATTGACCTTTCACACCAAATACAATGCCCCTGAGATCCATTGGGCTGGTGCATGTATCAACAGCGTGTTCCTTTCCTTTTTTTCTTTTTTCTTTTTGAAAAAATTTTTTAATTTTCAGTGATAAACTTTGTATTTTAGAAGAGTTTTAGATTTGCAGAATTATTCCAAAGATAGTACAGGGAGTTGCCAGATATGTACACCTAATATCCCATATTTTTGACATCTTATATTAGTATGGTATGTTTGTCACAATTAATGAACCAATATTGATATGTTCTTGTTAATGAGAGTCCACACTTTATTTGTACGTTCTGTTATTTAAAGGGAGTTTTCCTCACTTTTTCCTAAATGTCCTTTTTCTGTTCCAAGGTCATGTTACTTTCAGTTGTCATTGTCTTCTTAGGTTCCTCTTGTTGGCGACAGTGTCCCAGGCTCTGCTTTTATTGTACTTTCAGTTTTTTGATAGCCTTGAGAGTTTTGAGGAGTACTCATCGGGTATTTGTAGAATGCCCCTCAGTTGGGATTCATGTGTTGTTTTTGTCACGATGAGAATGGGCGAATGTGTTTTGGAGAGAAGACCACAGGGGTAGTGTTGTTCTCGTTCTATCCAATCGGGTGCGCCTGCCACCGACACACTCATCACTGTGGATGGTACCCGATCACTGCACTTGAGGGAGCGTTTGTCAGGTTTCTCCACAGTAATGCTACTCTTTTTTATCTCCTTTTCCATCCTGCAGTCTTTGGAAGAAAGTCACCATGTGCAGCCTACACTGAAGGAGCTGGGAGTTATGCTCCACCTTCTTGAGGGCACGATATCTACATAATTATTTAGGATTCTTCTACACAGGAGAGTGTCTGGATTTATTTATTTATTTATACATTCAGTCAGTCATGTATTTATATCAGTATGGACTTGTGGATATTTACCTTATACTTGTGGTTGTAATTCAATACTACATAATTTATTTTGTCACTCAAATTTCGGCTTTGACCGTTGGAAGCTTTTTCAGTTAGTTCCTTTATCCCATTGATGTACCTCACGTCATTGTGAGCTTTCTGTCTTGGTTTGGTTCTGTTTCATTTTTTAAGCATTCTCTTTCTTACTGGCACTGCCAGATGCTCGAGGCTCAATTTGCACTTTCCTGACCCAGTCATAGAATCAGCCACTTTTCCAAGGATCCCTGATTCCTTTTACTGGAGACGGGTGTTGGAAACCGAGATCTGGGTGCAAGGTGTGTTCATTGCTACTGTAGTGTCATTGCTGATAGAGCAAGGAGATATGTGTGTTTACACGAACCCATGTATATGCACATCGATAAATACTCCCATATGGCACCGTATGTATTTATATTACGCTAAACATGAGTTTATGCTAAGGTATTCCACTCTAATCCATCGCCACATGGATCATTTTAGATTCCTCTCCTTGCTTATCTGTAACTTTCCACTCCAATCGTGAGAAACCAGGCTGCCACCATCTGCCACCTGTTTACTTAATTGTTCACATCCAGTGTTCGTGAATAATGCTTTCATAATTGTTAACCTGTAGACCCTGTGGGAAGCAACCTTATCAGCTAGAACGCAGTGCCTAGGTACAGTTATTTTTGCCTATAGTCTTACAAATTCCACTGCATTCAAAGTTACTGAAGTCCGCACTTTATCTGCCCATTGCCTTCAGTGAGGCTGTGTCATAATTTATAACACATTTAGATTACTTCGTCACTGTCTTCAGTCCTTACTAGGCTATCCCAACCTCCTAAATGATTTTTAAATTTGCATATATAAATATATTTTCATATAATAACATGGTTATCTATGGGTTTTGACAAATATATGTGACAAGTATCCACCATTACGGTGTGATACAAAATAGTTTCCCTGCTCTAAACTCTCCCTTGTGCTTCACCTGTTTATTCAACTGTCCCCACAGGCACCTCCCAACCACAGATTTTTTTTATTGGCTCTATAGTTTTGCTCTTCTCAGAATGCCATATAATTGGAAACTCCGAGTGTGTAGTTTTCAAACTGGCTTCTGACACTTTGCAATATACTTAGCAGTATATATTCTTTCACTTAGCAGTGGGCACTTAATAGTTATCCATGTCTTTTTTGTGACTTGATGGATCATTTCTTTTTATTGCTGAATAATATTCCATTGTATGGATGAACCACAGTTTGTTTATCCATTCTCCTATTAAAAACATCTTGGTTGCTTCCAGTTTGGGGCAATTATGAATAAAGCTGCTGTAAACATTCATATGCAGGTTTTTGTGTGGACATAAGTTTTCAACTTAGTTGGGTAAATACTGAGGAGTGTGATTGATGGATCATATGGTAAGATTATATTTAGCTTTGTAAGAAACTGCCAAACTGTCTTCCAAAGTGGCTGAGCCATTTTTCATTCCAACCAGCGATGAGTGAGAGTTCCTGTTGCTCCGCATCCTCACCAGCAATTGGTATTGGATTCTAGCCAACTCCGTAGGTATGTATGGATATCTCATTGTTACTGTAATCTGCAAGTCCCTATGACAAATGATCTTGGGCATTTTTACATGCTTATTTGCTATGTATATATCTTCTGTGATGAGGAATTTATCCAGATCTTTTCTCTAGTTTTTAATTAGGCTGTACATTTTCTTATTGTCGAATCTTAAGAATTATTATTTTTATTTTGGATACAAGTTCTTTAGCAGATACGTATTTTGAAAATACTTACCCCTAATATGGGGTTTGTATTTTTATTATATTAACAGTGTCTTTTGCAGAACAGAAGATTTTAATTTTAATAACATCAGTTTATTACCTTTTTCTTTCATGGATCATGCTGTTGATGTTTTATCTAAAAATTCATCAGCAAACCCAAAGTCAAGTAGAATTCTATGTTTTCTTCTAGGAGTTTTATAGTTTGGCATTTTATATTTAGGTGCATGATCTATTTTGAGTTAATTTTTTGTGGAAGGTGTGAAGTTTGTGTTCAGAATCATCTGTTTGCATACGGATGTCCAATAATTCCAGCACTGTTTTTCAGAAAGATTAGTCTTTCTCCACTGAATTGCTATTGCTCTGCTGTCAAAGATCAGACAACTCATAGGGCTGTGGGTCGAGTTCTGCATTCTGTATTCTGCTTCGTCGATCTGTGTCCGTTCTTCTGCCAATGCCACGCTGTCTTCACTACTGTAGCTTGATTATTAACAGTATACTCCTTGAAATCAGGTAATCTGTTCTTCGATTCTGTTCTTCTTCAGTATTCTGTTGGCTATTCTAGGTCTTTTGTCTTTTCATATAAGCTTTAAATAAGTTTTTTGATATCAACAAAAGAGTTTTTTGGCAAGTTGATTGGGATTATGTTAAATCTATAGACTAATAATATTGAATCTTCCAATCCATGAGCATGAAATATCTCTCTATATAGGTCTTTTTAAAAAAAATTAATTCATCAGAGTTTATTTCTCGTTTATTAAGAAAGAATATTTTTCCTGGATATAGAATTTGAGAGTTGACAGTCAGAACTTAAGAAATCTTGTGCTTGGCCGGGCGCGGTGGCTCACGCCTGTAATCCTAGCTCTCTGGGAGGCCGAGGCGGGCGGATTGTTTGAGCTCAGGAGTTCAAAACCAGCCTG
>NW_012148130.1:3253990-3308135 GCF_000956105.1 Propithecus coquereli | reverse complement strand
CTTGAGCCCAGGAGTTTGAGGTTGCTGTGAGCTAGGCTGACGCCATGGCACTCTAGCCGGGGCAACACAGTGAGACTCTGTCTCAAAAAAAAAAAGAAATCTTGTGCCACTTCCTGCTGGTCCTCATGCTTTCAGATGAGAAACCTGTTGTCAGATTAGGTGTTCCCCTAAATGTTACGCAGCCATGCATCACTTAACAATGAAGATATGTTCTAAGAAATGCATTGTTGTTGATTTTGTCATTGTGTGAACATGATAGCATCTGCTTACACAAACTCAGAAGGAGGAGCCTGCTGCACTGCTAGGCTGTGTGGTATGGCCTATTGCTCCTGAGCTACAAACCTAGACAGCATGTGACTATACTGAATATTGTAAGCAATTGTAACGCAATGGGAAGAATTGGTGTCTCTAAACATATCTAAACAAAAAAGTTTCAGTAAAAATATGGTATTATAATCTTACGGGACTGCCATCGTATATGTGGTCTGTCGTTGATAAAAACATCATTATGTGGTGCACGGCTATATGTCATTTTTCTCTGCTGTATTCAAGAATTTTTCTTTGCCTTTAGTTTTCAGAAATTTGATTATGACGTTTCTTGGCACGGATTTCTATGAGTTTATGCTGTTCGGGATTCTCTTCACGTCTTGGATCTGTCAGTTTATGCCTTTGACAAATTTGAGGAATTTGGGGCCATTAGTCCTTCAAATCCTTTTAAAGTCCAACCTTATTTCTCCACTCCTTCTAGAACTCCAGTGACATAAATGTTAGAACCTTCGTAATAGTCTCGCAGTCCCCAAGTCTCTGTTCATTTTCGTCAGTCTGTTTTCTCTGTGACTCAGCTCGGCCTGCCTGTGAGTTCTTTTGATCTGTATGTGAATTCACTGCTTCTCTCCTCTTCCCTGTCCAATTTACTGCTGAGCCCATCTAGCGAGTTTTTGTAACTTCAGTTATTGTATTTTTTTAGTTCTAAAATTTCCCTTGGTGTTTTTTTTTCAATCTTCTACTTCTCTACTGAGTTTTCTATTTTTTTCCACTTGTCGCAAACGTGCTCGTAATCGCTATTGACACATTCTTAGGGTTGCTGCTTCAGTCCTTGTCCGATAATTCCAGCATCTGATTCATCTCCGTGTTGGCATCTGTGGCTTCTCATTCAAGTTGTGATCGTCCTGGTTCTTGGTACGATGAGTGATTTTTCGGTTGTATCCTGGATATGTTGAGTATTGTGTCATGCGACTCTGTATCCTATTTAATCTTCCTTTTCAGCTGGCAGTCCCGTTTAGGTGTAGTGTCGAGGCCTAGGTCGGGGTGAGCTTTCAGCTCCCCACTTTACTCTTTTAAAACCACCCTAGCTAAAGCAATTCACTGACTCATACCACTTTGTTGCCGAAGGGTGAGGCTACAAGTTCGATTTCCCCAGTGACCCTGCCGATGCCTCCCTGTCCAAAGCAGAGCGCTAACTTGCACTGCCTGTTTGCTGCTGGCCGGGGGTAGAAGTTTCCCTGCCGAACCCCACCAGCACCAGCGGGGTGGGCACAAGTCTCCAACTAGCACCACCTGTACTGCCTTAGCCTGCCTCATTCTGCCTCGCTGGTCCTGGGTAGGGGCGGATGTTCAGCTCCTGGCTGGACCTCGCCGACACCATTTTGGGGGGGACCAAAAACAGGGTGTTGGGCTTCTTTGCTGTTGCTGGGTGGGGATGGAGGTTGAGCTCCCTGGTTGGTCCCTGTGACGGGAAGGTTGTTCCATTGGTGTAGGGCAGGTGTTTTTTAAAATTTTCTGTTCTGCTAAAATGCCTTTTTTCTCTTTGGCTAGAGGGAATAGGTTTTTCCTAGGCTTCACTTTTTTTGTTTTTGTTTGTTTGGATTTCGTCTGTACCTGTTGGTGGTTAGGGTGGCAGGCTTCTCCAGCACGGGATATATAGGGGGCAAAAAGAAAACCCAGGGAGCTCGCCATGTTGTTCCTATAGTCCTGAGGTCCATTGGTCATCCATCTCTTTCTTCCCATCTTCCAGAATCTTCCCAAGTTTGTTTGTTATATCAAGGGTTTTTTTCATTGTAAAAGGGACTAGGGAAGGGGCCACTCCATCTTGGCTGGAACCGGAAATTTCTACTTTAACTTTTTTTACCCAGTGTTTTTATGAGGAAACAAAACTCTAAAGACACCCCAAATAGATCAGTGAGGCCTCTCAGGGACTAAAATCCTCAGCATGGAAGACACTTAGATCACCGCAAAGAGTCTTGCCTTCATAATCGGTAAAATATTTTTTGAGATTGTTTTAAGAGGGAAAACACAAATGAAAACTATTCTCATAGAATTTTCAAACTCCTGGAACTTCGTACCTGGCTCTAGAGATCTCAATTTGGGGTAAGGAGCAAAATGTGGGTCCTGGCGCGTGTTCCCCCATCCCTGGCCAGCTCTCCCCAGCTGCCGTCCTTCTCACCTGACGCTCCGTCTCCCCGTCCCTGAACCTGAGCTCTTCTCGGCGTGGCTGAGTGGGCGATGCAGACCCGGGCTCGGCTCCTGGCTCTGCCGCTCACTAACTGCACGACACCGGATCCGTCTCCTAACGCTGTGCCTGGGTTTGCTCCTCCGTGAAACGGGATCGCAGCCATGCAAACGGCGCAGCTGCGATGATTAAATCAAGCAATGTGGGTAAAGATGGAATGTGGGGCAAATAGCGGGTTCTCAATAAATGCTTGCTGAACGGATGCAAAGAGAGCCGAGCACGGTGTCTGGGCTGTGGTCATTGCTTAATAACGCGGCATGTTGTTTCTGCCCATCTGTGTCTTCTCATCCTTCTGGACTTTTCCCTGGCTGCTCCTGGGGTTAGAGGACCCTCCCATGCTGCCCGGCGCCTGTCCTCGCAGCCCTGCTGCCTGTGTCACTGTGCACTCCAGCCGCCTTTTCCAGGCCAGGAGCTCCCGGAGCCTGGGTGCTCCTCGAGGGTGGAGTTTATTCGCTGCTGTATCGATGGAGCCTGTGAAATCACAGCGTCGCTCGCGGGGAAGCAGAAGAGAAGCAGGAGAAGGATCCTAAGGCTGGTGCCGCACGGAGCATCCGTGGCGAGTGAGCGAGTGAGCGGGGCAGGAAGATGAGCCGCAGAGACTGAGATGGAGCAGCCTAGAGGGTGGGGGTGGGGCGTGCCGCAGCGGCCAGGGAGGAGAAGGTGGTCTGGAGGGGATCGGGGACGTTGGATCTGGTGACATCGAAGCTGTTGGTGGCCGTGTTGGCATCGCGTGGCTGTCCTGGTGGGTGACCTGGGGGAAGGTGGGTGCTGAGGCAGTGGGCGTGTGCACCACTGAACAAAGGTGCTTCCTGCTCTGCCCATGGCCCAGCGTAAGCGATCCTGCAAGAGACAGGCCCAAGCTGTTGCCTGCCTGTAACACAGTGCTCGCCTCCTCCTTTTCCAGAAACATCCACGAAATCAACAGTTTATTTAACAAAAACGCAATTATTGCCACCATCACCGCCAGAGCTGTGATACCCGTGCACGACCCTGGCCCATCGCCTGACCCGGGACATCTCCCCGTCTCAAGATCTTTAATTACATCTTCAAGGTCCCTTCCCCACGTGGGGTAGCGCAGCCACAGGTCCTGAGCATTTGGGACGCAGACACCTTGGGGGTCGTGATTCTGCTGCCCACACAGGATCCCTGCTCAGCACCACATGTGACAGGGCCCTTGCGTGGCCACAAGGAGCCAGCTGTTGGTTCACGTGCGGAGGTACCAGCTCCACGTCCTGGCCTCTGACAGGGGCTTGAGCTTTTCCCACTCCCCCACCAACAACCCTCTGCGGGGGTCCTGGCATGGAGCCATCCTTTTCTGATGGGGTCTCGAGGTACCTGAGGTGTCTGCGCCCCTGAGGGCCTGGGCCGCTCCTGCCCTGCAGATTAGAGGAGGTGGCAGGAACGCTGCCCCTAACCAAATCCCCGCGGGCCACTGGACTTTTATGGGGTGTGCACACTCCAGGCCTGTGTAATTACTAAGTGAGGTTACAAGTTTCCTGTTGCTGTAAAATTTAACAAGTTGCAGTTTGCTCATAAAAAAGGAACCCTTCCGCTCACAGATGTGTGAGCCCTGGGCGCAAGCCCCGTAGTCTGGGGTGAGCTGGCTCCCATGGGCTGCAGCCTGTGCCCACCCCAGACCTTGGTTCTTAAGAGTTCCAGGAACCCTGGGTGCAGAGCGGTTTGCAGATGAGGCTGGAAGGGGCCCTCCTGAGCTCCTGTCAGCCAAGGCCCCGGGACCTGCCCTGCCCGTGCCCTCCACCAGCCCTCTCTGGAGCTGCCCTCCGCCACCCAGGGGGAAGGGAAGAACACGCTCCCCCTTCACTTTCCCAAAGCGTTGCTCAGCCGTGCCCAGGCAGGAGGCCAGCACCATCGGGCCGGTGCAGCGGGCTGGCTTCAGAAAAGGCAAGTTGAAAACACCAAGCGCGTTGCTGCGCGAGCCTGCAGGTGGAGGTGGCCGTGTACCTGGGGAGGGCTCGCAGGGGAGTGGCCCAGCCTGGTGGGGGGGCTTGATCTCTGGGAACCTGCTGCACTGGGCTGCCCTGGGTCATGGTGGGTTCTGGTCCCTGCGTTCCCCACAGTGATGGGGCTGGCACTTCTCAGCGGCCCCTCAGGCCACCCCTCCCTGGCCCTGTGCACCACCGGCTCACTGCCTGCCTTTTCTTTTAAAGAAAGAGGGAAAAGCTAATTTTTTCTACAAAACAGCACAAACCTTGGGAGAGAGAGGAAAGACAGGTGTGGAGATGCTGGCCCCGTTCTCCAGCCACCACCATCCCACCCTCAGTTACCATTGGGGTCTCAGAGACAGTCCCCTGCTGGGTGTCATTGTCTCTGCTGTACAGGTGAGGATGCTGGGCCCTGCCCTGTCTGCTAGATCCCACCCCCCCCCACAGGGACCACTGGGGCCCAGAGAGGGTGAACAACTTACCCAAAGTCACGGTGCAGGCGGAATGGGGCAGACCCAGGGCAGAGGGATCTGCCTAAACAGGTGCGGACGGGAAGGACGAGGTGCGTGCCTGGCTGCAGACGGGCCTGCAGGTGAAAGGTAAGGCTGCCTCGGGGCTCTCGGAACCTTCCACCTGCAGAACGGAGCCCCTCCCCAGGGCCCGAGCGAGAGGCAGCCATGTGTGTTCCTCCCGCATCCCCCTGACAGGGCACCACAGCTAGAGGGACTTCAGATGCCAGCAGGCAGCAACACTCATTCACGGGTGACAAAACCACGTGCCCATTCCAGGTGGTGTGAGCCGGGGTCAGCATCTTGGGACATCTGGCCAAATGAATGAAGGAAGGGTCTGGCAGGCAGACTCTAAAGTGACCCCGACAGCCCCTGCCCCCGGGGCTCGTGCCCTGTGTCATCGCTCCCCCTGAGTGTGGCGGAACCCGAGACTCTTCCTGCCGATGAAGTCTGGCAAAGGAGATGCGACGCTGCAGACCCGGGCTGGTTGGTGCTGAGTGCATTGAAAGGAGTCTTGTACCTGGTGGGCCAAGTGAATCAAACAAAGGCCCTTAAAAGAGGGACTGGGCCCTCCCTGAGCCCGGTTGCTTCCTCTTGGTGGCCTTGACGAAGCCCCGTGGGTTCTAGAGCCACAAGAACATGAATTCTGGCAACAGCTTAAAAGAGCGTGGAAGATGATTTTCACCCCGGCGAGCTTCCAGGTCAGAACGCGACCCAGCCACATTGCGGCGGATTGTGGGCCCAGGAGACCCCGAACAGAGGACCTGCTCAGCCATGAGGGACTGCTGCCCCGAGGAAGCTCCGAGAAAAGAAACGTTTGCTGTTTCAGGGTCTGGCGATTCGTCACACGGCACGGATGACTGATACAGAGGGAAGGAGCCCGCATTGCCCCGGGAGTGTCACCTCGGCAGTGAGGTCCCCTGCAAAGTGGGGGTCCTGGGCCTGGTTCTGCAGGCCGGACACGAGGTGGACGGGCAGGTGTCTCTAAGCCAGACTCAGGCCGTGACAGGGGCCAATGCAGAGAGTGCGAGTTGGCCTGTGTTCCCCCACCCACCCAGACCCTCCCAGGCCCTGGGTCACATGGCTCATGCGGTCATTGGTAGCCTGGGATCCTAGCCCACCAGCCAGGCTACCAATGGGCCAACCATGCTTCCTGCCCCCAAGTAGAGGCCTAGCGTGGTCCTCATAGTGATCAGAAGTCCCCCTAGCAGCTGTGGAGGTCCCCAGCCTGGCCTTCTGGGTGCCCCTGGCCCAGGACCTCGGAACTCAGCACACCCTTCCTGAACACCTTCTCCGTGTGGTGCCACGTGGGGCCCTGGAGGACAAGACATAGAGAGGCCACAGACCTGCCTGTGTCAGTGTCTTCCTGGCATCGGAACAGAACAGGCACGTAGGACATCCAGACAGGTCACGCCATCCGAGTGACAGCAGTTTGTCCATTAAACGGGGACCCTGGGCTGTTTCCCCATCCATTAAACTGGGAGTTATTTGGCTATTCAGAGCTTGGGAGGACCAAATATGCATGTTGGGGTGGGATGGGCCCAGGACTCTAGGAGAGCACAGGACCTGACCCAGCAAGTGTGCCAGGCCACGAGCCCCGACCTCCAGCCGACATCGCAGAGGTGACTGTGGCTGTCCAGCTGCCGGGAGCTGCGTCTGTCTGCCCCAGGGGCTTTCTTTGAAGCTGCAAACATGAGCTCCACTCACGTGTGGCTGGCCCAGGATACTGGGGCGTCCACAACCCCAAGAGCAGCGCTGCTATTGAGTGCTCCAGCGCCCTGCCCAAGCAGGGGGTGACCCTGCACCCAGAGTTCCCGAGGGCACTGTGCCTTGCTTGCCCCAGTGGTAACTTGCTGGGAAATGCCTCCTGCCCTTTATTTGTGGTTAGCGGGATCCCCTTCCAAATAAGCTGCTTGCACTGAAACCTCGTCTCAGGTTGTGCCTCTGGGCACATCACCCAAACTAAAACAGTAACTAAGAGCTGGCCCCGACCGTGGGCAGCCACTGCCAGGCACAGCAGGACACACAGGAGCCAGTGCAAATCGCCCGAGCTGCACAAGAAGCCTGGGGTCCACCTTGTGCCCGCCGCAGCGACCGCATCCCAGTCTGGCGTCCCAGGGCCTCCGAAGATGCTATTAGCCGATGCAAAGATGGGGAAAGAGTGGCCTTTTCCTGGAAAACAGGCCAGCCTGCCAGAGCGCTAATCACAGAAAAAATGACAACTATCCCAGCCAACCTTTGATTGCTGATTGGGGTAAACACAGTGGGATTAAAAGAAACCACCAGAATTCCAGCTCATTAGAGCTGAAACGTTACTAAGCTTGGAACGTCATCTCGCTGGGTCTCTCCAGACTCAGCCAGCTGGTGGAAAATACGGCTAAGTCAGAAATAAGTGTGGGAGTCTTCTCCCTCCCAGGCCCAAGGGTCACGGATCTGGCTGGAGGGCTGGTGGGCCCCCAGGCAGGCCCTGCACAGGCTGGGACAGCGGTGATCTCATCCCACTCTCCAGCCTTCCTGCGAAAGAGAGGCCAACCTCCACCGAGGCCAGAGAGGGCAGGGGCTTGCCTTGGTCACACAGTGCCGGGTGGTGGCTCTGCACCCATCCCTCTCTCCCTCCATGCAAATGAGCTCAGGCCCCTGTCCTCAGCCCTCTCCAGGCTCCTAGTGGGGGGTCCACCCCACATAAACCTTCCCCGGTGCAAGACGGGCTCAGCAAATCTTCCTGCAAAGGCCCGGAGAGAAAATGTTTCGGGTATGGCAAGCTGCGTGTGGTCCCTGTTGCATATTCCTCTTTGTTTTTGCTAATACAAGCCTTCAAAAATGTAAAACCATTCTTAGCTCATGGGCCATACACAACGTAATAGATCTCAGGCAGATTTTGGCCACCGGGCTATCACTTGCTAACCCCGGGGGCCACGGAGTTACAAATGTTCCTTCTCACTTACTTCTCCACTTCTCTCTTTCATAGACTCCTATTCATCCTTCACAACCCAGCTCGAATGTCCCCTTCTGCATGAGTCTTTCCTAGCTTTTCTCCTCTGGGCACCTACAACCCCAGAACTGCCCTCTGGCCCATCAGGGCTTCAGGATCATGTCACCCACTTTGATGGCACTCATCTTTGGACTCATTCTTTCTCTCAGTAACTGCGTGGAGCCTCTTCCAGGTGCCGGGTGCTGCTCTAGGCAGCAGGACTGTAAGGGCAGGTGTCATAGCAACACTGCTCAATCTCAATGTCACAAGTTTCCAAAGCGACCCCCTCACAGGGAAACCCACCGTCATCCACTCCCACCTTGTTCTCAGCCCACTGAGCTGGGCCAGGGGCAGGAAGGAGGCAGACGCCCAGACGCCTGGCTGCTCTACCAGACAGCCCGCGACCACCGCCACGTCCGAGGCAGAGACCCAGGGTTCTGAGAACCCAGAACAGCCCGAGATGCGCCACAGGGGGCAGGAAGAAGGGGGCTCTGGAAGAGGCTCAGAGAAGCTGTGTGCGGGGTGGTGGAGGCCGGGCAGGACGGCATTGGAGCCGGGAGCAGGACAACAGCATAGACTGTGGGGGAGGGAGCAGCAGAAACAAAGTCTCCGAGGAGGGAAACGTGGAGCAAAGAACAGGGCGGGCTGTGGGAAGGAGAAAGGGGCTTGGAAATCCGGCTACACGGGGGGTAGGCAGCAGGAGCCTCCCCTAGACCAGAGCCCAGAGCCCGCAGCCCGCAGCACTGGGCTGCTGATGGGGGCCTCGATGAACGCTCCTCTGTGAGGAAAGGCGAAGGCCAAAGGTTTCCTAAGTCAAAAAACCAGGCAAAAGTAAGGGGAGGGGCAGAGGCCTCACACACAGGTTGAGCCGGAACCTTGCACCAGGCTGAGCCTGAGAAGGCCACGGCCCATCTCGCAGGTGACCCTGGCTGGACCTTTCTGGCCAGCAGGCTGCTTTCGGAACCCGTCCGTGGTCGCGTTCCCTCGCGGTCCGAGCGCCAGGCTCTCGGAGGGCAGACCTTGCCCGCTGGGCTGGGGCTGGGGCGGGAGGGCGCTCGGCCTCCCCCGTGGCTGTCCGCTTCCAGGGCCCCCGCTCTGCGTGCCGCGGGCGTCGCTCGTGTGCCGGGGCGGGACGGAAACGCACTCGGACGCCCGAATGGAAAGCGCGTGTTCCCAGCTCGGCGACAGACCCCAGCCCTCCCTCCCGCTGCTGTGGCTGGCGGGGCTCCGTCCTGGCACACAACCCCTCCCCTTCCCCGCCTTCGCCGCCCCGCCAGGGGCTCGGGGAGCTCAGGCTGCCCCCCACCCACACCCCCTCCGCCCGCAGGGCCTGAGGCCGCTGGCCCCGCTCAGGTTAGGTCCGGGGAGGGTGCCAGGCTTAAAACCCACCAGTGGCTCCCCAGGGCCTCAAGGAAAGGTCCGACCCCCCAAATTGGGCTTCAAGACCATCTGAGGAGCACCCCAGCCTTGCCAGTGGCCTTTCTTAAGAAAAATCACAGAAAAACAGCTGCTCAAAGACGCCCATACCCTAATCCTGGGAACCTGTGAATATATCACCATGTGTGGCAAAGGGACTTTATGATGTGACTAAGGACCCTGAGGTGGGAGATGATCCCGCGTTACCCCGGGTTATCGGGGTGAGAAGTGGACGGGGGTGGGGTCAGAGTCACAGAGGATGTACGGCTGGAAGGACAGATCAGAGAGGTACGGCCACCAGCCCAGGGATGCAGCAGTGTCTAGAAGTGGGAAAGGCAAGCAAGGGGGTCGCCTCCCATGGCCTTCAGAGAGAACACAGCCCTGATGATGCCTTGATTTTAGCCCCATAAGCCCCATTTTGAATTTCCAAACCCCAGAGCCAGGAGATAATAAGTTTGTGTTGTAGAAATTTGCTACATTTGTAGAAGTTTGTCACAGCAGTGATTGGAGACACATACAGCCTCCCATCACCATCCCCTAACCATGCTCTGCCCTGCGACACCAGCTGCCCTGCACGTGCCCCTCTGCCCGACTCCCCGCTGACCGCTCGGCCTGCTCCCGGGCACCTCTGCCAGGATAGTCCTTGCTGACTTCATTCTAGACGCCCTGGCGAGCTGAGTGGCCTATGCCCTCCTTTCTTCTACCACCGCCAACACTCCAGTTGAGTGCTAGGGCTTGCATGCCTCCCACGACAGGGAGCTCATTACCCTTCAAGACAGCCCGAGCCGCCTTGTCCTCACAGGACTGTGCAGCTCCTCACCAAAATCCAGCCTGAGATGGTGGATTGGGGCGGGGGCGGTAATTGTCAGCCTCTGGCTCTTCCCGCCTAAGTCCCCAACTCCCATACCCAAGCCAGAGGCTCACACACAGCCCCGTATGGACACTGTCCTTGTCACACGGGTGCCAGACTAGCAACTGAGGCCAGGATGCCCTGTTAAGCTGGAATTTCAGATAAACAACAAATGCTTTTTAGTACAAGTACTGCTGGCTTAGGAGGGCCTCAGAGGCGACGCTCCTCCCTCCCGCCCTCCTTCCTCATCCCTTCCTTGCTCCTCTCCTCCCTTTCTCCCTTTCCCTCCTTCTTCTCCACTCCCTCCTTTCCACCACCAGTCCTGACGCCTTCTCCCTCTTCCCTCTCCACTCATCATGGTGCCTCTGCTCCCAGCACCGGGTGCTAGGCCCCCCAGCCCCAGCCCTGGCCCTCGGTGGCTGCCCACCCTCCAGCCTGGATCCCACGGGGACACCGTGAGCTGCAACAGGGGGCTAAATGGCTGCTCCCTGTCCCCGACATACTGTGGGATTGGAGAGGGGTAGAGTGCCCAGCCCAGCCCTCCCAGGCCGACACGTGCAGCATGGCGTGGTGTGGCGTGGCGTGCGGCCCAGCAAGCCCCAGCAGGGAAGGGCTGCAGGGTCTCTCCCAGGAGGCTGCGGGCAGCTGGAAAAGGCGGCATCCCCCACCCCGGGCCTGAAGAATCCGCCACCTTTGGCAGGTCCTGGGCCTGGTCATGAGGCTGTGGGGAGCTCGCCCTTGGACCCCCCAGCCCCAGCCCCGAGCATGTGATTAGATCAGCTCACATACAGAGGAGCCCACGCAGAGCCCGCCGGGCCAGGGCTGTCGAAGCCTCAGACCCAGCAGCTGCCCCGAAACCGCTGTGAGAGCTGAGACTGCACCCAAGCCGGGGCACGCACGCGCTGCCCGAGATCCGGGGGTGTCTGCTCAGGGACGAGGAGGGCCCGAGGGAGGGAGGAGGCTCTGCAGGGAGGGGGAACAGCATCAGCGGCTCCCTGAGCACCGGCCTGCCCTAGGCCCCCACCAACTTCATGTCGGGGGGCATGTCCCATTTTCACGGGGTCTAAAGTGAGCGCTTTAGAGGTGAACAAGGCGTGAGCAGACAGGACGTGTCCTGCTGAGACCGGGAGAAAGACGTTACTAGAGAGATGCCAGACCCCCCCAAGCAGGGCTGCCGCGTCTGTGGTTTCATGCATTTTACGTTGTGGAATATTCTACCAAAGCACACTCCCCGGCACGTGCACGCCTGCTAGACCCCCACGCTGCCAAACGCGGATATCTGGGCCAACGTCACGGGCAAAAAGAACGCCAAATCCCGTTGTTTCGTTTGTGATTAAAATTGCCTGATTAAGAAGCTCTTCAGACGTTTATTGCTATTTTTACTCCTCTTCTGTGAACTGCCTGCTCAGAGCCTTCGTCCATTTTTCTATTGAGAGCTGCTTCAGTTAATTTGCAAGAGGCTTTTGTTTATTAAGGGTATTGCCACTTTGTCTATCAGAAATGTTGCAAATATTTCCTCCGGTCTGTCACTTAGTTTTTATTTTTAGTCCGCGTTGGGGGGGCGAGGGGTATCAGCACTCAGAGGTCTCACGATTTTCCGTCGGTTATTATTTTCCTTTATGGCTTCTGGGTTTTGCATCTTGCTTGGGAAGCTTCCGCCATCCCGGAGTCCAGCATTTTTCTTCTCTTCTAATGCTCTGGTTATTTGTAATTTATAACATCTTTTGTCCATTTAGGACAGTTGTTTGATATGAAATAAGAAACTAACTCTCATAGATTTTTGGCAAGGGGAAGGTGGAACTCTGGGGTGTCTGGGTGTGGCGGGGAAGGTGAGGAAGAGAAGTTTCCTTAGGAACTGTGCACCGGAGCCCCCCCCCGTCCCCCCCGGCTTCCCTGCACCTGAGTAGCAGCCGCACTCTGGTGTCTGTGCCCAGTGTCCTTTTAAAGCTCTGGGCACCTTCCTGGCACTTCTAGCGTGTCCCCTCCTCACCTCTGGGGCAGGGGTGCTGGCATGTCCAGAGCCGCCATGGCACTGTCCTCCCCCCAGGACAGGACCCTCATCTCGGACAAGGTTTGAAGGGAATGGATGAGGGGCTTCCAGGCATGTTCGGCTGGGTCTGCGAGGTGAGAGGTTCCGAGATTCCCTCGAGGAAACCTGGGAGGCTGTCGGGGCTGCAAGAGCCTTTCTAGCCACTTCCCGAGCTTCTTCCAGGGATGGAAAGAGCTTTCCTGACTTTCCTTCTTCCAGAGGTGAGACGCAGACAGGACATCGAGGTTATGGTCACAGCTGGGACCTAGCGGGTGCTTTTGTGCCCCGAGCTCCAAGCTACACAACAGCCCTGCAAGACAGGTTCCATGATCCCCACTCTACCAAGGAGAAAACAGAGGCTCAGAGATGTCAAGTAACCTACGCTGGGCCACACAGCATGTAGGGCAATTGAACTCACCTAACAAGGTTGTTGAGATGATTGAGCCAGACAATGCAGCAAAGTGACCACAGGGGTTTGCACACAGTAGGTGCTCAAAAAATTTCATTACTCTCCTCTGCCTCCCTCCCTTTTCTCTCTGTTCCTTCCTTTCTTTCCCAGGAGACTATATCACTGCCTGAAATCCATGAAGGTGATGGCAACCAGTTTGTGCCTCGAGACAGGATACACCAAAATATGGAAGAAACGGGACTCGGCAACTGAGAGGCAAGCACCTCCGCGTCCCAAGCCTCCCCGCGTGGCAGGTCCTCAGACAGGTACCCCCAGGAGTCCCCAGCCCTGAGCAGCTCCCTGTCTAACCAGAGGTTCACACCTGGCTCCGGGACGGGAAAAGCGTCTACCCATGAGGCAGCTCTCAGGACACAGGGGAATCTGGAGGGGCTTCCTGGAGGAGGGGGCCTCTGATCTGATTGCCAAGGATTTGAGGTGCCGACGACACCTAGGGGACGGTGGTCCTGTCTGGGAGGCCTGTTTCCTGGTTGTGTGGGATATGCAGAGCTAGAAGTGAGAGATAATGTTTTAAAGCCTGTTGAACTGGATACCAAAAAAAGTACACAACACGCTGTACAATTTTGTGTATAAAAACGCAAAAGCAGTTTTTAAAATGGTGTAGAAATCAGAGTAATTGTCACCCCTGAGGGGGAGACTGCCGACCAGAAGGAGGGAGGTGGCGGGAGGTTTCTCGGGCACTGGTGAGCTCCGAGTCTTGTTCCGGAGGCTGACCAAAGCAGGGCCCGGCGCGCTGCGGGAAAATTCAGTATGTATCCCTGCGATGCACGGACTGTTCTGCCTGTGTATTATGCTCCAATAAAAAGTTAAAGTTTGTTGAAGCTGGAGCTCAGGGGACGGAGAGTCTGCGCATTATTCTGGAGGCAGGGGGCAGACCCAGGAGGCTGGCGAGCAGTGGCAGTGCGTGACCAGAGCTGCGTTTCTGGGTGGCGGATCCGCGGTCTGGGCTGGGTGGATTAGCGGGAGGAGGGGCGGCTGGCACTGGCTCCGAGATTGTCGTCAGCGTCAGCGCAGGTGAGAGGTAATTCACAGGCGCCCTGGGGAGGAGGCGCCCGCCGTGCGAAAGCTATCTGGGGCTTCATTAAATACCAGAAAGAGAAATGAACCAATTTCGCGGCCCTGGTCCGTGACTTCTCTGAGGATGGGAAGTCAAAGGCTACGCGACTGAAGGCCGGTAGCAATCCGATTAATTCCCCTGGATAAAGCCTTTAATCTAACACATAACAGCGGATTCTTGTTTTTCCATTAAAAACAATACCTCGGCCCCCACATTGGCTGCCAGGGCCTTAATGAGATCCCTTTCCCACCCGGGAGGCTGAATTGGACCTTTGTTCTTCGCAGCACGGGTTCGGAAGATTGCTAGTTTGGCGGCTGCGCCGGTCGGGGGCATTTGCATCGATGGGAGCGGGGGGCTGGCTGCAGAAGCCGCATGGAGCTCTCGGCGACCTCGGCTGAACTGAAAGTCAGCCTGGCTCCCAGAGCGCGGGAGGTGTGTGGGGGCCCTGCTTTGGGGAGGGTGGAGAAAGCCCTGGGCGGTGAGGTCAGAGACCGGGTCTGTCTCGGCCTCAGTGTGGCACCAGCTCACTGAGTGGTCCTGGGCAAGTCTCGTCCCCTCTGGCTGTCTGTTCCCGTGTGGGATGGGAGGACTGCCTCGTGGGAAGGCCGTTCGCCCACGCGATCCAGTCCCTGGGCTCTAGGCCCTTGGCGTTGAGGACTGAGTGTGCCCGAGAGCAGTAACATGCTGGCCTGCCCAACTCCGGTGGGGAGGACATTCCCTGACGCTTGGAAGCAGCCAGGGAGGAGGGCACACTTACGATGTGACACAGGAAGTGCTCTGGAGCCCATGCTACGGCAACATGGCGGAGGAGAGACATTCAACTCGGACCTCTAAGAGAAAGTGACTTTTCACCAAGGGAGGGGGCGTAAACACTGCCTGCCTCCCTGGTTTGCCCGGAACTTTCCTGGTTTTAACTCTGAAAGTCCTGCATCCCAGGGAACTCCTCGGTCCACGCTGGTTGGTCACCCCGCCCCAGCCCTCGATGAAAACTTGGCACTCAGCGTGAACCGGGAGCAACGGCACCTACAGCGCTGCGAGCTGAGCATACCGCGGGAGATGCAGAGTCATCCCGGGAGAGGCGGCAGCGGGGCTGACTCACAGCAGAGAGCGGCCTGGCCACACTTTCCCTCCCATTCCACTCCCAGAGAGGAGGGACTGGAAGTTTCCCTCAGACTCCAGTTGAAGCCAGATTGCCGAACAGAAGGGACTGTCCCACAGACTCTGACTAGTGATGGGGTGTTTTCTGTGGCAGATCAGATGGACGGGCACCTTTCTATGCTGGGGGCTCCACTAACCTCACCAAATCCTCTTCTGGTCTCCAGAGATCCCTGAGCTCACATGATGCCCTCCAGAAGGAGCCAGGGAGGAACCACCTGCCCTGGTGACCCCACCTGACATCTGTAGCCAGACTTCGGAAGCCAGAGGGGCCAAACCGGGTGAGAGCCTCCCCCCCACTCCCCCGTACTTTAGCTCCCGGGCTTCATTCCAACTGGACCTGAGCCTGTCGTGACCTCAGGGTCTGGCCCACCTCATAGGGCTCCCGAGCTACAGCCACCTCTGCTTTCAACATGGAGCAAGGCCATCGGGCTGCCACCAAGACAGGTCACAGGCCTTGGGCCTGAGAAATCACTTTCAAGGTAGATTTATGGCAGCTGTAAGTTCTGAGGATAGAAGTCTCACCTCTGCTAACGAGTTGTCACCGGAGGGCTGTCCAGGATAGGCTTGGAAGCCTGACGGGCACACACAAGTCTCGAGCAGGCTACACACTGTGCGGTGCAAATCTGGCTGGGACGCCTCCTGTCCAGGGCCTGGTGGGTTGGGGAGACAGCTCGTGGGAAACAGCAACAAGCAGTGACCTGTGAAATCAGGGGCAACAGGACGAAAACATTTTGTCACTGAGAAAATATGTTTATGCTGATTAGAACAACATTTTCGGGCTCATGTAAAATAAACATATTGGGTCGAATGTTGCTGCAAGTACTACATTTACCAAGAGAAGAGGAAAGTATGAAATTGTGGTTGGGAGTTGGCAAGTATGAGAAATTACAGTGGGATTAGCTTCTTGCACTGCAAATTGGAAAATTCAGAGATGTGTGGCGCTGCTGCAGAGGCCCGAACTCCTAAATGAAATTTATTATTTCTGTAAAATCTGGGAACAACATCTTCAGGGATAACAAATACAGAAGAAACATGATTTCAGCCTTGATATTTGGTCTCCTCGTAGATGGTTTTCATTAAAAAGGGCTTTATAAAAATGATAAAAATGTTACAGTTTGCTAAATTAAGTCTGAGCAGCTCTATTTAATAATCTGGTGCATTTTAATCATTTTTTGAAAAGCCTGACATATCGAAAAGAACTTCAGTCTTGAGTATCACTAACAAAGAGAAAAAGAAAAATAAAAGAAACACTCTCATCTTGGGTTGTTTTGTGCAATTCTCAACTTAAACTTGTCCTCCTTAATAGCAGCTGGTGTCAGGTGAGCAAGTCCAAGACCTGGCACTCCAGACCTCCGGGGCTTTTGCAGCTGTGACAGGGGCCAAGTGGCAATGGGTTTTCTTTGTTCAGTTGTTTCTCAGGAACCAAAGTGAAAAAGGATAACCACTCTGTTTCTACTTCTTGGCCCCATAATGCAAGATGCTCAAGAATGTGAGTGTGTAAGGTGAGAGGGTCTGGGAGGAGGAGGGAGGAACAAACTGTAGTCTGAAGCACACCATGAAGCTCTCCAAGTACATCTTTTGCCAAAGAACAGTGGAGAAGGCCTTCTCATGGCCCTCTCATAGAGAGCGTCCCAGTTTTGGAGGAAGAAGTCGAATTTGAGAGGCAGCTGTGAGGAGTTGTGAGAGCCCTGAACACAGACTACAGAAGCCCAGAGCTGTGACATCATCTAGGGCTAAGGATTGCATGGATAGAAGGAAATATGGATGAGAGAATGGATAGGAGAATGGATGGGCGGATGGGTGAATGGATGGATGGATGGATGGGTAAGTGGATGGGTAGATAAGTGAATGGATGGATGGATGGTTGAGTGGATGAATGAATGGATGGATTGGTAAGTGGATGGGTAGATAGGTGAATGGATGGATGGATGGGTGAGTGGATGGATGGATGGTTGGGTGGATGGGTGAGTGGATGGATTGTTGGGTGGATGGGTGAGTGGATGGATGGATGGTTGGGTGGATGGGTGAGTGGATGGATGGATGGATGGATGGGTAAGTGGATGGGTAGATAGGTGAATGGATGGATGGATGGTTGGGTGGATGGGTGAGTGGATGGATGGATGGTTGGGTGGATGGGTGAGTGATGGATGGATGGTTGGGTGGATGGAGGGATTGTTGGGTGGATGGGTGAGTGGATGGATGGATGGTTGGGTGGATGGGTGAGTGGATGGATGGTTGGGTGGATGGGTGAGTGGATGGATGGATGGTTGGGTGGATGGGTGAGCGGATGGATGGATGGTTGGGTGGATGGGTGAGTGGATGGATGGATGGATGGATGGGTGAGTGGATGGATGGATGGATGGATGGGTAAGTGGATGGGTAGATAGGTGAATGGATGAATGGATGGTTGGGTGGATGGGTGAGTGATGGATGGATGGTTGGGTGGATGGAGGGATTGTTGGGTGGTTGGGTGGATGGATGGATAGATGAATGGATGGATGAATGGATGGAGGAATTGTTGGGTGGATGGAGGAATTGTTGGGTGGATGGAGGAATTGTTGGGTGGTTGGGTGGAGGAATGGATGGAAGAAAGAAAGTTATGGGTCCTGACTGCCTGTCATGAGGGTGCCCATATTGACAATGCACGTGACACAAAGCAAGCACTGTGTGAAGCACTGCATTAGCTTGCTCAACCTTCAGCACAGCCCCCTATCAATCTTTGGTGGGAAGGTGAAGAGTTAGAGGAGCAATGTGACGCAGACAGCACGGCACATCCAGTTGCAGACTCATGTGGGCTTTGCAAGTCTACGTTCTGCTTCAGAGCCCTGCAGCTTTTTGTAAAACCATCCTCAAACCTGTAAGTCTTTTTATTGTTAAAGATTATGCTTTTGGTTGATGGAAAGTTCCAGAACTCAGCTTTCCTGGCCTTCATCCTATGGGTCTTTCCACAGCCTTATGACGTCCAGATCAAGAACTAGGAAGCAGGAGAAACGAGCTTTGGTGAGCAGTCAGTTGAAGTAGCAATGGAGAAAGTTCCAGAACATTGCGAATTGTGAGAAAGGGAGGGCAAGCACAGCGGAGGCAGCGGGGTGGTGCCGGTGCTGGGCATAGGGGGCGGCCCCTATGGCGGGGTCCAGGGCAGATGGATTAGCAGGGGAAGGCAGACACCTGCTCTAGAGGGGGAAGTCTTTGTCTTCAGTTTTCTTGGTGTGCACCGTGGAAGGTTCCCAGCCACAGAGCGGAGTCCACAGGACGTCGGCACAGTGGAAGTAGCAGGGAAGGAAGGCGAAGGCCTGGATCAGCCCTAACCACGCCCCATCTCCTGGACGTGCCCTTGGGAAGCCACCTCACTGCCCTGGCCCTCAGTTTCCTGCTCCCTGGAGTGGAGCCAACGCTGTCTACACCCTGGAGACACTGTGAGGATGAGACAAGAGAGTGGGTATGATTTGTCACTGTCAATTTGTCACTATAAAGGGCCCATTGTCAGATGCAGTGACACATGCCTGTAGTTCCAGTTACTTGGGAGGCTGAGGCAGGAGGATCACTTGAGCCCAGGAATTGGAGGTTGCGGTGAGCTATGATCATACCACTGCACCCCAGCCTGGGTGACAGGGTGAGACCCTGTCTCTAAAAAAATAAACAAATAAATAAAAAATAAAGGGCCCATTATGCAGATGGGGCCCAGGACCCTCTCCAAGGCCTGGAACCTGCCTTTGTGGATCCACCCCCTTCTCTAATGTCCAGGTCCCTGAGCATAACCATAGCCCCAGAATCCACTCCCTGAGGTCCCCACCTCTCCTCAGACTCCGCAAGAGGACTCTCAGGACCGGGCAGCCTCTGTGGCAGGAAGCAGACAAACCCCTACTTTGGCAAGGAGAGATGACCAGAGTCTGGAGCAGTGTAGACCAGAGACCCTCTGGAAGCTGCAGGGGCCTAGTCGGTGTTGCGGTCAGACCTGGAGGGGTTGCCATCATCTCTGGCCAGGATCGCCCTGGCAACAAGGCTGCCCTGTGGTTACCTCATTTGCTTTTTTCTTATTTTTCATTTGTAATGACCTTATTAAAGATTACTTAACTGCAAAGCAAAACCATCCCCACGCTACTAAGTAGGATGTGACTCAGTCCCTGAGAGCAGGGTGGTCTGTGGGTGGGCAGCTTCTGTGGGAACATCACCCCTGGTCACCTAGAAATGAGACTTCAGCTGAGAGGAGCAGGAACGTTCCTTTCAGCATTGACCTTGCTGTCCCCCTGTTCAATGACAGGGTGTCACTCGCCTTACTCCACCAAGACGCAGACGCCAGTGTAATCAACACAGAGTGAGCACCGGCTAAGCCCACGACTCCGTGTCACCCGTGCATACACTTGACAGGTCATCCATGAACGGAGACTGTCCTCTAGCTCTGGGTGTTGTCAGGCTGGGAAACCCATCTTCCGTCTTTCCCCAACTGACTGAGGAAACCGTGGGGCTGAGTAGGGCAGGGAGGGCCTGCTGGCGGGACCTCTGTCCAGGGTCCACTTCCTGCGTGATTTTATTGAAAGGACTTATGGTTTCCTCTTGTTCCCACACTGCCCAAGGGACCCTGTCGATCCAATACTGCACTGAAAGCCAGAGATGACCTGTGTTTCCTGCCCACTGGCTACCAGTTTAGCAATCCCATCACAGCAGAAAACAGGCTTGATTCTTGGTTAATCCAAGAATAGTGGTCCCAGGACCACCGTTTTCTGGTTCAGATGTTCACAGGCCATCTGTCGTGTCTCTTCTGGAATTCGGTTGAAAACCACCAGGAAGCTTTGCCCGTGGACCTGCTGGGATCTTTGTGACTCCTGTTTGATGCTTGTGGTCTTGAGACACCTGTCCCATCCCAAAGGACTCCTGCTGTCAGCACAGAGTGGGTGGAACAGGGTCCTAGGGCAAGGCTGACACACCCGAGAGGCCAGCAGGAGGAGGCCTAGGGGCTGGAGAAAGGATGGGCCATTTCTGGCAGGGACTGGGGAAGCCAAGAGGTTTTGAGGATAATTTCTTGGAGAGGGTGGTCTTTGAGCTGGGTCTCCAGGGGATGGGAGATGTGCCTTGCAGCTCTACATGCGCCTGGGACTCACACCCAGTCAGTGCACCCGCGGGGGGACCAGCAGGGAGGACCTGCGCAGCTTCCGGCAGCTGTGGGCGCGGCATCCGGACGGGCTGCACAGCACGACCTTCCCCAGTGGAACAGGCGCTGTTTTAAGAACAGAATTTCTGGCAAACACCAGAGTCCCCCATGCCCTCTCCCTAAGAAGGAGGCCCCAGAGAGTCAGACTGCCCAATTCCAGGCGTCTGGACACAATTTTACCAGAATGTCATCAAAAATCGACTCACATTCGCTTGTCATCCGTTGTTGCAAATCGCTCAGCTTCTTGATGCCAGGAACATCCCTGTGTCCGGATTTAATGAACTGTAACAAAAAAGGGACACCCCCCCTCCCCTCCTCATCTGCTAGAAGGCTCCGTTTTGGGGCTGACGCAGGCAGGCAAGGCCCGGGAGGCAGCGAGAAGTGAGCTCTCGTCCCCAACCTCGAGCTACACGAGCCCGACCTGTGCCAGGAGCAGCCAACACCCTGGGTTCGGGACAAGATGCGGCTCATCAAAGCCTCGCGCCTGGGCACCCGTGGTCACAACCCTGACTACGCCCTGCTGGTCTCTGAAGCAGCAGCACCAGGCGCCACCGGTTGTGCCACGCCCACAGCCCTGTGTGCGCTGGAGTCTCCTCGTCGCCCTGGCCGGCCGCAGGTCTCCCTTCTACCGGGCGCAGGCCCATGCTGGCGCCTCGCTCACCCGCGGGAGAGCCCTGTCTGCCCTGAGCCCAGGCGCGAGAGTCCCACTTGAGCCCTGGCCCCCGGCCCATGGAGCGCAGCTGGCGGCCTGCATCACCCAGGGCACGCTGCCATTTACCAGCGCAACGCACCAGGAGTGCAGGGAGCTCGGGGGGCTGACGGGGTTGCAGAGAGCCAGAGATGTTTGCTCACACCCGAACCTGCAGGCGCAGTCACCATCCCGGTTCCTGGACCATGATCCCCGCCAGCGGGCCAGAGGAACTGGGCTTGCACACGGAACCTTCCGCCGAAGGAATTAGCGTGTCGTGCTGGGGGCTACATGCGTATTTCTGAGTCTATAGAACGTTCATGCCTCGGTTTCTTACTTAATTCTCATGGCAGCAGCCTCAGGCCGGGCTCGCTAAGCTGTCTGCAGAGGAGAAAAGACAGGTCCGGGAGGCCCTCGGTCGGGCTGTGGCCAGCAAAGGAACAGGCGCTGCCCCCGGCCTGTCTTGCCCAGACCTCACTGTCCTGACATTCCTGTTGGGGAGGGGCAGTCCGGGCACAGCTGACAGCATGTTGGAAAGTCCAGCTTCCAGAATCGTTTGCCTCCCTGCTCCAGAAGTGTCCCTGTTTCTCTGATTCCATCTCCAGCGAAGCACGAGGAACCGCGCAGCCACCGCGGGAGCAGCCGGGAGGCTCATTAGGAGGCCGGGCGCCGCGGCATGACGAGTGGTTATCAGCGCGCTGGGCCGCGCTGCCCGGCAGGGCGCCGGTTGCATAAGCTCCGTCACCTTGGCATCCGGCTCCTGGCGTCAGTGTTCCCACCAGGCCCCAGCCCCCTGCCGTGGGGCTGCTGCAGTCAGCGTGGCATCTGCTGCCGGAACACCCCAGGGGCCCAAAGTGGGCAGAAATGAGCCATCTGCCTACAGAGGGGGTGCCTGGGTGCCGTGCGGGGGCAGGCCCAGCAGCCGTGTGGTTGGGAGGGTTTCCTGCCAAGGGCTGGGACCCCTGCCACCCTCACCTCACTCTCCACCAGAGCGGGGTTCAGGTGGGGGCTGCGTGCTGGGAGACAGCCAGTGCCTCCCTCCTCACACACCCCTGGTGAGAGGCAGGAGCCCCCCAGTGCCAGGGATCTCTGGGACTCTCAGCGGTCTGCTCCCAGAGCCTGCCCTATCAGAGGCAGCAGAGCTGCAAGGCCAAGCCAGGTGCGCGGCGTCCCAGCTCCGTCTGGGCCTGAACACGGCAGATACCTGACTGCAGGAACGCTGGTCTCAGCTCCCACCCGACACTCTCCTCCCGCACGCCTGCAAGATGAGGGGCCTCCCGGGAGGGGCGCTCAACTCCCAGCCCAGCTGGCCCCGAGTGTAAGAACCTTCTGGAGGTGACACGGAACTGACCGCATGCTGTGGCCACACAGGGGAGCCTTCCATGGCTGTCAGGGGTCGAGGCCTGTGGGCAGTTGGCCTTGTGGAAGCTTGGCTTGGCTACACACAGGGAAGGAAAGGACACAGGAGCCAGGAGAGGGACCCCTTAAGAAGTGGGTGACCTCTAGTGCCCCAGGAACCTGTCCCCACTGCTCACTCCCACAGCTGGGAGCCACAGGGGCACTTCTGGGCGAAGGTGGCTTTTGGCCTGATCCCAGGACGTGGCAGGGCAGAGGGGAGAGCCAGACGAGCTCCCAGGAGCTTGTTCCTCAGAGGAAAGTGGGAGACGAGAGGCCCAGGACTGATGTGCTAATGGGGTGCTGCCCTGGGTGCATGGCTAGGCACAGAGGAGGTGCCCTTTAATTCCAGAACCTTCTCTGGCTCCTTCTGCCCTTGGGAGCTTAGCAGGCATGGGAAGGCAATTTTTATATCTGTCCCTAGCCCAACACCCCAGTCTTCCTGTCTCTGGGCTAACTCCCCGAGTCCTTGAACTAAATACCGTGTGACAGCCTAGCCGCCTGCTCTGGGTGATCTCCCGAGCTGCTGTCCAGGGGTGGCCCGATGGCACCACTGCCCGCCTGGGGGCCGCAGGGCTCCCCTCGGATGGGAACCGCCAGCTTCTCACAGGCTGTCCCCACCCCCTCCCTATTTCTCTCCCAGCCGCCCGCTGGTTTCGGAGCCTGGAACGTCTGACATGTTTTCCCAACATTTGCTTCTCATTTCAAAGTGTAAACCTGGCAAGAGGCACGCAGATCCCGTCAGAGAAGGTTCTGTGTTTTTCTCCTCCTTATGTTCCTCTCGAGCGTTCTGCCTTCTCCTTGCAGGGAAAAGTGGCTCTCAAGTTGATCTTGGGCGGTTGCTCTGAAAAGACCGGGCCCGATGAGCTCAAAAGAAGTGAGTGGGACCAGCCCAAGTCCCTGGCAGGCTTCGGTTTCCTGTCGATTTTTCCAAAGAGATTTTTGTGCAGAGGGTGTTTTCTTGGGCTCGTTGGGTTTCTCTAGTCCGTGTTGACGGCTGTCCACAAATCACCACATTTATCATGGGCAGGCAGAGGCCCCACCCAGCTTCCCGCCCGAGGTCTTCTAACGGGCCCAGCCACCCTCGTTGGCGGTGGGGGAGCCGTGGGCCAGGGCTGAGGCTCGCTCCCCCACCGCGGCCGCCCAGCAGGGCTGTGCCCGCAGCTTCGCCATCTGCCCTGGGCCAAGTCTTCCTGCAGCCTCCAGTGCAGACGGGACTGTGGCTGCGAGTCAGAACTGCCCCGTGCCCAGCAAGGGTGGCGGAAAGAGGGAAGGGTGAGGCGGTGCGGCAGTCATGCTCGAAGCCCAGACGTGCGGGACGTAACCTGTGAGACCGCAGGATGTTTGACCTCCCAGAGCCTCAGGTGTGTCATCTGCACCAGGGAAACTGTAATGGTACCCATGTCCCAGAATTAGTGACGATCACGTGAGCCGTGCCTGGTACAGGGCGAGCCTCCCACAGAGGCAGTTGCTGCTTCTGTCGTTTCCTGTTTCATGCTATTCCCATTGACCAGGGCTTTCCACTTATTAATTTCTACTTATTCGAGTTGCCATAGCCTCGCACAGGGCTGGGCATTTTGAGGGGTGTGTTTTTCTTGAGGGGAAGGGCTACTAACAGCACGGGGACATGCGACTAGGACAGAAGCTCACCTTTAGCAAGCGACAGCTACAGCCTCTGCTCTCCAAGAACGAGGTCTGTAAAGGGGTCCTCTCTGCTGTTGCCTTCCAGGGGCTTAAAGCAGGTCCAGGGCTTCTAGGCCAGGGGGGCATGAGGTTGGGATGAAGGGAACAGACACCCGCCCTTTGCCAAAAGGCTCCCAGACAGACTGAGCCTTCGTTCTCTGTTGCAAGGAGCCCAGAGTGCCCTGTCCCCAGCCCCCACTGGCGGAGGCCGACCTGACTCCTGGCAGAGACAGGAAGCAGGCAGTCAGGGAGCTGCAGGAGCAG
This sequence comes from Propithecus coquereli, assembly GCF_000956105.1. Classification (NCBI taxonomy): domain Eukaryota; kingdom Metazoa; phylum Chordata; class Mammalia; order Primates; family Indriidae; genus Propithecus; species Propithecus coquereli. The sequence continues at coordinate 3,284,048 of NW_012148130.1, read as the reverse complement.
AAGGCCACACCAGGTGTGGGCCCTCTCGCCGGCCGCTGGAGACAGCAGCAGGCCTCCTCACCTAACTAAAGGACAGTCCAAATTGCCTAGGAGACAAAGAAGGCACAGTTCCCTGACCTTTGTGGGCTAATAAGGAGGAATATCTGATGTCATAAAACATTTCATTATTAGTGCAACCAGGAAAACCTTTGCAGAGGCACAGCCAGCAGGCTCGCCCAATTAGCACAAACACGGGGAACGCGGGCCTCCATCCTCACCCAGCCAACCAGCCCTGCCCCGGGAAGCCAAGCAGAGACCGCAGCCTGGCGGCAGGGCAGGCTGGGTTGCAGGCAGGGTTGCAGGCAGGGCTCTGACGGTCCTCGTTTTTCACCAGCGAGCGGCTCCACCTTCTGGGTCAGCTTGGTGCCTCCCTCTCCGTGCGGGGCCCTGGGGGGAGATGGGTGGGATTCGGCTCCCAGGCTGTGGGTGGGCTGGCGTCAGGGGCAAACTCACTGCCATGTGGAATCACAGTGGGCCGGGGGCGCCCAGCTGGGGGCTCAAGGAAGGCTCCCTGGGTGAGGACAGGGTGTGGACGGAGTCGCCAGGGTGGAGCAGAGGCTGCCAGGTGGCCAGGTGGAAGAGGTAGCCCGAACCTCCTGGAAACTGGGTGTGCCGGGACCTAGGCTCAGCCCCTCTGCTGCTCTCCGCTTCTGGGAGCTCCGCATCTATCCTCACTCCAGTGGCGGGAGAGACTGTCTCTGCTGCTCACATCCAAGGACCTTTGGGACACAAGCTGACTCCCTTTCCCCTCCGGGGCCTGGGCCAGCAGAGCTGCCTGCTGCTCTCGGCCTGTCTTCTCCCCTTGCGCTGCCCCCACCCCCATGTCTGCCTTCTGCCACCTGCAGTGGGAGACCCGGTTTCCACACCCTCTCCCTGCCCCCTGACCGTGAGCTCCCGGGCCCTGCCCCACATCTTTGCTGGGGCGGTGCGGCAGGCAGAGGCACAGACAGGGGCTTCTGTGAGGATTCACTTTGGGGGGAGGAGGCAGCAGGGGAGAGGAGAGGGGCCTGAGCTCGCCAGGGCTGTGGCTGAGCCCCAGAGGACCTGCCCATACCCCGGGTGCACAACCTGGACTGCGGGGAAGCGCCGCCCCAGGAACCACGGAGAGATTCTTTCATGCAGCTTCTTGAAGATGTCCCTTCAAGGCCTCCGAGAACAAGGACTCAGCACTGGCCAAGCCCTTCAGGGGACCCTGAAGATCGCCCAGCCAGACCTCGGGGCCTCTCCTCTGCATTCCGCTTCCCTTCGAGCCCACCACTCATGGCGCCTCCCTCGGGCCGCCTGCACCCACCTGCACTTACCTGTGCCTACCTGTGCCTCCCCGCACCTGCCAGAGCTCACCTGTTTCCACCTGCGCCCATCAGGAGTCAGAGCCACTCCCTCCTTGTGCACTGGCCATTCCCGTGGTAAACAAAGTGCTGATTACCGGGGGAAGGAGGCTGGAAGGCTAAATGTCCTTTATGTAAACTCCTTTCCTTAGAAGGGGATTGAAAACACATTTGCAAAATCTGCAACCTCAATAAAAAACACTCCCACAGCTGTTTCTGGATGTGTCCTCTGGTGATGTCCCAAACGCAGCACACCCCAGGCTGACCACGGCCAGAGCAGGCTGAGGCCAGGACGGGTTGCGGGGGGCCAGACCTCGGGGCCGGCCTCCATCCACACTGGAGCTGCGTCCTCAGCCTGGCACCAGCACCACCTTCACCCGGCCCAGCCAGAATCCCCAGTGTGTCTCCTCGCGGCCCTCGAAATCACATGCCGCGCTGGAAAGGCAAACACAGCTGTGGTCTCCCATCTCCGGCCTCTGTGTCCCACCTGTTTAACAGGCCTCCCCTCTGCCAGGAGGCAATTTGGGAGAAAGCAGAGCAGCCCTGGGAAGTCCAGGCCCACCATCTCTGCTCCCAGAGATGGACACTGCCTTGGGCCATCACCGGTGGGTACTTTCTAGTCCTCTGGGCCGTGGGATGTGAGCTCTGGGGAGGGGAGAGGGCCCTCCCTCCTAACTATGTGCTATAGGGCAGATGAAACGCAACGACCATGGGATTGCTGTATTCTTTAGGAGATGGAGGACCACAGTGCTCAGAGAGGTTAAGCACCCACCCCAGGTCACACAGCAGGTAGCAGGGCCACAGCTCAACTTTCATCCCAGAGGCTCTAGCTCTTCCTTGACTCTGCCCCAGGTGGCCTTCCCCACACCGCGAGACGTGCCAGGGAAGGCTCCTCGGTTACGGCATGAGCCTGGTGCCCATGCTCCTCCCCACTCCAGACCTGGACCGGGGTCCGAGGCTCCAAACCTGCAGCGGCCTCCCGGGAAGAAGCACACAGCCCAGCAACCTGTGATGAATTTTCCCGTCCTCATTAATTCCCGGATTTCTGCCCATGATTAGGAGGCTGCGAGGCGGTGGGCATTGCGTGCTGGGGCCACATGCCTGCCTGGCTCTGAGCGTGGTTACGAGAAGGCCTGGCGCTCCTAATTGCTTTGCCGGCCTCCGATGGGCTCATTAGAGGTAATGAAATCTAGGAGCCCAGGGCAGGCAGAAGCGCAGTGTCCTCCAGGGAGATGTGCGGGCAGGAATCTTCAGAAGAAAAACACCCCTGAGATGCAGTGGGGTGCAGAGAGCCATGCTGGCCTGGGGAGTGGGGGCTCCGTCCGCGGGGCAGCAGGGCCAGGCCCCAGGACATGGGCACCGTCCCAGGGAGGCTTCTGGCTCCTTCCCTAATGCTGGATCATCAACTACCCTTTCTTGCCAGAGTCGGCCTCGTGCCCCCACCTCAACCACCTGTCCTGCTGGGGGTCTGGGCGGGCACCCCTGCTCTGCCCCACTGCCCCTGTGGGCTGAGCCCACCCTTCTTGGAGGGTGAGTGGGGCTCCAGCCTCCTGCCTGGCCTCAGCCTCCAGCCTTACCCCCGCCAGTTCCTCATCCACATGGGGCCTCCACAGAGCCCTCTAGAACCAACCTGGCTCCCCAGTTCCCCTGGGACAAGCCCCCAGTCTTGTCAGCTGCACGTGCAGCCCTCCAGGGTTTGGCCTCAGGTCTCAGGACTCTCCACCCAGCTCAGCTCCCAGCCAAGTGACTTCCTGCCTGCCCTCTTCTGCCCACGGCCTTTGCTCCCCATGCTGATCGGATCAGTGTCATGGAGAAGCTTCCGCCTCCTCCAGCAGAAACCTCTCCCGGGCTCCTCGGGGCCCTGCTCGCTCCTGGGCACTCACCTGCACGTGGTCTGGGTGTGTCTCTGCCCACCCCTGGCCCTCACTGTCGTTCTTTGCGCACGGGTGTCTCCACTCCTCACCCGAGAGTTCCTCTCCGGATCCTCAACAAAACACAGCCTAGGCCTTGTACACAGTAGGCACACAGTAAGTGCATGCTGGCATGAGTTGGCAACGGCTTCTACTCTCTCCCAGAACGTTGTTCTGTGGCTTCCGCCTCTCTGTGCTTCAGAGACGGTCCCACCGGAGGCACCTTTCCCGGAGGCGGTGGGAGAGCCCTATGCCCACCCGAGCCTAGAAGGTGGGGGCACTTACCCGTTCCCCATGACAAAGTGAAACCTTTCAAAGAGCCCAAATGGAGAAGAGGCATAAGTGGGGTGTCCTGGTGTCCTGCTGCCCCCGCCCCACCCCAACACACATGACCTGGACTTGGGGATGAGGGGAACTAGACCAGGACTGCCTGTGTGCCTGGCTCCAGCGACGGTGACAGGGACAATGGCCACCTCCACCAGGGCTTCAGGGTGCTCCTGGGAGCTGAGAGGGGCTGTAGTCTCCAACTTCCCGGCCATCCTCAGTGCCCCCTGTGGGGTTCCTGACTCTACCCGACTCGCACTGGGTGAAGCTTAGGGTCCGCGCACTGGTCAGTTTCCTCGAGCTGCTGAAATCAGCGTCCTCCATGGTGGCTTTATCTCTAATCTCGAGTGTTGCAGGCACCGTGTCCAGGTGGCCCACGGAGCAGTCCTCGTCAGTGCTCCAGCTGGCCTCGGGCAAGTCCTCAGCCAAGTTCCCAGGGCCTGGCTCCCCCGCCCTGTCTAGGAAGCATTCCATTAGCACACGCACACGCACACGCTTCATTCCGGGACCATGCTGACTGCTTCTCACGGACCACTGAGACGCGGCCCGTGTCACATGGCTCTGTCCTCCTCCCAGGGTCTCCTGAGGGCATCAGGTCCCCGAGCTGCCCCCGCTCCAAGGCCCTGGTGTTTCTGCTCTGCCCCCCTCTAGCATCCGTGTCGGAGCACATGCCGGAACACCGTTCTTTTCACGGCTGAGCCATGGTGTCTCACTACGTGGACACACTACATCTTGTTTGTTCATCTGTTGATGGACACTGGGGTAGTTTCCACTTTTGTGGCTATTATGAATAATGCTACTACGAATATTCATGTACAAGTCTGTGTGAATAGGTTTTCAATTCTCTTAAGCATATACGTATGGGTGAAATTACTGGCTCGTTGTGGAAATTCCATGTTTAAATCCTTGAGGAACTGCCAAACTCTTTTCCAAGGGGGCTGCACCATTTTACATTCCCACCAGCAATGATGAGGGTTCTAATTTCTCCACATTCTCACCAAAGCTAGTTATGTTTTTTTGATGAGAGTAGTTCCAGTGGAGGTGAAGTGTTACCTTGTTGTGGTTCTGATTTGTGGTTCCCTGAGGACTAATGATGTTCAGCATCTTTTCATGTGCTTGTTGGCCGTTCACATTTCCTCTTTGGGAAAATGTCCATTCAAATCATTTGTACATTTTTAAATTGGGTTGTCTTCTTTTTTTGAAAAAAACACTCTATGAAGGCGTGATTGGCAAACAAAAAGCTGTGTGCTTTTAGTGTCTACAACTTGATGAGTTTGGAAATACGTGTGAACCTGTGCAACCATCCTCACAATCTATGCCATAAACATCCATCACCTCCAAAAGTCTCCTTTCACCTCCTTTACTCGCTATTTGTATGATAAGAACACTGAACAGAAGATCTACCCCCTTAGCAAATCCTCGCGTGTACAACACAGTCTTGTTAACTGCAGCCATTGTGTGGTACAGTAGGTCTCTAGGTCTCAGCCATCTTGCCGAACTGAAACTTTGCGCTGTTTGCCTAATATCTCCCCACTTCCCTTGCCCCGAACCCCTGGCAGCCACCATTACCCTCCTTCCTTCTATGAACTTGACTATTTTAGAGGCATCCCAATAATTGAAATGACGGTTGATTTCTGGGTGTCAACTTGACTGGATTAAGGGACACCCAGATAGCTGACAAGGCATTGTTCATTCTCAATTATTGCAGTATTTATTCTAAATATGTCCGTAGGCAGTAAGCGCATCCGCCTTCTGCCGAAGGGGAAACCCAGGTGGCTTGGCATTTGATTAGCATGGTCGGGCCGCCCCAGGAGTGTCTGTGAGGATGTTTCCAGAGGACATTAACAGAGAGCTGGTGGGCTGAGCGGGAAAGATCTGCCTTCGACATGGGCCTGGCACATTCCACAAGCTGGGGGCCAGTGGGAAAAGGGCAAGTTCCGTTCTGTCTTCTGGGGCCGGGATGCCCTTCTTCTCCTGCCCTTGGACGTCCGAGGGCCAGGTTCTCTGGCTTTTGGAGTCCAGGACTCACACCAGGGGTTTCTCGGCCTCTGTCGTCAGGCCGAGAGCCATGTCATTGGCTTCCCTGGATTCGAGGCCTTCCCACTTGGACTGCACCGCGCCACCCCGGCTCTGCAGCTTGCAGGGGCCTGTCGTGGGACGTCCCAGTCCCCAGTATTAAGTGAGCCAATTCCCCTAATACATCCCTTCTCATGCACCTCTTTCTGTTTATATCCTATCAGTTCTCCCTGGAGAACCTTGCCTGAAACAAGTGGCATCGTACTGTATTTGTCCTTCTGTGTCTGGCGTATGTCGCTGAGCACAGTGTTCTCCATACGTGTTGTTGCAAAGGGCAGGATTTCCTTACTCTCAAGGCTGAATGATATTCCATTGTAGAGTTCAACATTTTATTAACCTAATCATCCATCCATGGATATTTAGTTTGCTTCCATGTTTGGCTACTGTGAATAATACTGCAATGATCATGATAGTATAAATATCTTTTTGAGATCCTGATTTCAATTCCTCTGGATCTACATCCGGAAAGAAGATTTCTGGATCATATTTTAGTTCTATTTTTACTATTTTGAGGATCTCCGTCCTGTTTTCCATAGTGGTTGTACTAATTTACATTCCCACCAACAGTGTATAAGGGTTTTCTTTTATCCACATTCTTGCCAACACTTTTCTTTATTTTTTCTTCTCCTTTTTTTTTTTTTTTTTTTGATAATAGCCATCCTAATAGTGTGAGGTTTTGATTTGCATTTCCCTGATGATTAGGGATATTGAGCACCTTTTCACATACCTGTTGGCCATTTGTACGTCTTCTTTGGGGAAATATCCATTCAGTTCTTGCTCTCATTTTTAAAAATTGAGATTTTTTTTTTGCTATTAAGGTATAGCGTTCTTTATATATTTTAGATACTAACTCTTTATCAGATACACGGTTTACAAATATTTTCTCCCATTGCATAGGTTTAGAAGAGTTTAAGAAGGATTGATATTAATTCTCTTTTAAATGTTTGGTAGATTTCACCTGGGAAACTGTCTGACCCTGGGATTTTCTTTGTTGGGAGATTTTTAATTACTGATTGTGTTTCCTTATTTGTTGTGGGTTTGTTCAGTCTGTCTATTTCCTCTTGATTCAGTGCTGGTAAGCTGTTTATTTCCAGGAATTGATCCACTTCTAGTTTGTCCAATTTCTTGGCATATAATTGTTCATCACAGTCCCTATAATCTTTTTTATTTCTGTGGCATTAGTTGTAACGTCTCTTCTCTCATTTCTGATTTCATTCATTTGAGTCTTCTCTTTCCTTCTTAGTCTACCTAAAGTTTTGTCGATCTCATCTTTTCAAAATACCACCTCTTAGTGTTGGTTTTTTCCTACTGTTTTTCTACTTTCCATTTCATTTATTTCTGCTCTAATCTTTGGTATTTCCTTCCTCTGCTAACTCTGGACTTAGTTTGTTCTTCTTTTTCTCATTCCTTGAGGTATAAAATTAGGTTGTTTATTTGAGATCTTTCTTCCTTTCTAACATAGGCATCTATTGTTATAAACCTTCCTCTTAGTATTGCTTTTGCTGCATCCTGTAAGTTTTGTTATGTTGTGTTTTCGTTTTTGTTTGTTTTGAGATATTTTCTAATTTCCCTTTTGAATTCTTCTTTGACCCAGTTGTTGTTCAGGAGTGTGCTGTTTAACTTCCATGTATTTGTGATTTTTTCCATTTTCCTTTTGTTACTGATTTCTAGTCTCATTCCATTGTGGTTGGAAAAGAAACTTGGGATGATTTCAATCTTTTTAAATTTGTTAAGTCTTCCTTCGTGACCTAGAATGTGCTCTATCCTGGAGAATGTCCTGCGTGTGCCTGAGAAGAATGTGTGTCCTGCTGCTGTTGGAAGCAACGTTCCGTTTACGTCTGCTAGGTCCATTTGGTCTATACTATTGTCCAATTCTGCTGTTTCCATACTGATTTTCTTACTGATTTTCTGTCTGGATGATCTATTATTGAAAACGGGCTATTTAAGCTCCCCACTATTATTGTATACTGCCTATTTCTCCCTTCGGATTGTCAGTGTTTGCTTTGTATATTTAGTTGCTCTGATATTAGGTGGATATATATTTGTATTAATAAAATATATGTGTATATGTATGCATATATATATATACACTCCCTTTTGTAATTTTATAATGACCTTCTTTGTCTCTTGTGACAGTTTTTTACTTAAACTCTATTTTGTCTGATATAAGTATAGACTGATGTAAGTATGCTCTCTATTGGTTACCATTTGCATGGAAAATCTTTTTCTATACCTTCACTTTCAATCTATATGTGCCCTTAAATCTGAGGTGAGTATCTTACAGACAGCAACAGTTGTATTTTGCATTCATTTAGCCTTTCCATATCTTTTGATTGATGAATTTAGTCTGTTTAGATATAAAATAATCATTGATAGATAAGGACTTGCTATTGCCAGTTTGATAATTGTTTTCTGTCTGTTTGTAGTTTTGTTCCTCTTTTTCAGTCTTGGTGTTGTCCTTTGTAATTTGTTGGTTGGTTGGTGATACACTTTGATTCTTTTTTCTCTACCTATTTTATATCAAATCTAAGGTTTTTCTTTGTGGTTACCATGAGGCTTGCATGAATCTGCTTATAGTAATAACAGTCTGGTTTAAGCTGATAACATCTTGACTTCAATCACCCAAGAAAAATACTACGCTTTTACCCCTGCCCAACACATACCTACATTTTATGTTATTGATGTCAGAATTCACTTCTTTTTGTATTAGGTATCCATTAACAAATTTTCGTGGTTATAGTTTTTCCTAATACTTTTAACTTTTGTACTAGAGTTAAAAGTGATGTATATACCACAATTACAGCATACGGTATTCTGTATTCATCTATATATTCAACTTTACCAGTGAGATTTATATGTTCATATGCTTTCACGTTGCTGTTTAGCATCCTGTCATTTCAACCTGGAGTATCCCCTTTAGCAATATAGCGGGCCCAGTGGTGACAAACTCTCTAAGTTTATGTTTGTCTGGGTAAGTTTATCTTCCTTCATTTTTAAAGGAAAGTTTTGATGAGTATAGTATTCTTGACTGGCAGGGATTTTTTCTTCCGCACTTTGAATAAGTCATCCCACTCTTTGCTGTGCTACAAGGGTTCTGCTGAGAAATCTGCTGATAGCCTCGTTAAGATTCCCTTGTACATGATAAATCACTTTTCCTTATTTCAAAGTCCTCTCTCTGAGGAGACTGGGGAAATTGAACACTCACTTTGCTGTCTCTTTTCCACACAGGAGAACTCATGGCCTAGGAGATTTCTCTGGGTGCTGCACTGTGTGAGCCTGAAAGAGTGGTAATGCAGGTCCAGTAAAACCATTTTTCTTACCTCTTTCAATGCATTTTTTTCTCATTTCTCTGCTTCTCCAAGATGCTGTAACCTCTCACCTACATTCTGGAGCTCTTAAAAAGGTATATCTAGTTCTATCAGCACCATTTGTTGAAAAGACTATTTTTTGCCCCATGAAATTTTCTTGGCATCCTGTGCAAAAGTCATAAATGTGAGGTCTAATTTCTAACTCCTCAAATCCTTTCTATTGATCTGTATGGTTATTCCTACACAGTGCTACACTCTTGATTACTGTAGCTTCATAGTAAGTTTCAAAATCAGGAAGTGTGAGTCCTCCAACTTTTCTTTTTCAAGATGGTTTTGGCTAGTCTGGGCTCTTGCATTTCCATATGAATTTTAATACCATCTTGTCAGTGTCTGCAAAAAGCCAACTAGGATATTGATAGATACTGTGTTAAATCTGTATCAATTTGGGAAATGTTACCATTTTAACAATTAGTGCTTCCAATCTATGATTATGGGATTCCTCTTCATTTATTATTTCCTTGATTTCTTTCAATGATGTTTTGCAGTTTTCAGTGTATAAGCCTTATACTTCCTCTATTAAATTTATTCCAATGTATTTTATCCTTTTTGGTACTATTACAAATAGAATTGTTTTCTTAATTTCATTTATGGTTTGTTCAGTGCTATAGTGCAGAAGTACAATTGATTTTTGCATACTGATTTTGTATACCGTAACTTTGCCAAACTCATTTGTTAGGTCTAACAGTGTGTGTGTATTTGTGTGTGTGTATGTGTGTGTGTGTTTTTTAGGATTTTATATATACAAGATAATATCATTTGTAAACAGAAGTAGTTTGTTTTTTTTCCTTGACAATCTGAATGCATTTATTTCTATTTCTTGCTCAATTTTTCCAGCTAAAAACCTTCAGTACAATGTTGAATAGAAATGAAGAGCGTGGGCATCCTTGTCTTATTACTGACCTTAGGGGGAAAACTTTCAGTTTTTCACCATTAAACATGGTGTTAGCTGTGGGTTTCTTATAAATTTATTAGCATTGAGAAAGTTTTCTTCTATTTCAAGTTTGTTAAGTGAAACAATAAGAAAATAGCTCATAAAATGATATTAGATTTTGTCAAATTCCTTTTTATATCTATTGAGATGATCATGTTATTTTTATTCTTTATTCTATTAATATGGTATATTGCATTGATAAACTTTTGGATGTTAAAGCAACCTTGCATTCCTGGGACAAATATTACTTTGTCATAGTGTATAATCCTTTTTATATATTTCTGGATTTGTTTGTAGTATTTTGTGGGGCTTTTTGTGTTTATATCATGAGAGATATTGATCTGTAGTTTTATTTTCTTGGGATGTCTTGGCTTTGGTATAAGAATGATATAAAATAAGTCAAAAGATGTTTGTTTCTCTTCAATTTTTTAAAAGATTTTGTGAATGATTAGTCCTTCTTCTTTAAGCTTTTGGTAGAATTTACCAGTGAAGCTATTTGGTCCTGGGCCTTTATTTGTGGGAAGTGTATTATTATTATTAATTTAATATCTTTATTTTTTATAGGTCTATTGAGATTTTCTATTTATTCTTGAGTCAATTTCAGTAGTTCATGTCTTTCTAGGAATTTGTACATGTCATTTACATTACCAAATTTTTTGGTATATGATTGTTTATTCCCTTACATATATGTTTTTATTTCTATAAGGTCAATATTAATATTCCCTCTTTTATTCCCAACTTTAGTAATTTAGGTCATCTTTTTTTCTTTTGGTGAATCTAGCTACAGTTTGTTCAATTTTGTTGATCTTCTTAAAGAACCAACATTTGGCTTCACTGACTTTCTCTATTTTTCTTTTCTCTATTTCATTAATTTCACCTCTGACCTTTATCATATGCTTTCTCATGCTTGCTTTGGGTTTCATTTACTCTTCTTTACCTAGTTTCTTAAGACTGAAGTTTAGGTGATTGACTTGAGATCTTTTTTTTTTTTTAACATCAGCATTTATAGCCATAAATTTGCCTCTGAGCACTGCTTTAACTGCATCCCATAAGTTTTGGGTTCCCTGATACACACACTCTCATACTCTCATGTGCTCTCTCTCTCTCTCTCTCTCTCTCTCTCTCACACACACACACACACACACACACACCCTCCTTAGCAAAGACTGAGAGAGCACATTATAATATTTAAAAAGCCCAGCCATGCAGCTGACAATTCTGCCTTAGCCTTTACTTTCTAGTTCCACAGAGCTATAAAACCTAAGCTGTAAGGTTTTAGGAACCTAAGAGTTTAGGCCTTTTCTGAGCATGCATATAGCATGCACGTGGTCTTCTAGATTCCTAGGAATATGTTGGAGTTTTTAAATCTCCTATGGACACATTATTCCTCAGATTTTCCTTTTAAGCTTTTTGGTTACCCTATTGCTTTCCCAAACTGTTATCCACTGCCTCAGGTTGCCATGAACCTAAACATTTCCCTGTAAATCTTTTCAATAAATGCCCCAGGAAAAATGCCTTTAGTACCAGTAGAACTCCAAGTCAGGTCAAATAAAGACAACCTTGCAAGAGAATTCAGTGAACCATCAGACTGGTCAAGTAATAACAATTCTCTGGTAATGAGGCATTCAGGTAGCTCCTACCTATTTTTCTTCTCTGCTGGCTGCCAAGCTGCTAGTCTTCACCACAACTGTGGGCTTCTGGTTTTCAAGGCTGCCTAGAGCTGGAGAGAGTGGGGTGGGGATAGAGTAAGTTCAAATGCTACGAAACCTGTTTTTCTTATCAAGATTCAGCCATTTTTCTTGAAAAATAAAATCCTTCTAGTGTTGTTACAAGCCTTTGGTCAATTTCCAGAATTCTGAAATAGTTGATCCTGCTAAATTTTGCCAGTTTTCTCAAGGTTTTCAAGGAGAAAATTTTTGGAGGTACTTGCTCTGTGATTTTCATGGACATTATCCTGCCTGCCTCTTAGAGGGATTCCTTCCTATGTCCCAAGGGGAAGCCATGGGGAAGCCTGAGGCAGAAGCCCACTGGATGGCTGGAGGCAACCCTCCGGATTCCTCTTGGCCTCTTTTTCCATAGGTGTGAAAAGAGATGGCAGCAAAGATGATCCCAGAGGGCTTTCTTACCTCAAATATTCGTCTCTGTGCCTTGCCTGGAGGCATCTTGAAAACAGAGAGTGAATCTTTTTATTCTTGGAATCCCCTGAAGCAGCAGCTTTCAAAGTTCTTTTCTACAACCCACTTAGAAAGAAGGATCTAGCCATGCACCGAAGAGACACATTTATTCTCACGTGTTACATATGAGACAGAAAGTCCACCAACTACTTCTACCTCTGTAAGTGTTGTAACTATAGCTACTGCTTCAGGGACATGCTCTGGTTTTTCTATTGTGTCTTATCCTTTAAACAAAATGTTGATAATGGGCCACTAAAATGATTATCTAGACCCACTAATATGTTAGCACCCACAAGCTGAAAATCCACTAAAGGCACCCAGCTCAGGTGTTGGCTGGCCCTGGGCTGAGTGGGAGAACGGATGCCCCACGGCAGGGCAGGTGGGCACGTGTGAGCCTGAATTCAGGCTGTGGCTGGAAAGGTTTTGTCCTTAGGACAGTGTTGATTTTGGGGTCCAGAGGGAGCAAATGGTCGAGGCAACGGGGCACAGGCCCTGCTGGTGCCCCTGCAGCTCTGAGCAGATGGCCGAGACAGGGCAGAAAGGCTCTTCCCTGGGTTTTTCTGGCAAGCAAATCTTACGTGGGAGTTGCCTTACCCTTTCCCTCACTGTTACACACTGAATCGTGCCTCCCCCAAATTTATACGTTGCAACTCTAACCCTCAACGTGAAGGTACTGGAGACGGAGCACATGGGAGGTGACTGGGTTACGAGGGTGGAGCCCTCACGGTGGGATTAGAGTCTTGTAAGAAGAGATGTGACAGGACTCGCTCGTTCACTCACGTGCGCTCTCCCCTCCCCCAACTCCCCACCATGTGAGAACACAGCAAGAGGGTGGCCGTCTGCAAGCCGGGAGGAGAGCCCTCACCAGGAACGAAGCACTCACTGGCACTTTGATCTTGGACTTCCCAGTCTCCAGAACCATGAGAAGCGAATTTCCGTTGCTTAAGCCACGCAGTCTATGGTGTTTTGTTGTATCAGTATAAGTTGATTAATACACCAACCCGATCTTTAATCCCCAGACACTCCATTCAGACACCTGGGCCTGGACACTGAAGAGACCTTTGAACCACTCAGCAAAGCTACCACTATGTGCCAGCTGCTGGGGGACACATGGTGAAGGACACTTTCCTTGCCACCAAGTTGGTACATGTGGCAAACATCCCTTTATACTTTATAAAGCCTTGCATGTTATACAACATCAGCTCCAACGATTAAGACGTCCACAAGGCAGGATGAGGGAGGGTGTTTCTGGAAGAGCTGGCCCCATCTCTCCCTGAGTGAAGGTGGGAAGTCAGCAGCAGTGGCCGAGCCACCACGGGTATCGCTCAGGGAGGACTCGAACTCCCTCACTGGTCTCCTGTCAGTATCATTTGAATCAGAAACACAACCCGTGTGAAATCAAAGCTATTACAAAAAACATCCCCAATAACTGTTTCAGCTTCTTGACACTTGGGAATGATGACATCCCTTCTTCCAAAGAAAAAAAAAGGAAAATATTTTTTAAGTGACAACATCAGCACTCTTAGTAGAAGCTTCCGTGATCCCAGTGGAGTTTAGTTTTCCAAGAGAGAAAGTAAATCTATGAAATCTCAATCAGTGGCAATCACAGCTGGCCCCGTCATGCGCCGGGAGACCACGCACACCCCGAAGCATTGGGAAGACGTCAGATTCACCCAACACCAAGTCCTTCTGCTTGAAGGGCGGCAGATCCAACTGCTGTGTGAGACAGACCAGACCCAGGTCTGGCCAGGATGTCGGCGGGGCAGTGGGGGTGGGGCAGGATTCCAGGCTGTTTGATTGGCCAGGCAGCCCCCCAGCTCCCCACCCCGACATCTACATGGAGGGGAAGCGAGGTGGGGTGGCAGAGGACCCGCTGTCTGCAGACTGTGGTTAACCCCTCAGCAGCCACCACGCTGTGAGGAGGTAACCGAGCCCGCTTCGCAGCCCAGCCGAGGGCGTGGAGGCGTGGCTAAGGCAGCGTGAGGGTAAGGCTCCAGCTCTTTCTGTTGCTAAGGAGGAAGGAGGCAGCTCCCTCTCCACCTTCTCCTGCTTAGCGCATCTCTCTGAGAAAACGACGGGTCCAACCAGAGGCACAACCTTCTGATTTTACTGTGCAAGGTCTCAGGCCTCCTGCCCCTTGGGACTGCAAACGCAGCCGCCTGGACAACCCGAGAAGTCTTTCACAGACGGTCGGATGGGCCCTCCGGCCTCTCTGGGAGATGAGAGAGGGTTTCGTTCATCTCGTCCACTTTACCGCCTCCATCTGTTGGAATTCTGTGCAGACTTTGCGGTCACCTTCCTGCTGCCTCGCATGCGTGTAACGTCAGAATGCTTACGCGAGCCCCACCTGCATTCTCTCTCTTCCGCGCTGGGACAGAAGGGTCCTCTGTCAGCGGGACTGTCTCCTCCCCAGCAGTGCCCGGCCCGAGGTCAACAGCGGCTGGGACTGTGGGCTCTTGCACCGCCCTCGTCTCCTCACCACGCTGCTGTCGGGCGAGGGTCTGGGGAGTCTCGAGGGAGAGGATCCCTTCCTTTGCGGACAGATTGACCTGAACAAAACTCTTTTAAGGTTACCTTGTCCTGGGAAGGACCTGGGATGCTCCGAGGGTCCTGTAAACTCAACAGTTCCTCCCCGGCAAGCTGGAGACGGTGATGTAGCCATGGCATGCTTGGCGGGTGCTGTGTCACGCCCGGCCCCGGTGGCGGGTTCCTTTCACGCTCACCAACTGCCCGCCTGCCTCTGACTAGCTCTCCCCACCCGCATGATGACTCGCGCTCTACCCCAGTTGCGGGGCTCTCTCAGTTGGCTCCTTCTATTGCTCAGTGGTGCACCCCGCTTGCCTTGCGGTCCTCTTAGGCAGCCCTCGCCACCAGGCCAGCGTCTCCCAGACACGGCTGTTTCTTCCTTTTTCCTGAAAGGTTGTCCTGAGTCAGGCTTTCCACCGCACGGGCCAGCGGCGGTGTGGGACCCTGTGACTGCGCGGTGCGGCCAGCTCTTCTTCAGACTCAGCAACTTCCCTCGGCTTCGTGACATGCAGATGGATACCCGGAGAAAAGCTAGTTGTCTGCTATTTTAGGTTGGTCAAATAAACAAGCAGCACACATCTTAACCATTAACCAGTTTATTTTTAAAAAGCTGAACATAAACATACACAAATATACACGCACACACGTGCTGTAGCCTCTGGGCTCAGGGCGCTTGCTGCATCGACCTCGTGGAAAACCCTCTCTGCACACATTAGTACCTGCCAAATGCTTTTACCCTTCCACCTCCATTTCGCAAATCTCTCTGCACGTTCCGTTCACCAGGATGGAATCCACAAGAGGGTGAAACACGGGAACGTCAAGCACCAAGCGGGACAGTCACCACTCAGACAGTTTCAGGGAGGTAAACTGCAAACTTAGATGCATGATCTTGACCAAGTCCATGGTGTGTGGAACTGCTCTGAACCACACCAACGCAGAGCGATAGGACGGCTGCTTCGTAATCGAGGTAGATTCTGCAAGAGAGTCCTCCAGGAAAGAGGGTCTTTGCAAAGACTGGGTGCCATCGGTCCACCGTGCTGCTGTGGCAGAAGGTGCAGCCTCAGTTATGGGCAAAGCACTGCTGGGACTACAAGGCTGGTGTTTCTTTCAAGCGGTGCGTGGAGAACCGGTTTTCACGCACCCTGTTCACGTCACCTCCTCCCCATCAGACTGTCCGCGGATGGAGCCAGTAGACGTGCTCCAGAAAGGGCTCGTGACACACTCCAAGCAACAAAGAGCAACGGCCTACGTCATCAAACACTCCCGCTCCCAGCGTCCTCTTTGGCCTGGCGCTGCCCCTCACCCAGGGGCTCTCGGCACCTGATCCAGGCTCCTGGGCCCAAAGTTGCCTTCCAGCACCAGATGGCTCAAAGTCATCTTTTAAAGAGATATTTTTAAATAATGGAAATATATGTATCCACACAATTACTGTTTCTGGTGCTCTTAATTCCACAGTGTGTTAATAGATTCCTGCACCTGTCTGGCCCCATTTCCTTCTGCCAGTAGGACGTCCTTTAATGCTTTCCATAGTGCAGCTCTGCTGATCACGCATCCTTTCCGCTTTTACGTGTCTTAATAAGCCTCTATTTTGCCTTCATTTTGGAACGATACTTTTGCTGGATACAGAATAGAAAGTGGATCAATTTTTTTGTTTCGATACTCAAAGGTGGGACCCTGCTGTCTTCTCGCTCGCACTGCTCTGGACGAGAATCTGCTCTCGTCTTTCCCTCCGTTCCTCTGTGCGCACTGTGGCTTTTTCTCTGGCTGCACCACTGGCTTTAGGCAGTTACAGCAGGAAATGCCTCAGTGTGCTCGCCTTCATGTTTCGTGTGCCTGGGGTTCGTTAACCTCCTCGGATTTCCGTGTTTACAGCTTCCAGCAAATTTGTGAAATTTTCTACTTTATTTTTTCAGTTTTTTTTTCTGTTTCCTCCTCCTCTGCC
This sequence comes from Propithecus coquereli, assembly GCF_000956105.1. Taxonomy (NCBI): domain Eukaryota; kingdom Metazoa; phylum Chordata; class Mammalia; order Primates; family Indriidae; genus Propithecus; species Propithecus coquereli. The sequence goes on along the minus strand of NW_012148130.1, from coordinate 3,267,430 downwards.
CCAGTTTACATATACTTCTTGGGGTCTCTGAAAGTCATCCACAGCTCCCTGAAGCTCTTTTTTGTTCAATTTCTGTTTTTCTCTGTATGTATCCTCCTAGCTAGTTTCTGTTATTTAATGCTATGTCTTCAAGTTAACTAATCTTTTCTTCTGCAGCGTTTACTCTTCTGTTAACCCATCCAGTGTATTTTTAATCTGAGACGCTGTATTTTCATCTCTTGAAGTTTGACTTATATCTTCTTTGAGTACATGTCTTTATTTGACATGTTCAATCTTTCCTTTAACTTCCTGAACATAGAGAATACAGTTACAATAACTGTTTTTATATCCTGCCCTCTAATTCCATCATCTCTGATAGATTTCTAAGTCTGCTGTGATTGATTGAGTTTTCTTCTCATTCTAGGTCATATTTTCCCGTTTCTTTGCTTGCCTGGGTAACTTTTTATTGGGTCCCACACGTTGTAAATTTTACCTTGTTAGGTGCTGGGTGTTTATATTCCTGTAAATATTGTCGAGCTTTGTTCTCAGACGTAGTTAAGTTACTTGGAAACAGTTTGATCTCTCGAGGCTTGGTTTTAAGCTCTGTTAGGTAGGACCAGAACGTCACTGGGTCTAGGGTTGATTTTACCCCACTTCTGGGCTCTGCTGAGTAACCCCCCCAGGCCCCCGTGAAGTGGTCCAGTCCGGCTGGCGGGAACGCGCACCACTGCCAGCCCTGTACAAGCGAGGGCACTGTCACCGCCGATCCTCTCCGCTAGTTCTTTCCCCCTCGTGTGGTTTGCTCTCACACTCTGCCGAATGCATGGGGTGGGCCCTCCACACGCCTCTGAGACTTCCTCTCTGTGCTCCCCTCTCGTCCATTGCCCTGCCCTGTGCACTCCAGCTGGGCCTCAAGCTCCCTGTGCTAGCTCCTCAGCTCAGAGAGCCCCTGGGCTCGGTCTGGGCTGCCCCCGCGCCGCACCGTGGCCTGGAGATGCTCTGCAGACAGTAAGCTGGCGCAATCAGCTTGCTTTGTCGCAGGGATTAGTGTCTCGAACTGTCTGACGTCTTGTGTCTGAAAATTGTTGATTTCATCTATTTTGTCCGTATTTCTAGATGTTTCAGGAGGGAGGGTAAATCTAGTCCCTGTTACTGCATCCTGGCCGGAGGTAAAAGTTCATCAAATATTCACCAAATGTCAAACACTCATTAAGTGCCAACGATGATTGAGTGCCAGGCAGACATTCATGCATTTGGGACATGCTGGAGGATAAAGTCCAAGGTCTCCACCCTTGGGTGGACACTGGACGAGCAGGGCGGTCTGAACCAGAAGATAAAAAATAAAAGAAGTCACTAAGCTGTGTGCAGTGCGTTGGAAGACAAGAAGTGTGCACAGCAGGTGAAGGCGCGTCAACGTCACGGTGTTGGTGGGGTGTGTTTTAAGTAGGGCGGTCAGGGTGGGTATTACTGGGAAGGTGACATTGCTGCCTCCTCATGCCGTACCCCCCTGCCGCATCCAGACCCCCATGTGATTAGAGGAGCCACCGGGACACCAGAGCAACTTCCTTGGCGAGGCCTCAAGCCGGGTCTGGGTTCTTGTGAGCTGCCCCTCCTATCCCAAGCGCCGTGGGCTGCTCCCCAGGCTGGAAGGAGCATGGAAAGGAAAAAATGACCGCGCGCAGCCAGGCACGCGGCCCCCGAGCCCATCCAAGGCGTAATTAGTTGGGATGCATGCTCTCGGAGTTGACAAGTGTTTATTCTACAAAATCTAGGAATACCATCCAATGAGAAAATGTGTTTTTCCTGGTAAGTGTCTGGGTCTGATCGGGCCTCTGTGAATGAGGGCAGCTGAGCTTCATGGCTGTCACTGGCCATCATCTGTGTTTTTCTAGAAACGTGCAGAGTTTCCATGTCTAGTCCCCGGGGGCAGGGCCTCGCCCGTGCTTGGACGTCAGCGCCGTGGGCCGCCTGCCCCTTCCCCAGAAGACAGCGGTGCCTTGCATCACCCTGGTGCTTCTGCCGAGTGCAGTGGCCTCCTCCTTCCCAGGGGTCATCGTGCTCTCGGTGCCACCTCCACTGCTGGATGGGCCCCGAACATGAAGCATGGGGGCGTTTCTTCCAGGCTTCCCGCTCACAGCCCCCCTCCCATGACGGTGGATTCTCTGCTCTCCTGGGCTTCACAGGACAAGGTCCCCAACTCCCGCTAAACCCACAGCCGCAGCCCCGAGTCCCACAGAGACACCCCACCCCATGCCCAGCGTGACTTACTCTGTTAGGGATGAATGTCTGTGTCTCCCCAAATCCAGATGTTGAAATCCTAACCCCTAAGGGGACGGCGTTAGGAGGTGGGGCTTTTGGGAATCGATTGGGTCATGAGGGTGGAGCCCTCCCAGGTGGGATTCGTGGCCTTACAGAAGGGGCCCCAGCGGGCTCTGCCGCCCTTTCCATCGTGTGAAGACACAGCGACACCGTCGCAGCCTGGAGGAGAGAGCCCTCCTCAGAATCCGCGACAGCCTGGTCGCGGACTGCCCGCCTGCAGGGCTTACAGAAGTAAACCTGTTGCTCCGAGCCGCCCCGTCTACGGTAATTGGTTAGAGCCCCGGAGCTGGCTAAGACACTCGTTGGCCTAGAACCTTCTGTCCCCAGCCTGTGCCCCTCCTGCGGCTTTCCAGAGGAAGCATCTCAGGAAAGGTGAGCCCTGTGGCTGCGGCATGGCGTGCGGTCCTGGGAGCAGGCGACAGCAGCTCACAAAGGCGAGCTGCGCTGGGTGTCGCAGGGTCACTTCCAGGTCTTTCTGCATCCCGGCCCTCCTGGCACAGGGAAGGTCACACCAAGAGGTGGAAGTCGGCTGGCCCAGGGGTCTCAGCGGCCAGAGGCCAGGGCGCCCCCAAGTCCCCTGGTGCCGCTGTGAGGCATAGGCTGTGGATAAGAGCATGCGGGGCTGCTCTTTACTGGAGGACTTTGACCCCAGCCCACAGATTTCTTCTTTCAGCTTTTCAGTTGCATGAGAACAATTTACTGAAACTTTTGTAAAACTCTCCTAAAGCTTTAAGAAAAAGAAACAGCTTTGGTTTCCTCTTTTTCTACAAACCCCGAAGGAGGCAAAAAACCAAAAACAACCAAAGAAAGCAGCTGATCATTGAAACTCAAGCGGTAAGGGAGCTTAAAAGGTGGGTCCAGCTCCCGGAGGAGGACACTGTCTCCCATGCCCAGCCCCTGGCACTGAGCCCTGTGTCCTGCTCCGGCGTCCCTGGGGGGCTTGCTCTGCCGAACACTCCCGGAGGGTGAGCAGGAGCCGGAATCGCTTCTAGAGGGTAGCTCTCCAGCGTCTTTGCTTAGGTTTAACTTTTCTAAACAATTCAACTAGTCAAAATTACGAGCAGAGATGTGTGTAGTGCTCGTAGGGAATTGTATATAATCTGCTTAAGGGATGTCCCGAGACCCCAGAAACTTCTTCCCTGCATTCCGGACTGTGCGCCCCCGTCAGCAGGTCTTGGTGGCAAGTGGGACTCTGAGGGACAGAGTTTTGGTGCAGCTTTCATTCCAGCACGTACCAGTGGCTCCCAGGATGGGACTACACAGGGTTTAAAAGGGCAGGCCACGTGACATTGTGGTGAGGGTGTCACTTCAGGCTTCTCAGAGCCACTCGCCCCCCTGCTCTCCCGTACGCACATCCCCCTCGGATTCCTCGTTTGCAGAATCCTCCACGGGGCAACTGTGCGGGGTTAAAATGCAGTTTGTCCACCGGTTTATTGATCCGTGGTGGGAATATGATCGACGAACGTGGGAATGGCCCCGTCCCGCGCGGAAGAAAGAGCGCTCGACCTCGGCCCTGCTGCCTCTCCCTCCCCTCCCGAGGAGGGCGCTCCACTTACTTCCCAGCCGGTCAGGCCGCTTTGTGACACGGACTCGGGAGAGCCCAGCGAGGTCCCAGGGCAGGAGGGAGGGTTCTCGCTGGCTGGAGAGTTCCGGGCGCCCCTTTGTTGTGAGAAACAGGAGAAGCAAAGCAGAAAGGAGGCAAGTTCGGCTGCAGCGCGAGGCCTGGAGCGAGGTGCTGGGGCAGGACGAGGGGCCGGAGGCCGCCCGCCAGTGTTGGGATGTGGGGACGACGCAGGCACCGGGGACGGGGAGGCCGGGGCGGGAAGGCGGGGGCTCCGCAGGGCGTTTCTGGGCCCTGAGAGCATCTCTGGCGAGGACTGGGAACCTCGTGAACTCCTGGGTTGCTGGACGCTGCTTCCTGCCCGCCCGCCGCCCACTCCGCTCCCCTCGTCCACCGGCGAGCCCTGAGGGTCTCCGCGCCGAGGCCGGTCCCGCTCAGGGGCGGTGGCTACGAGACGTGGAGGACGTGCGCCCGGGAGGGTGTCAGGGTTCGGTCCGCGGCTGGGCTTCGAAGCGTTGCCCCGTCCTCGGGCCCGCAGGAGCCACGAGCCTTCCGGCCGCGCCGCTAGGCCGTGAGCAGGAGTCGCTGGGCGCGCAGCTCCAGGGCGCAGAGCCGGGCGCGCGTCTAAGGGGAACGGGTCTGTCTCCGGAGCGGACCCTGTCTGCTTCTGCGTTTCTCTTCTCGCACGGTCTACGTTCAGGCAAAGGTTAGCTGTGACTATTCACGACTGTACGTCGCGCCTTGGGGACTGGATTCTTTCCGGGCATGGCCATGGCCGAAAGGTGACGTTCCAGTGACCGTCTCTAGCGAGTTCCATCCTCTGACTGCTGGCCAGTGTTCCGGGGCTAATCACCCCACTCTTTAAGACTAAAATTAGGTTCCCTCTTTTTATTTTTCTGCAACCATTTCCTCCTTTTTGTTTTTCCATAATGGCTTCCTCCTCTCTGTTTCTCTGATGTCTATCGCCTCTTACTTGCTTTTCTGTCCCTAACAAGGGGGCAGCGGGACCAACCCAGGGAACAACTCCACACGGTGTGTGGTGAGCATCCTATGGGGCACGCCCGGGGCTGTGAGCGCAGGAGGGCAAAGGTCCCTCCTGAAGAGAAGCTTGTCAGAAGATGGGGGCTGCCAGGTGAGTCCAGGGCACAGGGGTATGTTGTTGGCTGGCAAAGGAGTGGGGGTGAGGCAGGAGGTGTGCCGTGCTGTTGTCTGGGGAACGGCATGTGCAAAGGCCCAGGGGCAGGAAAATGTGTGGCATGATTGTAAAGTTCTCACACGGCTGAAGTTGAGTTTGAAGTGCTGTGTGTAGTGGGAGAAGGGAGTCAGGGTTTCTTCCCGAAGGCAAAAGGAGCCAAGGGGACGTTTAGCCCAGGGACAGTGAGATGGGCAGGGTGGAAAATTTGCTTTGGCAGCTGCAGGAGGAAGCACAACCTGGAGCCCACCTGCTGCACTAAGGTGAGGCTCTGCAGGTCCCACTGCCTGGGTCAGACACGGGGCGGTGTGTGTGTGTGTGTGTGTGTGTGTGTGTTCCAGACCTGGGACCTCAGGGCCAGGGAAGGGACGTGGAGGGAGTTCCCTCCCCACATACATCGACCCCTTTCCCACTTTGTCCCCAGCGTTCCCAGAAGGCACACCAGCTGCCCGTGGCTGAGCAAGGATGGACACTGCAGGAACATCTCAGGAAAATCAATTTGCTCTTTGCTGCAGTCCGACATAAACAAATTAGGCCACAGCCAGCGGGGGCCCGGGTGTTCAGAGAAGGGAACAGGAGCCGGGCTGGTCCAGGCCTGCTAATCCCGCTTGTACCTCCCGGCTGCCTGCGAGATAAAGGCCATCTTCACAGGAAGGTGGCCAAGGCCCCCTCCATCTGCTCACTGCCCGCCCGCTGGCGTCATAGTCACCGTTGCGCCATTTCCACCCCACCCCTGACGCACGGGGTGGTTTCAGGGGCCTCTGTCCTCGTGTGACTCCTCTCTCAGGTGCCCTCGCCTGCCCCCCACGGGACCCTAACCTGCGCCATCCTCTGGAGCACACCTGCCCCCGGTGCTCTCCCACGCCCTGCGCAGGGTGACGGTGGCCATGTCTCCCCTGGGCTGCTGCAGCCTTGACCAGCAGGGGCCCGGCGGGGAGCACTCAGGAAGCCACAGAGCCGGGGTGACCCCACTGCGGCCCCAGCTTGACTGCCCGGCTGTGCGCTCCGGTCTCTGTGGTGTCACTTCTGCATCACATGGGACTCGAAGGACCTGCAAGGGTTAAATTAGACAGTGCTCAGGAGGCGCATCTGCCCTCAGCACAGCAGGCAGGGGGCTGGGGGGCTGTTCTTGTGTAAGGCTCCTTGGGCAGAATCCGCCTGTGGTCGAGCAGACTGTGTCTCTTCGTGAGGACAGGAGTATCCAGGTCCTTTGCCTGTGCCCAGTGGGTGCCCCCTGCTTGGAAGTGGCACTGGGGGCTGGTGGTCACACCGCTGCCTCTCCGACCACATGCCCCTCTGGCCCCCACCCATGCCAGCTGTATCCAGGCCAGGGAGCCTGCAGCCTCCACCCGCCCCTGCTGGCTCCTGGCGGCTGCCCAGGGTGTGAGCCTTCCCCGCAAGGGCCCCCGGGGCCGTGGGGCCCTGTTTTCCAGGAAACAGCATCTCAGCATCTGCAGGCTGAGACCGGCTGGGTTGAGCCGGGAGCTGTATTTCTTGGAACTGGCTTTCCAAGGAGTAGGGGGAGGGAGGGCCTCCTTCGCTGCTCTGGTTGCCTGGCCAGGTGGCCGTGGCGTGGCGTGTGGATGCCTCTGTCCCGGTCCCTGCGTCCTTCACCATCACCGCCGCGCCCACCTGCCCTGTCTCCAGGGTGCCTGGCGAGTGCTCCTGACCAGGGGCTGATCTGGATGCCGGCTCCCCGCTTCCCGAGCGCCCCCTGCCTGCCGTGTGGGGCTGGGCGCTGGGGCTGGGCCTCATCTTCTCAATTTAGAGCGAAAACGTCACACCAGCGATGACACATGTGTGTGAGCAGCGCGTTCGCAGTGCCATGGTGTTGCTAAGGGCAATGCGAGCTCCAGGCGGGGTGGGGGGCTGCCGGGGAGGTGATGCTGCGGCTGACCTTGAGAGCAGGAGGGAGGGCCCAGGGCAGAGGAGGGGGTCTTTGGTAGAGGAAAGTGCCTGGAGGCGCAGGGGTGACAGAGCATGGTCCTGCCTGGCCTGGGGCACCAGTGATCTGGGGCCGGAGGTCAGTAGGACCCCTCCAGGAGAGCTTTGCACACCCAGCTAGGGGCTGTGGACTTCAGTGTGAAGGTTATGGGAAGACCCTTCACATGGGAAGGTTGGGTGGGGACAGGACATGTCAGTTTTGTGCCTCAGAAACCAGGGGACAAGAGGGTGCCCGGGGGTTCAGGGACGTCCGGGTAGGCCCAGCCTGCCCCAGAAAGCCAGATGCAGCCAGGAGCGCGGGCCCAGCCAGGCCTGTCTGCTGTTCCGGGAGGCACCGAGGGGGCGTGGGAGGGGCCGGCTAGACAAGCCCACCCCGCCCCTGCTTTGTGCTGAGTGTGCGCAGCCCCTTACGCAGAGGATGAGGTGTCCCTGTTCGCTGCTGCCAGGCGCCCTGGTGAGCAGAGGGGTTCCGGGCTGGATTCCACCCAAGCCACTCTCTTGCTCCAGGGCCGGGCTGCAGCCACAAAGAACACAGTGCACGTCGTGGCCTCGCCTGGCACGCAGAATCAGAGCCCGCAGGCCGGAGCCGCAGGGAGGCCAGCTTCAGCTCAGCTTAGGGAATAGCTTTCTAGTAATCTCTGCTGTCCAAGAAGAGAATAGGGTAGAGCACATGCTGAGACAAGACTCAGGAGGCCACTCCAGGCCGATCAGGGACAGGCAGAGCCAGAGAGCCAGGGACACGGGACACACAGGGAGGGACACCCACACGGGCACAGGGAGACGTGTGCACACACAGACACGTGCAGGGAGACGAAGGATGTGCACCTCACGTCAGACGACACGGCCTCACATACACGCACACACGTGCACACAGGGTAAACCGCTGCCTAGTCACGCGGCCCCACGCTGCGGCGAGACCCCCCTCCCGCGCCCGCCACAGTGTGGGCAGGTGTGAATCAAGGAGGGCTGGCGAGGACGGGTAAGATCCTCACCCTGCACATCTGCACACCAGCGGCCCTGCCGTGGGCAAGCAGGAAGAAATAACCGACGAGAACAAGAAAAGAACCGTTGCTTGAGGACGCGGCGCTCAGGGGCGTCCACTGCGCCTGTTGTGGGGAAGGGGAGGCCCACTGCGGAGGGAGTCGGCTCTCGGGGAAGAAAAGCCCAGGGGGAAGCCGGGCAGGGGAGGCGCCGCTGCCTGCTACCTGGCGGCCCTTGCTGGACACCGCAGGTTGTTGCAGCGCCCAGCTAAGATTACAGAACAGCTGCCAGAAGCTCGCTGCCCCTCACAGGCTCTGTGGTTTGGACACATGCCCTCAGCTTCTAATTGGGACAGTTTACACGAAGCAGTTTTATGAAACTCGTCACCACATTTGCTGTCCAGATGCTGTTGGGGACAGTATACATTTTTCATTTGAGGGCCACCTAGATGGAGCCCCATGGGAAAAGCATCTCTCAGAGCCAAGGCTGGAAAAAGCTGAATGACCACTGCCTTTGATAGTCTTCTTCCTAATGCAAGTATGCAGACAGCTCGTGGGACAGTTGTCTCCAGGATGAGGAGAGTGGCCTCATGTACTTTCCCAGGGGTCTCACACATCCCCTGTGCAGCTCGATGGAAAGAGAGTTGAGGAATCCTATTCTAAGGGATAGAGAAGACAATTGGACTGATCTTGTTTCCCTTTTCACTTTGGCTTCCAGGAATCTCAGAAACAAATTCAAAACTCCAAACAAATCCATTGTACAGGACTTACTGGTCTGCATATTTGCGTTCCACTTCGTCATTCAATTCCTATCCTCATGTATATTTGCCCTGATTTGGGAGGTTTTATATGTTTGTATTTCACTCATGTTTGCTATATCTTGCCTGTCGGCTGAGATTTTCCTTCATGATGCAAGGCAGGGTTTGAGTAAATGTTTACATGTGTCAAACATGAAATAGACCCAACTGCTGCCCCCCCAAACCCCATACAGCCCGCCAGTCCCAGGAGCAAACTCCACACTGTCTCCTCCTATTTCTTCCTCCCTGAGGTGCTGCATGTTCAGAACCTGCCTGGGATGCCAACGTCTTTGGACAGCAACACCCTCCTAGAGAGGCTGCACGCCTGCACTCAGGGTGACGCTTCTGACTCTGGGATTCCAGAGCCCCAAGGGACACCTGACCTGGTCCTTCCTTCTAGGTGACGCAGAAGCCTGAAGAGGGTGGGTGGCAGGTTCCTGGCCTGCTCGAAGGTGGCTCTCTCACTCTGTGCCCCCGGCTTCCAAGCAAGGGAATTATCGCTAGGATGGAAGATTCTATGTAGACCTGGGACTAATTTATTACTATTGACGGTCAGTTGCCTTGGCTAGAGGTTTTGGGACCAGGAAAAAACCGTAGAGAACTGGACGCGTCTGCGCAGTAAGCCTTTCAGCGATGTGGAAAACATCTCCCCGAGACCAGACTGCCAGGCCTCCCCGCAGGGCTGGCGAACGCCCTGCCAGGGCCACGGGGTGGAAATCACCAGCCCACGGAGGGGCTCCGCGATTCGTGAGAAGGGATGGAGAAGAGCCTTTCTCGACAGTGCCTGGGAGGGGCCGTCAGCTCTTGCCCCTCACTGGGTTCCGGGCAGTACAGAATCCTGCATGACGTGCTGCCGGCGTGCACACATGCACGCATGCGCGCACACACACACACGCACACGCACCCCCGCAGGCGTGCACTCACACGCATGCACACACGCACACGCACTCGCCTGCACAGGCAGGCTCTAGGTGCCGTCTGTTGGTGGCTCCAGTCTGCCCCGAGCCGTGGCCAGTGGTTAATGTGGATGCTTGAATGGCCGTGTTTTCTCCCGGCTCTGGCCTGCTCCAGGCCCCGTGTAAAGTCGCGCTCTCTGCCCGGTAGCTGGGTCTGGTTAAAGCTGTGCCTCGCTGTGAAAAATGTTGGCAGCCGGAGAGCAGAGCCGCAACGCCTGAGAGAACCACAAGGCTTCTTGGCACCGTGGCAAAATGAGAGCACTGGTGTGGCCCGGTCCTCAGGAGCTTCCCGGAAGTCTGTCCTTGGGAGGGACCCAAAGCCCCCAGAGCCCCACAGGCCACCTCCCTCTGGCCACCACCCAGACTGCTCCTTCCTGGTGCCCTCTGGCTCCTGACCAGGGGTGGGGGTAGAGGCCGGTCTGCTAAGGTTTCTGGTGGGCGCTCCCCAGGGGAAGGCCCTGGGCCTCCTGCCCACACCAGCACTGCCCCCTCCGGGTGCCAAGCCACAGGCCCTCCCTTCTCTGCGAGCCACGCAGGCCGGGACTGCATCTCGGTGAGCAAGACTGATGGCGGCGGAGCAGACCCCAGGGGAGGCTCCTGCCAGGCGGCAGCCGAGGAAATTGAAAACGTCACATCAACCGCGTCTCGGGAGAGTGGCATCTTGAAAGAAAACATCAGTTGGGGTTATCTCCTTAATAATTCAGGGGCCTTGGGGATGGCGGAGATGAGGAGACTTCTCTGATGGCAACAGTGTCCCACGGGGCCTGGCTCCCCGCCTCTTGGGCTGCACCATTAACCTCAGCCACCGCGTTCGAACACCTGCCCTGTCCTGGGTGCTGTGTATAAATTCTGATCCTCACAGCGACCCGCAGAGGTGGCACCGTGACTCCGTTTTACAGAAGAGGAAGAGCTGAGGTGAGGGGCAGCGACTCCCCAAGGCCACACAGCTGGAGCGTTGGAACCCAGGCCCGGCCCCCGCCCCCGCTCCCCTACACAGACCCACCGAGGCCCGCTGTGCGTGGAGCCTGGTGCTGATTTTGTGCTCAGAGCGGAGCAAAGACCCTTAGAGCAGGCCTGGGGCGGAGGCGGGCTTGCCTGGCGTGGGAGAGCTGGCCGTGCCCACAGAGCTCCGCCACGAAGGAAGGTCCTGGGCTGGGAGCTGTTGGGGCGGATACAAGAGCACACGGTGACAATGCCAGCCCCGAGGTGCCCTCTGCTGGAGCCCCCGTGTTCCCCTCTTTGGGATGAGGGGAGCTTGGACAACCCTCCCCAGACCTACCAGCAGAAAAGCCAACGAGGAACGCGGTGGCCAAGGGCTCTGAGTCCCGCAGGTGGAGGAGGCGACCTCCTGGGGAGTGGACGTGGCACAGGGACACGGCCCTCGGGTCCAGGAAACGCTTGTTTGCAGAGAGAGGGAGGTGGAGGCCGGGGGTGTCGTGTTTGTTTTCATACTCGGAGAACTAGGTGAGAATGGGGTGGTCTAGAGCCCAGAAGGGAAGGACCCGAGGGGCATCTGTTCCCACCTCTCGTCCCACAGAGTGGGCTCCCCAGGGTCCCCAAGAAGGGAGCAGACCCCTTCCGTATCAGACAGATGTGAAGAGAAGCTGGGTCCGGACTTGCTGCGTGACCCTGGGCAAGCCCCTCCGTGTCCTGGGGACGCAGTTTTGCCATTTATACGGTGAGGGAAGATGGCAGTTGCGGGAGGACAGCCAAGAGCAGGACGGAAGGGAGAAGGAAGCGGGGCTTTCTGGGACCCCGGGCAGGCAAGAGAGCGACACGCAGGAGAGAACATGGAATCCACGCAACCCACGCCGGGACCGGGGGCCGGCGCTGGCCAGCGGGGCGTCTGGCGGGCAGAGAGCTCCCTGGAGGGTGGGCTTCCAGCAGGGACACGAGGCGAGAGGGAGGGGGTGCCCAGGGGCCGGGGGCAAGCCTGGCTGGAGACGTGGTGGGGCCCCGACAAGGGGTCACTGGCCACCGAGCCGGGGCTCCACTCCCAACCAGGGCTGCCAGGAAGGGGAGAGACGAACGGAAAACCCAGTCCCTGCGCTCCCAAGAGGGCATTCTCTGCCTCTGTGACCCACCTGGGCCCGTGTGTGTGTGCAGTGTGCGCAGTGGAGGGCACACACGTGTGTGAACGCGTCTCTCTGTGTGATGTGTGTGTGTCACTTGTGCATGTGTGTGAGTGCACATCTGTGTCCCTCTGTGTGAATGTCTCAGGGCACGTATATGTACATGTTTGCATGCGTGTGCGCTTCAGCATGCATGTTTGCGAGCGTGTGCGTGTGTGCACGGGAGTGTGCGCCACCCTGGATGTTCCCCTCAGAGTCCCCACCGAGGACCCGCAAGGCTCCTCCAGGACTGAGCGTAGCAGAGAGGGCCCAGAGCCGGCCCACCGGGCTCCTCCCACGTGCAGGCAGAGGACTCGAGAGGAGAAGGCGCCTCCCTGCGCCTGCGGGACCTGGGCCGGGGGAGCGTGGGGCTGGACCCCCACACCCTCAGGGTGCATCCTGGAGAGCTGCTGTTTCAGGAAAGAGTGGACCTGGGAGAGAACAGTGCTCGTGCGTGGAAGGCAGAGGGGAGAGGCCCCCCCACGGCCACAGGGATTGGGGTGGGGGACGTTTTGGAGGGGGGGGCTGTCCTTCCACCCCCAAATGGCAGCCTTAAGGACATGCTCGGAACTCGGTCTTCCTTGCACAATTTCTAGATAAAATGTAAGGCGTCCAGTTACATTTGAGTTTCTGGTAAGCGCGCACTGTTCGGGACGTGCCAATGTGAGGACATTGCTTGTTTATCTGAAATTGAAACTCCGCCGGCGTTCTCTGTGTCTATTGCTAAATCGGCGGCAGCAGGGCCGCCTCTCCTCGGGCCCCCGGTGGCTTTTATCTTTCCTCGGCGAGGGCTGCGCCCTGCTTCCTGAGAGGGCCAAGGGGTCTGTGCCTCTCTGCCGCCTCCCGCTGAGCCCGCATCTCAGACGGACTCGGCCAGATGGGCCCTGTGGACGACAGCGCCCACGGGGTTGCAGACACTGAGCAATGTGGGGACAGCGCGACCCGCCTCAGCCACAGTGTCCCCGCACGCACGTCGGACGGGCGCGGCGGGTCTGGCGCACGTGCTCACGGTTCCTCACTGCGGAGCCCTGAGACCTGTTACCAGAACGGCAGGAGGAAGGTTGCGGAGTGTTCCAGGGGCCGGGGGAGCCGGCACTGGCCAGAGGGCGAGCCGGGACCCCGGCGGGACCCCCTGGCAGAGGAGCATCACGTGCGGCCCCAGGAAGCAGAACAGCAGGAAGGGAAGCGAGGCCCGAGAAGGCTTTCCGTCTGGAAAACAGGAAGGAAGGAGAGTCCTGGCTGAGCCCCAGGGTACTAGGCCACAGAGCAAAGGCTAAGGATCCTCCAGCCCGGGTGGCCCCCAAGCCCCTCTTGGCCCCGGGAGACGCTGCCCGGGAGACGTAAGATCAGAGCTGGCTGCCGGGTTCCCGGTTTCACAAGGGGTCCCTGCGAGGGGAGGGGACTTGGCACCAGAGAGCAGGTTGGCGGAGACGTAGACCCCCACCTCGTGTCTGCCCCAGGTCCACGGATGCCCGTGGCTGGGTCCAGCCTTTGTGGCCTCCCCTGGACGCCTCCCTGGTGGTATCTAGAGGAGGCACGAGTCCCAATTTCCAGCCTCTCCTCAAGTTCCGGGACAGAGACGAGATACCTTTTCGGCAAAC
>NW_012148130.1:3250672-3253005 GCF_000956105.1 Propithecus coquereli | reverse complement strand
GGGCTGTATGTCGATTAAAATCACTGCGTCAAAGTGAGATGACAGAACTGCGATGATGAGCGAACATGGCCTCGCTGTCGGGAGATCATCGCCGAGTGTGGGGAGCCCTCTTTGCCCCCCCGAGGACGCCAGCCCTGGGCACAGGGCCCCAGCTGCAGGAAGACCTTGGGAGGGACTCATCTGCGGGGAGCTCGCTGGCCGTCCAGGGCTCCAGACGCCGTCGCCCACTCGCAGGCCCTTGCGCCAGCTGCTCAGGAGGGCAGCTGCCATGTCAAGCTGCCTTAACAGGGAAGCAGATAAGAGGCTCATTTCTGGAAATGAATGGGTGTCATTCTGACCTGAGTCAGGACTGGAAAGGCGGCCTGGGTGAGACCTTGGTCTCTGGGAAGGAGCGATCAGCCCCTGTTGAGGAGAGCTGGGGAGGCATCTGTGCTAGAGGGGAGGGGCCGGGGAGGGACGGTCCCACCTGGGCCCGGGCAGGTGTGCGGGAAGGAGGGCAAGGATGAGGCCGGCCCGGAGTGGACGCGGGTTTCCGAGCGTGGGCCCAGCAGCTCCTGTGCTTCGGGAACTGACGGGAAAGATCGGTAATAGATGCGGTAGATGCGGTGAGTGCGGACAAGCCGGCTCTACACCGGGCATCCCTGGGACCTGGGCAAGCCCTGGCATGGCAGGGGTGGGCGTAGGGGGCACAGTGCATGAGTGAATAATAGAGACCACTTCTGGCTTGGGAAAGAGCTGTCTGCGCCGTCACCACCAGACCCGGGGCCAGAGTGGCAGGGGCACTTCTTTCCCTCAAAGTAGAGGGTAAACCGAAAGGAAAGCAAGGTGACCTGCAGTCGGGAAAGCGGCGCAGGGCCCAGGCACGACGCGCAATGCGCCCTGATGGCTGCCAGGGCCCAGGTGTGGACGGTTAGTGTCCCCTCGGTGTTAGCTCCCTGTGGCTGCTGCAGCAAATCATCACAGACTAGGTGGCTAAAAACTACAGGAATGTATCGTCTCAGAGTTCTGGAGGCCCGAAGTCCCAGCCCAAGTCTCAGGGGGCCCTGCTCCACCTGAACCTGTAGGGAAGTCCCCCTTGCCCCTTGCAGTTTCTGGCGGACACGGTACCCCGCCTGCCGCTGCGTCGCTCGGTCTCTGGCTCCGTCATCACACGCTGTTGCCCCCGCATGACCCTTCTGCAAGGACCCCAGTCTAAGGCCCACCCAACTCCAGAATCTTAACTCATCTTCTAACTAATTATATCTGCAACGACCATCCTTTCAAATAAGGATGCATTGTGAGTTCCTGGGGCTTAGGACTTCAGCATGGGTCTTGGGTGGGGACAAAATTCAACCCATAGCACCCCTCTTGGCTCCCCCTCTCCGCCCCCACATTTGTTTTAACTGAGAAAGTCTGTTTTGAAAACGTATAAATGGGCGAACATATTAATTGCATGTTCCAGCTTCCCAAAAGGACCATGTTTCTAAACGGAGAAGATGGCGCCTTTGTCTCAAGAGCCGAACCCAGAGACAAAGTGGCCTGGAGTGGATTTGCTGGTGATCAAAGAGGAGAAATTGGCTGGTTTCCAAGGACTGTGCTGCCCAGTGAAAGTGGGTCTCCTAGAGCAGCCCCTGCGGCCCAGCAGAGGTCTGCCACCCTCTCTGGTGACTGCTCCTGTCAGGGGCTCAGTTCTCTCCCCTGTGAACGAAGCCCTCTGCAGCTCTCTGTAGCACTGCCAGGCAGTGGGAAAGCAGAGTCCACCGGGAGTCACTCAGCTACCCAGAGCATGGTGGTGCCCACAGAGGCAGAGAACCCCAGGTCAAGCAAGGGCACCCACAGAGCTCGGGAGGGCTCCTGTTGTGGGCTGATCGGGGGAGCAATTGACGAGTCACCGCTCTGGGCCGGCCTCATCCTTGCCCTCCTTCCCGCACACCTGCCCAGGCCCAGGTGGGACCGTCCCTCCCCGGCCCCTCCCCTCTAGCACAGATGCCTCCCCATCTCTCCTCAGCAGGGGCTGATCGCTCCTTCCCAGAGACCAAGGTCTCACCCAGGCCGCCTTTCCAGTCCTGACTCAGGTCAGAATGACACCCATTCATTTCCAGAAATGAGCCTCTTATCTGCTTCCCTGTTAAGGCAGCTTGACATGGCAGCTGCCCTCCTGAGCAGCTGGCGCAAGGGCCTGCGAGTGGGCGACGGCGTCTGGAGCCCTGGAGGGCCAGCGAGCTCCCCGCAGATGAGTCCCTCCCAAGGTCTTCCTGCAGCTGGGGCCCTGTGCCCAGGGCTGGCGTCCTCGGGGGGGCAAAGAGGGCTCCCCACACTCGGCGATGATCTCCCGACAGCGAGGCCATGTTCGC
>NW_012148130.1:3216121-3249958 GCF_000956105.1 Propithecus coquereli | reverse complement strand
GGATGCTGGCGGCCTGGGGCAGAAGTCCTGGAGACCAGCCGTGGGCCAGGAGTGTGGGGCGGGGGGATACAGACGGGTGGCCCGGAGGGCGGACAGGGACCACAGGGGTCTTGGAGCGCTGGAGGGCCCCGTGGGCAGCTTGGCCTCTGTCCCGAGGGGGATGGGCGGCCACTGTAGGGTTCGAATTAGGAGGAGAGTGTCCAGGGTGGGGTCTCAGGACCCTGCTGGAGATGGTGGGGCTGGACAGGTGATCCGGGCAGGGGCGGCCAGCGCTCTGAGCTTAGGAAATCGGCCAAGTTTGCCGAAAAGGTATCTCGTCTCTGTCCCGGAACTTGAGGAGAGGCTGGAAATTGGGACTCGTGCCTCCTCTAGATACCACCAGGGAGGCGTCCAGGGGAGGCCACAAAGGCTGGACCCAGCCACGGGCATCCGTGGACCTGGGGCAGACACGAGGTGGGGGTCTACGTCTCCGCCAACCCGCTCTCTGGTGCCAAGTCCCCTCCCCTCGCAGGGGCCCCTTGTGAAACCAGGAACTCGGCAGCCAGCTCTGATCTTAGGTCTCCGGGCAGCGTCTCCCCGGGCCAAGAAGGGCTTGGGGGCCACCCGGGCTGGAGGATCCTTGGCCTTTGCTCTGTGGCCTAGAACCCTTGGGCTCAGCCAGGACTCTCCTTCCTTCCTGTTTTCCAGATGGAAAGCCTTCTCGGGCCTCGCTTCCCTTCCTGCTGTTCTGCTTCCTGGGGCCGCACGTGGTGATGCTCCTCTGCCAGGGGTCCCGCCGCGGTGCCGGCTCGCCCTCTGGCCAGTGCCGGCTCCCCCGGCCCCTGGTTCCCTCCTGCTCCTTGTGCTCAGATGACATCATTCTCAGGGACAGAGGCCCTGGGAGCAGGGAGAACAGGGACACCAGCAGCTGCTGCATTTTCCCTGCCAGTGGGTCCCCAGGACGCCCAGCCTGGGTCCAGAGGTCCAGGCTGAGAGAGACCCCACATCGTCACTGTCCTCTCCGGCTCCCAGCACAGGCCCCAGGCTCCCTCCTGGTCATCCGTCGTCCAGGTCAGGTCATGGGCTGGGGAACCCCAGCCTGGGGACACGTGGTCCGTGCTCCGTTTCTGTGAGCTTTCAGGAGCTGGGTTGTGTCCCTTCATGCCCATGTCCGTCAGGGAGGCCCCGCTCTGTACCTACTAGGTGCCCTGTGAATGGCCAGTCAATCCAGAAGACGCGAGTAGTATCCACTGCTGGCTGCATCTGACATGGGGTTACCAAATACCAAGTTTCAAACAAATTATTTCAACAAATGACTCTCAAGGAGCCATTTTCACAGTTATTCAAAAGCTTTGTCTGCGAACCACTCAACAGGGGACACTGACATTTTAACTGACATTTTCACTGCTTTATGTGGACCCATCCTTGGTGAGCACCCAGCCTTTCTGGCCCCTAAGCAACTTGCCAGAGGCACTTGATGAATGAATGAATGGATCAGCAAAGGTTACTTACCACATTGCAACAGTCTGCCTGCCAGTGTGTCTCCTTTCTTAGACTGTGAGCTCCGGGAGGGCAGAAAGCACTTACCATTTATATTTTATCCTCTGGAGCTGGCGGGATGCTCAGGCTTATTTCTTGAATGAGAAATGAATGGAGACACACCTGTAGCAATAGGTGCATTACACCCCCTCTGAGGATGACCCCAGCAAGATCCCAACAAGTGGCACCTACAAAGTTCCCCCTGTTGCTGGGACCCATAAGGACAACTCCACTGTTAGCTGTACCAGGAAGCCCCGCGTGGTGCCGACTCTCCTCGTCACACACCTGGGGTTCCCAGGAGCTTATCAGGAGGACAGCGCTGCCTGTGACCCCCGCCCTGCCGTCGGGCGCTACTGCCCCAGGTTCAGGGTTGACGTTCTTCCTTGGTGGGTGCCAACTGCTGAGCTCTTGCTTCGGTTGTTACGCGGATGGCTGGGGCCACAGGGGCACAGGGGCACATGGTCTTGTCTTATACCCAGAGAGCTCGGCCCCTTGAAAGACAGTGCTGACAGGGTGGATTTCCAAGCAAAAGAGAGATTTTGCGCTCACCGTCCTCCCCTCCCAGTGTGTGCTTTCGGGCTGGTTTGCAAAGGGCCACAAGGAGTCTTAGGTGGAGGGGATGTTTAAGGTGAATCTGGATCTGCCTGCCAGCTTCAGAAAGAGAGCACACGGATTCGGGGGCGCGGGGTGAACACATGGATACAGATGTTTTGCCTCTAGAATCTCCAGATGTTGCACATCATTTTGCAGTTGCCCTTTCTGCAGCTCGCCTCTCCTGAAAAGAGACTCGCAGAAGGCAAGTAGCTGAACTGTTACAGTCATGGCAACAGATCCTCCCCTTACACCCCACTTTTCTTTTTTACCAAAAAAGACCATTTCGAAAACTTTTAAATTAATGACTAAATTAAGTTCCAGCTTCCTAAAAGGAGCAATTTCAAATACGCAGAATTCATTGTATTTTTTTTTTTTTAATGCTCTGATGTGTTTGCATTTCCGCCAAATCACCTGTGCAAACAGTGGAGGGCTCTGTCAGCCTCTGAGTGGGGCAGACACAGGAAGGCTCCAGAGCCCCTGCTTTTGAGACACACTGCCCAGGAAATGTCACTTGGCCTCCTTGATGCTTGCGTTCCTCACCTGCGAAAAGAGGAGGCTTTGAAAATGGAGGAGGGATCCATGAGCCAAGGATTCAGGTTGTGTCTAAAATCTGGAAAAATCAACAGATCCTCCTCCTCCCGGAGCCTCCAGAGGGACACAGCCCTGCTGACACCTTGACTTTAGCCCAGTGAGCCACATGTCAGACTTCTGACCTCCAGAACTTCAAGGTGATACATTTGAGTTGTATGAAGCCCCTGAGCGCGTGGTAACTTGTTACGGCAGTGACTGCAAACTAATCCAGCACAAAACCCACCCGCTGGTGGAACCGGGACTCCCCACCCGGTGCTCCACCTCCAGAGCTCTGCATTTGTTCGTTTGTTTTTCTCCCCAAAGTGGCTCCAGACGGTGATGCTGGCAGCTGCTGTACCCCTCTTCCCTCTGGGAGTTCAGAGCACAAACGCTTCATTATCACCCCCAGTGACCAAGCTCACGTATCCATTTGTTCATTCTTACTCCCCAAATATTTACTGAGCACCTGCTCTGTGCCAGGTGCTGTTCTACTCACAAGTGACACTGCTGTGAATGTCACACCAAGTCCCTGCCTCCTGCAGCTCCCATTCCTGGGCCCCTCTGAAGATCAAGCTGACCCTTTAAGACACCCAGATGCTCCAGGCAGCCTCAAGGGATGAATGGATCAACAAAATGTGGTCTCTCTGTACACGGAATTCTATTCAGCCATAAAAAAGGAAGGAAGCCCTGACACAGGCCACAACGTGGGCGAGCCCTGGGAACACCATGCTAAGTGAAAGAAGCCAGGCACAGAAGCCCACATATTGCATGAGTCCATTTATGGGAAATGGCCACAATAGGCAACTCCATGGAGACGGAGCAAAGACTGCTGGTGGCCAGGGGCTGGGGGGCAGGTGATAGGGAGTGACTGCTAATGGGTTCAGGCTTTTCATCTGGGGTGATAAGAACATTTTGGAACCAGATGGTGATGATGATTGCACAACAATGTGAATATATTTAATGCATTTAATCTTACGGTATGTGTAATTACCACAACACCAAAAAGAGGCAATGAAAGTATGTGCACTTCCTGGTGGAGGCATCTGGTCAGTCCTGCCCTCACCGCACAGCGGGGCCCCGGTGGGATGCGCACCTGCGTGTCAGACGGCCCTGCGGAGGTCACCTCTGGCCTCACACCACGCCTGCCAGGTGGAGATTCGCAGCCTCATCTCGGGGCTGGGGGAGCCTGGGACAGGCCCACAGAGAGCCAGCCCCTTCCCCCCAGGAGCTGTGTCCTTGCAGAGCCACCTAAGGAGGAGCTTAGGGGGCCACCGAGCCCCTCGCTTAGTGGCTTCCTGTTGCCTTCCTGTTTTCGAATTGTTGGATTATTACTTGCATTTGTTTACCGCTTAAATTCAGCCCATATGGGAACGTGTCTCACAGCAGATCCTGACTGCTACGGGAGAGTTAGAAGGGGAGTTCGACACGCACAATGGCCCTGTGCGGAGAACTGAGGGGGGCAGCGGGGAAGGAGAGGAGAGCCCTGAATGTCTGTCCGGATATGTGGCTGCCCGGTTGTGGGGGAAACAAGGGGAGAAGGACTTGAAAATGATTCAGTAAACGCAGGACACAGGGTGACTCTATCCTTCTTAATCGAACCTCAGAGATATTAAGACATCATAAAGTCTTCGCAATTTATCCGACATTGGGCAGTGTTGGATATAAACACTTCCAGACTTTTTATTAACCAACTGAATCATTTGTCTAGAAGAAGAACCAAAATGTTAAAATGAAGAACAGCCTTAGTGACCAGTGGGGGGAAAATTTCAACCGCCAGTCTGCACGAAACGCCCTCTCATTGGGGTCAGGGTGTTGCCTGCACGTGGCGCTGTGTCCCCGCCAGCCCGGGTCAGAACAGACTGCTCTGCAGTTCAGAGAAGGGCAGAGTCGCCCGAAGACACCCGCGGGACCACCCTGTCCAGTTCATCTGTGCAAGCCGACTGCTTTAAATAAAGTCAGCCGCTTCCCCAGCTAACGTAAGGATGGTGGGATCAATTGCGTACACAGAAACAGATTACCAAGCAGGTGGCTTCGGGCTAAAGATAAATTGTGTCCTCATGTAACTTGGGAAGAGTGGGATGCAGACAGCTCCTAATGTGCAAAGCAAGATCGTTTAGTTACTTCTTTCTGCTGGGAAGCCCGGGCCCTGGCTAGGGCCCCGAGAAGCCCCAGAACACCCTCCCCGGATGGAAATTTATTGCCGAAAAGTGCTACCCTGAGCTCCCAGTGTGATCAAGGTGCGGTTCCAGCAGGGCCCGTTTGCCTGGGGCGGGGAGGGGGACACAAGTCCCTGCTTGCTGCCCCTGCTCGCGGAGGGCAAAGCAGGACACGAGGTGCGCTCTTTCCGCTCAGGGCTCGGAGATCACATCCCGTTCCCCACAGGCACCGTGCATGGGGGCCCACCCCTTGCTCCTTGCCTGAGTTAACCTCCCAGATGTCTGGTCTGGCAGGTCTGCCTAGGCTGTTAGAAGGAACCTGCCCTCCGCATATTTCTGCAGCTTCTCACGTCTCTGCTGTGCTTGGCCCTTGCCCACGATGCATGCCCTCCAGGTATCTGCACTCTCCCTTCCTTCCTTTCTTCTTTCCTCTTCTTTTTTTGGAAATAATTACAGACTCGCACGAGGTTGCAAAAGAGTATGGAGCAGCCTCATGTACCCTTCACCCCAGTTCCCCCAGCGGTAGCACCTTGCCTCGCTGCAGCGGAACACCAAGACCAGGGAACAGACCTCATTCAGGTTCCATCAGCTTGACGAGCTGTCCTCGCCAGCGCGGGCCTCAGTAACGAAATGCCACAGACTGCGTGATTGAAACCACAGACATTTATTTCTCACAGATCTGGAGGCTGCGAGACCAACACCGAGGCGCTGGCTGATTCTGTCCCTGCTTTCTGGCTGTGTCCTCGCATGGCCGAGAGAGAGAGAGAGAGAGGGGAGAGAGAGAGAGAGAGAGAGAGAGAGAGAGAGAGAGAGAGAAAGAGAGAAAGGGATCATCTCTCTGCAGCCTCTGCTTAGAAGGGCACTAATCCCATCATGAGGGCTCCACCGTCACGACCTAATCACCTACTAATAGCATTGCCTCGGGAATCAGGGATTCAACTAATGGATTTTGAAGGGACCCAAACTTCCAGTTCAAGAGCTCATTGTGTGTGTGTGTGTGTGTGTGTGTGTGTGTGTGTGTTTAATTCCATGCCGTTTTATCACACCGTAGACTCAGGTAACCACCAACACAAGACACAGGCAGTTCCATCACCACAAGGATTCCTCTTGCTACCCCTTTGTCACCACACCCATCCCCCTCTTCTCCCCTCCCCCCTCCCTAACCCCTGGCAACCAAGGATCTGTTCTCCGTCTCTGCGGTTTGGCCACTTTGGGAACGTGGCGTGTGACGTTCTGAGACTGGCTGTTCTGACTCGGCACACTGCCCTCGAGATCGTCCCGGTGGCTGCTTGTGTCCAGTTTGTTCCATTGATCACTGACTAGGATTCCACGCGAGGATGCACGCGGCTGCACCATGCACCCGCGGAAGTTTCTAGCTTTCACCGAACAGTGTCTAGCTTTCGGCTCTCACAAATAAAGCTGCTGTGAGCACTGTGCACAGATTGTTGTGTGAATGTAAGTTTTTGTCTCTCTGGGAACAATTCCCAGGAGTGTAATTACTGGGTCATAAGGCAACTGTATGCTCAGGTTTTACAGAAACTGTCAGATTTTTCCAGAGTGCCGTCTTACCGCAACGTACGCAAGATCCAGTGCTCGGCGTCCTCACCGACGTTTGGTGCTATGACGACATCATTTTGTTTTGTTGTTTGAGGAGTACTGGCCGGATATTTTGTAGAGCGTCTCTCAGTTTGGGGACATTGATTTTTTCTCATGGTTGTCACTATTTTGTTTTAGTTGTTCTAATAGGTATATACTGATGTCTCAGCGCGACTTTCGTCTGCATCTGCCTAATGGCTAATGAATGATGTTGCACATTTTTCATGAGCCTATTTTGCACCTGTAAATTCCCTTCAGTGAAATATCTGTTTATGATTTTTGCCCATTTTCTAACTGGATTTTTTTGTCTTTATGCTTTTGAGTTTTGAGAATTCTTTACTTTTCCAGACGGGAGTCCTTTGTCAGAGACATGCTCTGCAGGTATTTCCTCCACGGCCGCGACTTGCTCTCTCACCTTCCAAACTGCGCGTTCACAGTGCAAAAGTTCTTAATTTTGATGAAGTCCAACTTACTATTTTTTCCTTTATGGGTTGTGCGTTTGGTTTCACATCTAAGGAACGCTTCACCAAGCCCTTAGGGCCCAAAGGTTTTCTCCCACATTTTTTCCCTAAAAGTCTTATAGTTTTACATTTAAGTCTTTGATCTATTTTGAGCGGATTTTCACGAAGAACGCGAGGCTTAGACTGAGGTGGAGCGTTCTGCCTGCGGAGGGCCAGCTCCCCCGGCACCACCTGTGCAGACGCCCGCTAGCTGCAGAGCCACGGTCTTCCGCACTCCCGCTCCGGAGCCGATGTCCTGCGTCCTTCCCTGGAAACTCCAGGACTCTGGGACTCGTCCCTCCCTCCGGAGGAGCTGCCTCCTCCCACCCGCCCGTCTCGGGGGAGATAGGCCCACCTTGCCTGGTTGATCCCCTCCACCCGCTCCGTTCCCAAAGGTACCCACAGGCCCTTTCCAAATTGTCACCCCTCGTCCACTTGGCCCACCTGGAGGAGAGGACAACACTCTCACGTCTGGGAAGGCCACCCAGCCACCCTGTGCCTGTCACCCTCCGCACAGCCGTCCTCTGAGCCCACACCCGCAGACCAACCTTCCGGCTCTCTCACTCAGCTTTTCCCAAAACCACAGATCTCAGCCTCCTCGGGACCTCACCAAGGTCCTGACTCTCCAAGGCCGCTTGTGCCACTTCTTCCTGCAGATTTGATTGTCATTGTAGAAGGACAATTTGAAAATATGTCTCAAGTCCAGGTGAGTCCTCTGACCTCCAGATCTGAACTCCAACTGCCTGGAGGGTAAGTCAAGGTGTCTCAAAGCCGCCACGTCCAATTTTCTCCTCCCGTGTCCCTCTGCCTCCGCAACTCCCACCCACATCCTCCTGGGCTCCCAGTGTAGGGAGCGGCAGCACCTGTGTCTGCCTTCTCTTGCCCTCGGACGGCTGGCCAGCCCAGGCTGGGCTTGCTTTCGCCTCCCACCCCCCGGCTCTGTCTACCACCTCCCGCCTCTTCTGCGCCAGCCTCAGCCTCTCCCCGGACATCTGCTTAGACCACTCCCACCGGCTCCCACTCTGCAGTGAGAAGTGCACACCCGACCGCCTCACCTGGGAGGAGACTCTGCTCCCATGACAAAGTCCAAACCCCTCCTCCTGCCACGTGGGGTGGCCTGCGGAATGGGCCCCCTTCCATCGCTGGGGACGAGCTGCCCTCCCGTCCTCAAAGACGTGGCTGGTCTTTCCTTTCTGGGTCTCCACCCCTTCTGCTCCCTCTCCATGGGTCCATCCTTACTCAGTCTCCAGGTCTCTGCTTACAACCACGTTTCCGTGAAGCTTTCCCAACCCCTCTGCCTGGTGCACTGGGAGACCGTGTCCCCCCGCCCCCATAACTGCGCACTAACGTCTGTCCTGTGAACTAGACTGTAGGATGCATGAGAAAGAACAAGTCTCTTCCCGCTCCAGGGCTCAGTTTCCCCACCTGTCAGGGAGCTCTTTGAGGTCTGGGTGTGCGTTCTGTCACACTCTGTATCCTCGTGGGTCTTGGAACCTGGCGCAGGAGAGGGGCTCGGGGAGCGTGTGGTACGTAGAGGAAAGAACGGACTGGGGGAAAAACCCGAGACCCAGAACAATAGGAGGGGAGACCGAACAGGACAGTGCAATTCAACAAAGCACAGCTCAAGACCCCAGGAGCCCTGGGGTCCCAGGGAGGGAAAGACGAGATGGGAGCCACAGACACCCTGGTGGGGCAGATGAGGCTCCCAGGGGCTCAGAGACGAGTCCTCGGTGGAGGCTCCCAAGCGGCGGTCTCCTCTCCCCACGGGGTGGGGGCTGCTCGGGCAGGGGTGGAGGGGCTCACTGTGCTCGCAGCACCGGCACAGGCCTGGCCACAGTGGGGGATGACTGGGGGGCTGTGAAAGGAAGGGGGACAGACCCGTTGCACAGGACGGAGGTGACTGAGCTGCGGGTGACTGTGGGTGGCCGCCCAGGGCGGGGCCGTGCTGTGTTAGCAGGGCTGATGCAGACGTTGCCATGGCCCATCCAGTAGTGGGGCTGGGAAACAGCAGCCCCTCCGGAAGGGCGTGTGGCCTCAGGTGACGTCAGTCTGCAACCTGCCGATCCCCCACCACCGCCCTCCCCACCTAGATGTCCACCATCCGGCAGGAAGTGCCTGCCCAGCACCCCTGCAGGGGGACCTAAATTGCCATCGTGGCAGACCGGCACTCTCTGACCTGGTCCTTTTCTCAGAACTGTCTCCCCTCTAATGCTTGCCAGACACAGCTGTGGGCCAGCTGACCCCGGGCGCCTGTGGGTGGGAAGGGCTGGGGCTTAAGAGCCAGTATCAGGAGCCCCGAGCCCAGCCCACAGGCAGCCAGGTGCCCAGGCAGGGTGCGGCGGCTCCACCTGCCCCGCCCTCCCTGTGGCTGCAAGGGGAGCACACCCTTTGCACCCCTGGCACAGGGCTATGGTCCCGTGGTTTGGCCAAGGTGGATTCGGGTCAGTTTTTAATTCAGGGTTAGCTTGGGCATGAAAGACAACTCCCATTTACCTGGATTTGGAGGTGAGGAGGGGGCGCCACACCAGCGACCACTCATTGTCCACCTCTGTCCTGGTCAGCGGGAAGGAGGCCATTTGGGAGAGTTCCCCCAGGGGCTGTGGCCCCACTTCCAGAGTCAGGCCACAGCCCAGCTTCACCAGGAGGCAGGTGCTACGGGGGTCTGTGTCCTCCCTTTTACAGAGGAAAAGGTGGGTGAGCCTGAGATCAGGGGGTGTTGTTGGAGCTGCCTGGGGGGTCACTTGGACCCCTCACTCTCCTCTGCCCCGTGATCACCCTTGAGGGCGGGACCAGCTGTGTGATCTGCGTGGCCCGGTGGGCTCCTCATTAGGAATTCCAGGACAGCGACAGCAGAGCACCAAACCCTGAGACCCGGGCCAGCTCAGGGGCCCCAAATATAAACCTGCCTCCCTGCCCAAAGAGACGGATGCCAACTCACAGAAACGGCCTCCTTTGCTATTGTATAAATTCACACATCACCCAAACGTTCTTCATCTAGAACCACCTCCTCTTGCTGACTTTAAATTGTTGGGTGCCTTGAGCAGCGGAACCCTCTAGATTTCTCCTATGGATTTCCACTCAGGGGAAATACCAACAGTTCTGTGTTTTCATCTTCTCATCTGTAAAGCGAGGACGCTGGAGCCAGTGGGGGCTGCCCCGTCCTGTGTGGGACAGGCCGGTGTGTGTGTGTCGGCGTCGCCCTGGGCTGGTTCTGAGGCCCCTCCTGCCTTCGAGCTGTCCCCCCATCATGCCGGCCCTTGCAGCAAATCCTGTTTTCCTTTCCTTGCATGGTGTTTTTAACAAGGATCCCACGTCTTTGAACCAAACCCGGCTGTTACCCTGAAGGCCACCAATAAATTCTTCAGGTAAACAAAATTGACTGAAAATTAACATAAGAAGCCTTAAATTAACAGGATGTAATTTTATGAGTATCTCACAAACTAGTCAAAGATGTATGTCAGCCCGGGGTGAGTCAACACTTTCAAGTGTCTTTGATTATATAATGCTGCTAATTTTTTTCAAATGTAAGCAATGTGATTTCTTCCTAAACATTGTGTTCTTTGTTCTGCAATTTGGAAAAATAAATTCCCTTTAAAGCACTGCTTTGCTCAACCGCAAAACAAGGTGGGGAGGCCAGATCAGAAGCGCCCCCGCCTCCCCTCTGTCTAGGTAGCCCCCACTCACTCCATGCAGAGGAGACGCTGCACTCAGGGTCATAATGATTGACAGCTGGAAGCTTCCAGACGGAGGGTGCGGGTGAGGTGCTGCTCCCGTGGTCAAGGGGTGTTAGCTGGAAAGAGGCTCACCTCCACCTTCCCTCTGCAACGCAGAGCGGCACGCGTGGCTCCTGCACCCCGGGGCGTGGCTGCAGGCAGAGAAGGTGCAACACCTGCTGGGCACCTACAAGGCACCGGGCCCTGTGCTAGGAGCTGGGGTGCACAGGCAGGGACCCACCCCCAAGACCCTCACTGTCTGGTGTACGAGACACGCACAACAGGTCACCTGTGATCAGGGTGAGGGAGACCCAGGATGCCACGGGGCACAGGAAAGAGGCTCCCCACCCAGAGCTAAGTCCGAGAAGCCTACAGAGGGGCAGGGTTGAAGCAGGTCTTAAAGAACAAGACGGCATCCCTGGGAGCTGGGGCCAGGGTTATGGAGTTGGGGGGAACACGGGACCTCTAGGGGATGCAAGTGCAGAGCAGCGGGCAGGTGACTGGGCGTGGCAGAGGGCCACCTCGAGGGTCTTCCCAGGCTGCGGGTTCCTAGAGAGACAAGTGCTCCCGAAACAGGGCGGACACTGGTCCAGATCTGCATTCTCCCCTCGCCCCTCGTATCAGGAAGAAAGCTTCTTCGCAGAGGAAGGCGTCGGTTTAGTTCAGCAGTTTAGTTTCCAAGGAAGCAGGCTGGCGTGTGAGCCGTACAGGCCAGACCTGGTCTGCACGGGAGACCTTCGGCGTTCAGGTGGCAGAAAAGGCCTGGGGCCCGGTGAGACCACTCAGGGAGGTGCAGGGACCCAGAACAACGCTCTCGGGGTCCAGCCTCCAGAGTCCAGGGGCAGTGGCAGCAGCAAAGAGCCTGGAAAGGTGTGGCCAGCCGAGTGGGAAAGAGCCGGACCCTAAGAAGGCAAGAGTGTGAGGATGGGAGGAACAGGAAGCTGGGACCCGACCGCACGGAGCCCGTCGGGACGTGGCCAGAGGAAGCCCCACTGCAGCAGGCCCGGGAGGCACTGAGTGGCCTCTCGTTGGCTCAGGATTCCTCGTCTCCAAACGTGTCCTGAGCCCTCGTCTGTGCCCTGGGCCAAGTGCTGCGCAGAGCAGTGCGTTCAGTTCATGCCCCTTGGAGCTCCCAGGGCGGAGAGGGATGGATCCCTGAAGCCCAAGCCCTGCTCTCTGTGAGCAGGGCATGTTGAGTAGCCATGGCCAGGGACACGTGACCACCGTGGAGCACCCAGTGCCGGAGCCCAGACCTCAGGCCAGCCCGGGGCTGCCTGCGGCATCTCACCTGCCTCCCACCAGCACACAGCGTGAATCCCCCACCAAAAGTGGCGGAGCTGACAGAGGGGGTCGGGTTGGGTTCTTGGTAGACAAAATGGGCAGGATTTGCAGAGGCCACGAAAGGGGAAGAACCATGCCTCCTCCTGCACACCCACGGCTGCCAGCTCGTCCCCCAGGTCTGCTGTCCCCGGGCACTGAGCAGAACCTCGTGGCCACGTGAGCAGAGCTGCACAGGACCCACAGGTCCCATCACGCCTCTAGTCATCTCTGCACCTGCCAATGTGGCGTGTGGACAAACGCCTGTGTCCTGGCCCACTGTAAGCGGTGTCTGCACCTGGCAGGTAAGGGGACGTTCTCAGAGATGTCACCTAGTTACTGCCAAGTTCTGGGGTGACATACACTCCAGTGAGAGAAGGAACACTGTGACAGAAGTATTGCCTTGTGCACCTGGTGCTTTCCAGGTGCTGCCGCACACCCAGGCCTCTCTGTGACACTGGCACGCTCAGCAGAGGGGGACAGTGGGTCTGGGGGGCTGGCCGGCCAGCCCGTGGGTAGAGAGGCCTAGATGCAGGCTCCCTAGCTCATCTCGCTCCTGAATACCCACCTCAGCCCCTGTGCTCAGGGCACAAACCTTCCAAACACGGCAATAAGGGAAACAGAACTGTCTTCTGCCAGCGTAGTGTGAGTCCTGTGCGGGGGCTCGGAGGACAGGGATGCCAATCACTCTGTGGGTGCACTTGGCTCCCCAGGGGTTAAACTTGGCTCAAATCAGACTAGAGAAGGACTATGTCATCAGAGAAAGCCCTGGTCATCTGGTAGGTCCAAAGGAAGCAGGTGGGAGAGGCACTTGGGCAGCATGCGTCCCAGCCCCACCCAGGGAGACTCAGAGCTGATGGATTTCTGGGCAGGCAGCGTGGAACAGCCTGCAGGTGCTTCCCGCCCCCTCGCGCTGGCAGGGCTGGATGCTGGGCTGTGGCCCATGGGCTCATCTGAGCCCAGCGCCAGTAAACAATCGCTCCATCTAGCTGGCCACCATTGCTGTGCTTCTGCGCCCACTTGATGCTTGGTCCTGACTCGCCTTCCCGTGAGTATCCAGCTACAGAAAGACAGCACAGAGGTCGTGCCCACGCAAGCGTCCAGGCCACGTGATGGGCTGTGTTTCTTACTGAACGTTAGCACATTGGCACCTGGTTTTATGAACTTGGCTCTAAAGAGTCCACCTTGAGGGCACGGGAACTGGGCAAGAGCCAGACCTTGGACACAGGAAATTCCCCAAGACCACAAGAGACAACCAGAGGCCTCCAGTCTCACCATGGGCCAAAAAGGCATGTTCCAGAGTTGTTTGTTGCTAGCCCACACGGTTCCATCTCCTGCCCTTCCTCCCTGTTGCTCCTGATTTGGCTACTCCGGTCCTCGAAAGACCCATGGCTTTTGACCTCTGCAGTGGGCGTGAGGGAGTACAGAGCAGCACGGAGCGGGGAGAGCACGCCCCACTTGGTGCACGAGCCGCGAGCCATCGGACAGCATCGGCCTGCAGTGGGGGGACAGGCGCCTCCAGAAGAAAGGGGACCTATAATCAGAAAACAGCCATTGAGGCAATGCAGAAGTTGGGGGTGGAGTTGCAAGAGCTGTTTCAGTGGTTCCGAAACACCAGTGCTGGTAGATGGGAGGATGGGGAATTACTGGCGGGTGCTGCATTGGGGATGCGTCAGTCTGCTCGAGCTGCCAGAACGAAGGACCACGGACCGGGGGCTGGAACAACAGAAATGTGTTTGCTCACAGCTCTGGAGGCCGGAAGTCCAAGGTCAAGGGGTCAGCCGGGTGGGTTTTTTCTGATGCCTCTCTCCTTGGCTTGGAGATGGCCATCTTCTCCCTGTGTCTTCACACAGCTGTCCCTCTGTGCCTCTGTATGTCCTAATCTCCCCTTCTTATAGGACGGCAGTCCTATGGGATCAGGGCTCACCCTCAGGACCTCATTTTAATGTACTTACCTCTTTAAAGACCCCATCTCCCAATGCAGTGGCATTCTCAGGCACGGGGTGGGGGGGTTAGAGGCTCAACATATACATCTTTGGAAGGACACGCGGCCCATAATAGGAGATGAAGTGGTATCTCAAGAATTTGAAAACGAAGAAGCATATAGAACATGAAGTTCAGAAAAGGCCCTTGGCCCCAACTCCTTCAGTCTGCGAGGGCTGGGGCCCGTGGCTGGTCAACGTGACAAGGATGGCCGCGCCTGGCGGGTTAATCAGTGCGAGCTTTCAGCAGGACACTTGGAGTGATAAATGGGACGTACTTTAATCAAGTGCATTTATCTGCTCTGAAATCAGCCCAGTATTCATCACGATGAAACCGATTTTCCAGGAAAATGAAATAATTGCAGCCCAGGTGGGAGGATCTGAGTCATCGCCTCGCTCTCCTGCCCTTAATACCATCCTTGAGCGCTCTCGCTCAGCTCCTCGGCCCGCGGCGCCACGGATTCCATTACTGCAAACACTCGGGAAGGCTCTTTCATGTCCAGGGACTGCGGGACGCTGACAGCTGTCTCCTGAGAGCTGGTGGGCGGCTGTCACAGTTCCACTTTCTCTGACACGAGGCTTCTTGAGTGTCCGTGGTAATAACTCACTCCAGCAGAGAGTGAGACGAGCTGGAAAGCTTATCACAATCATCTAGTTTCTCAGCCCACGATCGAATCTCAGAACTTTAGAATTACAGAGAAGAGGATAACCAGGGCCGGCTCCCCCAGCTGAGGCCTGTGTTGGCCAGCTCGGGGGGAGGCTTGCTCCAGAAACAAGTGGCCCCCACGGTTCAGTGGCTTCCAACCACGCCGGTTTGCTTCTCCCTGACCCCATGCGTCCATCCTCAGTGGCCCTGTAGTCCTTGCTTGGGATCCAGGCGGTCCGTGCCGTCCCCATCCTGCCATCGCTGGCCTTGAGGTCATGGAGAAACACTCACTGGCTCTGAAAGCCGCTCCCTGAAGGAGGTGCACCCGCACTTCGCTGGCTAAGCCAAGTCCCCTGGCCACCCCTGAGTGGAGCAGCAGCTGGCTGGAGCTGCAAGGGTCTGCCACGGGCTCTCAGCATGCTCACCCCAGCTCTCTGGGAGGGTCCCTTCCCTCACCACCTCTGGGAAGGCACCACACGTGACCCGCAAAGAAGCTCCAGCAAAGAAGAGCGCCCGTGGGGACGTGGCTGAGGCCTAGGGAGGAAGAGATGGCTTTCCAGGAGCAGTGGCCGAGACCCTTGGAGCTGGCAGCATCCTTAGAGACCAACATCCACTTTTCTTTTATTTACAGATTTTTAAAATTTGCATCTCAGGCTCAATTCCTTGAATTCATCTCACTCTTCATGCCACGTAATTCTCAATTGCCTGTTATATTTTATGTTACTGATTTTCACCTTTTGTTCCCAATCCTCATCCCCACTTCGTCCATGCCCCCGAAAGCTACTCACTGAAAGGTTTCATACGTGTTCTCGAATGTGTATTTAACTCTATAACACATGTAACTGTTGCTTTTGTGTGTAAGCATTGCTTCCAATGTAAGTACGTTTTGTTGTGCTATAGAGCTCCTGTTTCTTACTTTTTTCATTCAACAATATGCCTTAAAAATCTGTCTGTGTTGCTTGTTGCTGTGTACGCTTCTAGTTTAGTGGCTTTGACAATTTCATGGAATTCTACGCATCTTCATTTCACTCAGCCCTCCCCCTGGGGTGGACACGGGTTGTCTCCTCTGCAAACGGAGCTGCATCAAAGACCCTTTTAAGTGTCCCCGGACCCCTGGCCATGGGCTTGAGTTTCTCTGGGGCCCATATTAAGGAGGCAGTTGTCGAGTTAAGAGCTGCGCAGAGGCGACTTGTTAAGTGGCGACAGTGCGCAGGATGGCTGCCCAGCTGCTCCCGTGTTAGATTCCCGGTTTCCCCACACCTCTGCCGACATTTGTATTATCCAACTACTTTTTCTTTACTTACAAAATTCATATCTTATTATTATTTTTGCAAATTCCTATTGAAATTGAGGATCTCTGCAGGCACTTGTTAGGTTTTCAGGTTTTCCTCCTTTGAACTGCCCCTCGTTTTCTGGGGTGGAGGTCGCCATCCCTCCCGCATGGATTCCTGAGTCCCTCTGTGTTCTAGATAGTAACGCTTTAGCAATTTCCACGTTGGAGATACCACGTCACAATCTGTTACCCTCTGTTAACTTCAAATCTGTTTTCTATGGACCAAACCTAGAATTCTGCTGCAGTAGAACCCATCAGCGATCAGTTCTCTGGCTGTGCTTTGTCAAAGACCTTGTTTAGGAAGTGCCCCTCCATCTGGAGATCACAAGGGTATTCTGCACATTTTTAATTGGAGTTTTACTCCTCATATACAGTATTTTCATCCGTTTGTATTTAACCCGTCCAGAATCACCATGCGTGTGGTATGACATGTCAGGAAGTCAATCTAATTCTTCCTCTATGTAGTGAGTCAGTTTTCCCTAAACAGACACTTAAATACTTAATAATGTATCTTTTCTCCTCTATCCTATGCTACGTTTCCTTATGTAAAGGGTGTGGTTTCCGGCTCTCTATTTGGTTTCTGTCCCTATGGTGTGGTAGGTGCAATTCTAAGATGCCCCAAGAACCCTACCCCGGTGCACAAATGTGTAGAATCCTCTCCCCTGGGGTGTGAGGACCACTCATGTCCTCCGGGATGGTGGGTACCACTCCTTTGATCAGGTTACTAATCAGATGGCTTGAGTTCATCAAAAAGGAGATTATCCTCGTGGGCTTGGATCAGGTGACGCCTGGGCTCTCCCCGAGAGAGAGATTTGAGATGTAAGAGCGCTCTGACGACAGGGAGAGTTTTGACTCTGGGCTTTGAAGGTGAGGGGACCACCTGGCAGGAGGCAGGTGACCCTGGGAGCTCAAAGTCAGCAAGGAGTGAGGCCCTCATTCCCAGAACCACAGGGAACTGAATCTGGCCGGCAATACGAAGGGGCCTGGAAGTGTATTCTTCCCAAGAGTCTCCGTACAGGAAGGAGGGGCTGTGACCTGCAACGTGAGACCCCCGTCCCACTGACCAGCAGAGAACCCGGCCACGCCAGGCCACTGGCCTTGCAGAGTAAGCCACTCCTGCCCCCAACCATGTGCTCTTCTTTGTCAAAATAGACTTAGCAATTTGTGGACATTATGGCTTATACATATTTTAGAATGAGTTTGTCAAGTCCTTCAAAAAAATCCAGCTGGTATTTTGAACAAAATTACATGAAATTTATAGATTAATGTGGGAAGATTTGACATTTTTACAATTTTAAGCATCCATAAAAATGGTCTATCTCTCCATTTGTTCATGTTTTACTTTATGTCCTTTTGACGTTTTCAATTTTATCTCTTCATTTTTATGTCTTCTTTCATGTCCTTTACATTTTTTAAAAAATTTTAATTTTTTTCCTCTATAAAGGTTTTCTGCATTTATTTCTGGCTTAATTTCTAGATACTTCATCGTTTTGATTCCTCTCGTGAATGTATCTCCTTTTCTATTATATTTCTAATTGGTTAATGCTGGTGTAGGGGAAAGCCACTAATTTTAGTAAGTTGATCTTGTATTCAGCAATCTTGCTAAACTCTATTATTAGTTCCAATCAATTTTCTGTTCATTCTGTTGGGTTTCTATGTAGACAGTATATAATCTGCACATGACGACAGCTGTGTCTCTTCCCTCCCTCTTCTCTTTCCATCTTTTCATTTTCTCAACTTATGGCACCGGCCAGACCCTCCCGTGTTAGGGTGAATAGATGTGGCGTTTCCACTCCTCTTTTTCCAACATCAAAAGGAATGAATTAAAGTTCATCTACAGAGTAGCAGGTTTTCTCAAAACTTTTCAATATGCAAAGCTTTGTCACATTAAGGATGTTCATTTGTATTCAGAGTTTTCTGAGAATTTTTGAAAAATCAGAAATAGATGTTGAACTTTATCAAACACTTCTCAATAATACGGTAGATAACACTGGTGAAATCTGCAATGTTAAATTGTTCTTGCACTCCTAGAATAAATTAAACTAGATAATTTTTCAAAATACACTGTAAGGTTACTTTGCTAGTAGCTTATTTGGAATTTTGCTTCCAAAACTGTTTTTTTTTTTTTTTTTGGTAATAGTGAAATAGTCTTTTTTTTTTCTTGTATTGGCCAAATCTGAATTTGTACTTAAGGTTATTTTAGCCTTATAAAATGAGTTGGGCAGATTTCCTTTATTTCTATTTTCTAGAAAAATTTCTGTAGAAGTATTGATCTTCTCCTTAAATATTTAGCAGAATTCTTATCTAAAGCGACCATGCCTGAGAATTTTTGAGGGGAATGTCTTCGATAGCCATTTCAGTGACTTAAGAGCTCAAATTCATTATGTCATTCCAGTCTTCTCTGTATTTGCTTTATTTTTTATTTTTTTTGACTGCTGGATCCATCAATCTATCAGTTTCTAAGAGGGATATTTTTAATAACAATTATAATTGTTGATTTATCTAGTTTTTTCCACAGTTCCATTAGTTGTGGCTTCATATATTCCCACATTACCCTTTTAGAACATACATTCATGGTTGTTATTTTTTCCATAATACTCTTTTCTCTGAGGCATAATTTACATACAATAAAATGCACAGATTATAAGTGTACGGTACAATGAATTTTGTGCACTCGTATACCCAACTCCCAAATCAAGGTATAGGACATTTTTGGCTAGACACAGTGGCTCACACCTGTAAGTCCAGCACTTTGGGAGGCCTGGGTGGGAGGATCACTTGAGACCGGGGGTGTGAGACCAGTCTGGGCTACACAGAGAGACCTCCTATCTCTGCAAGAAATTAAAAAAACAAAAAAACTTAGCTGGGTGTGGTGTTGTGCGCCTGTAGTCCCAGCTACTCGGGAAGATGAGATAGGAGGATCACTTGAGACCAGGAGTTCGAGGTTACAGTGGGCTGTGATCACGCCACTGTGCTCCAGCCTGGGTGATAGAGAAAGACCCTGTCTCTATTAAAAATGGAAAAAAGATATAGAGCATTTTTATCAACCAAGATGGTTGCCACATGCCCCGTTCCAGCTACCACAGCTTCGTTTGTCTCCTGCAGAACTTCGTGTGGATGGAGCCGGGCAGCACATGCTCGTTAGTGCTTGGACTTACCCACTCCACACAGCGCTCTGGGAATTCACGCCTGCTGCTGCGTGTGGCAGTCACTCACTCCCTTCCACTGCGCAGGAGTTCTCCACGGCAGGCACAGGCCACGGCTTGTTTATGCATCCTCCTGCTGACGGGCACTGGGGTTGTTTCTGGGTTTTAGCAATTGTGAACAAAACTGCTATGCATCATTTTATACAGGTATTATATGGATTTATGTTTTCATTTCTCTTAGGCAAGTTTCTAAAAGTGGAATTGCTTGACGATCGGGTCAGAGTACATGTTTACTTCTATGAGATTGTCAGAAACTTTTCAAGTGTGTGCAGAATTGGACACTCGAACAGCAATTTATGACAGTCCTTGCTGACACTTGGTGCTGCCAGTTTTCAATGGTAGCCTTTCCGTGGGTGTGAAATGAATTCTCTTTATGGTATTTAATTGTATTTCTCTGATGACTAATAATGCTAAGTACCTTTTCATGTATTTCTATGCCATTTGTATATCTTCTGTAAAGTGTCTACAAAAAGCTTTTGCTCGTTTTTTATAAGGGCTATCTACAAAGTTTTGATTTGTAGGAGCTCTGTAATTATTCTGGGTTTAAGTCGTTTTTCAAATATCTGCACTGAAAATATTTTCTCCTAATATGTTGCTTGCATTTCCACTTTACTAAAGGAGTCTTATAATGAGCAGAAACCTTTAATTTTTATGAAGTCCTGTTTATCAAGTTTTTTCTTTTTATGGCTGTTTTCGGGTCCTCTAGGAATTTTTGCTCACACCCAAAGTCTCAAAGACATTCTCCAGTGATGTAACCTTTACTTCTAGGTCTCTGATCCACACCAAACTCATTTTTGCTTATGACATGAGAATCAAAATTCATTTATTTCCATGTAGATATCCAGTTGTCCCGGTGTCATTTGTGGAAAAGAGTTTCCTACCCCCCCTGAATTATACTGGAGCTTCCACCACATATCAATTGGCCGCATGTGTGTGGATCTGTGTCCAGACTCTACAGTCTGTTACGTTGATCTAGTTGTCTAACC
This sequence comes from Propithecus coquereli, assembly GCF_000956105.1. Classification (NCBI taxonomy): domain Eukaryota; kingdom Metazoa; phylum Chordata; class Mammalia; order Primates; family Indriidae; genus Propithecus; species Propithecus coquereli. The sequence continues at coordinate 3,229,841 of NW_012148130.1, read as the reverse complement.
ACATGCCAATAGAACAGTCCCCTGATCCACGCTTTTGCTTTCCGAGGTTTCAGTTATCCACGCTCAACTGAGGTCCCAAAATATTAAATGGAAATCTCAGAAATAAACAAATCCTCAGTTTTAAATCGTGTGCTGTTCTGAGTAGCGTGAAGAATCTGGTGCTGTCCTGGTCCATGCCTCTGTCCGGCGTCGCCACGCTGCATACGCTGCCCACCCAGCCACTTAGCAGCTGGCTAGTGATCAGACTACTGTCCTGATATCACAGCGCTTGTGTTCTAGTCATCCTCACTTTACTTAATAATGTCCCCAAAGAATAAAAGTAGTGATGTAGGCATATTGTTATAATGGTTCTGTTTTATTATTAGCTACTTTTGTTAATCTCTTGCTGTGCCTAAATTATAAATTAAACTTTATTATAGGTATGTATTTACAGGAAAAACATAGTATATACAGAGTTTAGTACCATCATGGTGTCAGGCATTCACTGGGGGTCTTGGAATGTATCCTCTGCGGATAATGAGGGATTACTATACCATACTAAAATAATTACTCTTGATTTATAGGAACTCTTAAAATCAAGTAGTGTAAGTTCATCAGCATTGTTCATCTCTAGCATGCGTATGGTGGCTAGTCTAGGTCTTTATATTTTCATATAATTTTTTGAACAGCTCTATTGAGAAATAATAATTGACATATAATAAACTTACTATGTCTGAAGTTTATTGTATCTTAAGTGTACAATTTGATAAGATCTGACATATGTACATATATTTATATATATGTAAAACTGGGAAAACATCACCATTATCAGGATAAGGAATGTATCTATCAAGCCCAAAGGTTTCCAAGAGCCACTTTCTAATACTATATTCCTCCTTCTTCCCTTTCTCCAGGCAACAATGGATCTGCTTTCTACATTCCGTACCAGTTTGTATTTTCTAGAGTTTGTATAAATGGAATCATACCGTATGTTCTCTTTTTCTTGGTCTGGTATCTCTCACCCAATTATTTTGAGATCCACATATGTTTTCGAGCTCATCACTAGCTCATTCCTTTTATTTCTGAGTAGTATTCCATTATATGAACATAATAAACTTTATCCATTCACCTATTTGGTGGGGATTTGGGTTATTTCCTATTTGGGGATATTGCAAATAAAACTGCCATGCACATTCACATACTCGTGTTTTTATATTGTGTTGATATGTGCTTTCTGCTATGGTCTGAATGTTTGTGTCCCCACAAAACTCGCATGTTGCAATTTTAACCCCAAGGTGATGGGTTTAGGAAGTGGGATCTTTAGGAGGTGATTAGGTTATGAGGGTGGAGCCCTTGTAAAAGAAGCCAGAGAGAGACCCCCTTGCCCCGTCCACCGTGTGAGGACACAGAAGGCAGCATCTATGAGGATTTCGGCTCTCATCAGACACCAAATCTGTCAGCACCTTACTCTTGGGCTTCCCAGCCTCTGAAACTAGAAAAAGTAAATGTTTGTTGTTTATAAGCCACTGGTTTGTGATGTTTCATTATACCAGCCCAAATGAACTAAGACACTTTCTTTTCTCTTGTGCAAATACCCCCGAATGGAATGGCCGGAACATATGGTAGGTGTATGTTTAACTTTTTAAGAAACTGGTAAGCTGTTTTTCAAAGTGGTTGCACCATTTTACATTTCCACTGGCAGCATAGGAGAGTTTCTGTTGCTCCATGTTCTTGTCAACACTTGGTGTGGTCAGTCTTTTTGATTGTAGCCACTCTAACAGGTGTGCAGTGGTATCTCGTTGTGGTTTAATTTACGGTTCTCTAATGACAATGATGCTGAGCATATTTGCATGTGCTTATTGCCATCTATACGTCTTCTTTGATTAAGGTATGGTCAAATAATTTGCCCATTTTAAAATTTAAGTTGTGTTTTCTTGCAATTGAATTTTGAGAGTTCTTTGCATAGTCTAGATAAAAGTTCTCTGCAGATAAATGCTTTAAAAACACTTTCTGTTAGTCCATGTCTGTCTTTTCATTCTCATAACAGTACCTTTTGAAAAGGTACTGTGAAAAGTTTTTACTTTTAATGAGGTACAATTTATAAATCTACTTCTTTGTGGATCATGTTTTTAATGTCATATCCAAGAAATCTTTGCCTAACTCAAGATCACATAAATTTTCTCCTGTGTTTCCTTAGAAGATATATAGTTTTAGGTTTCATATTTTGATCTATGATCCACTTCGAGTTAACTTTTTTGAGTATATATTATGGATCAAAGCTTAATTTATGAGATATGAATATCTAATAGATCCAACACCATTCATGGAAAAACCGTCTATTCCCCTACTTTGGCACCTTTGTCGAACATCAATTTTGTATGCATTTGTAGGTCTATTTCTAAACTCATGATTCTGTCCCATTAACCTATTAATATTCATCTATCTTGTAGTCCACATTACACTGCAGCTTTTGTTGTAGCTATTGAATTAGTCTTGAAATCAGATAGCATCAGCCCTCCAACTTTATTTTTATTTTTTTAAAGCTGTTTGGACTATTTTTGCTCTTCTGTGTTTCCTTATAAATTTTAGAATCACCTTTTCAATTTCTACCAAAAAATTTGCTGGGATTTTGATTGAGATTGCATTGAATCTATAGATCGATTTATGGTGAATGAGAATTTTAACAATTTTGGGTTTTCTGAGCCATGAATAAGGGAACTCCTCTCCTTCAGGGACTCCAGTTACATGTATATCAGACTGCTTGGAGTTGTCCTAGAGCACATCGATGCCTTTTCCATTTAAATGTTTTCTCCGTGTGTTTCATTTTCCATTGCTGTGTCTGAAAGGTCACCCTCCGGTTCTTTTCCAATGTTTAACATGCTGTTAATCCCACCCAGGATATTTTCATCACAGACATTGTAGTTTCGACCTCTAGGTCTTCCACTCGGATCTTTTTCGTGTTCTCCATGACATACTTGACTCTTGAACAGATGATAAATGGTTATCACAGCAGCTTCAGTGTCCTCATCTGTTAATTCTGACATCTGATTATTCTCCTCATTATGGAACTTATGTCTCTGCTTCTTTGATTACCTGATAATCTTTCACTAAATTCCAGACATTGTGACTCTTACTTTGTTAGGTACTAGATTTCTATAAATGTTCTTGAGCTGTGCTCTGAGATGCAGTTAAAGGGCTTGAAAATAGTTTGATCTTTTGGGGTTTGTCTTTAAGATGCGTTAGACAAGACCAGTGAAGTGATTAATCTAGGGCCAGGGCTGGTACTAAGGTGAAGAAAGTGAGTTGCCTGGGGTGTACCATTTAAGGAGTTGCTTGTTCTCAGCATTATACAGATGCAGGGTCCTCCTTAAATTTTTTGCAGGTGAGGTCTCATTTGCCTCTCCCTAGTCCTGGCCCTGATGAAGACTAATTATTTTTCACTACTGAGGCAAAATCTTTATAAGTACTTCTCCCAAATCTCTATGGATTGTGAGGTTTTCCAGGCTATCTGTTGGAATAAGCAATATTCCCCGCCCTGTGTGAGTACCAGACACATTTGCTTCTAATCTGTTGAAGTCATTCTTTCTCTAGTCTTGGGTAGTTCCCTCCCATAAATATGCACCTCAGCACTCAGCAGAATTCTCAAGGGGAGCCTCTGCTGATTGCTGGGTTCTTTCTCTGAATTGCTATCTCCTCCTAATACTCTGCCCAGTGAACTCCAGCTGCCTTGGTTTCCCTGGACCTTCATCTTGAGATCCTCAGTTTACAGAGTTTGCCCAGCTCTGCCTAAGGTCCCCAGTATGGCACCACAACATGTAAATTCTCTCCAGGAAATAAGCTGGAGCAATTGTATAGATCACCTCATTTGTTTCTCATCTCTCGGAAATTACTGTCCTTTGTCAAGGGTCTTGGACAATATTGTTTCATATATTTTTTAAATTATTGTTTCAGATAAAAGAGTAAATCTGATTGCTGTGACTTCATCTTACCTGGAATTAGAAGTCTATTTCTAAATAAATTTTAAAATCAACTTATCAATTTCTATAAGAAAGCCTGTTGAGGTGTTGATTGAACTGAGATTTGTGCTGAATCTGTAGATCAATATGAGGCAAACTGTCACCTTAATAACATTGAATCTCTCAATCCATGAACATGGTATACCTTCCCATTTATTCAAGCCTTCTTTGATTTATGACCACAGTATTTTGACTTTTCTTCTTGTTTAATTTATTCCTAAGAAATTAATGTTCATGTTATCTTAAATAGTATTATGTTTGAATTTCATTTCTCAATTATTTATCAATAGCATATAGAAATAAAATTTTTATATACTAACCTTGTATTTTGAAAACTTATTAACTTTTTAATTCTAGTAGGGTTTTTTGGTATATTCTTTAGAGTTTTTTGTGTACACAATCATGTAATCTGAGAATAAAGTATACTTGTTCCTTTCCAGTCTTTTTGCCTTTTATTCTTTTTCTTGCCATATTGCAATGGCTGTGACTTCCAACACAATGTGGAATAGATGTGGGGAGAGTGAAAATTCTCACCTTATTTCCAATCTTAGGGGGAAAAATTTGAGGCTGTCAGTATTAAGTGTGATGTTAACTGTAAGTTTTTGATACCATCTCTTTATCAGCGGAAGGAAGTTTCCTTATATTTCTAGTTCGCTGTCATGTTTCTATTTAATTTTTAAATCACAGATAAGCATTGAATATTATAAATGTTTTATTCTGCATTTATCAAGATGATCAAATGATTTTTTCTCCTTAATCTGTTAATGTTATGACTTACATTGAATGATTTTTTTTCAAATGTTAAACCAAACTCACATTTCTGAGATAAACTTAACGTGGTCATTGTGTGTTATTATTTTGTATACTGATGGATTCGATTTGCTAGTTTTTTAAGAACTTTTGCATCTATGTCCCTGAGCAATATTCACCTATAAATTTCTTTGTCTTATAAGGCCCATTTCAGGTTTCAGTATCAGCTCTACACTGGCCTTATAAAATGAGTGAGGAAATGTTCATTCACATTTTTTGAAAAATTTTATATAACATTGGCATTATTTTTCCTTTAAATGTTTGATAGAAATAAATGAAGCCATCTGGGCCTGGAGTTTTCTTTGTGGGTTTTAAATTATAATTCAAGTTCCGTAATAGATAAATATAGAGATTTTCATATTTTCTGTTTCTTCTTGTCTTAGTTTTAGTAAGTTAGGTTTTCCAAGGGAATTTTTCATTTCATAGAAATTGTTGAATTTATTTGCATGAATTTGCTCATAATCTTCCCTTATTATCCTAGTAATGTCTGTAAAACAGCAGTGATGGTCCCTCTTTTATTTCTGACATGTTGATCTGTTTTTCTTCTATTTTTAAACTAGTCTTGCTAGATTTTTAATCAATTTTATTAATGTTTTTAAAGAACAAACCTTTGAGTTAGTTGATTTTCTGTATCACTTAATTAATTCCCATGATTATCTTTAGGTTTCTTCATTTTACTTACTTTGTGCTTGATTCATTCTTCTTTTCCTAGCTGCTTGATATAAGAGATATGGTCATGATATCAAGTTTTTATTCTTTCCCAATATAAATATTTAAAGCTATAATTTTCCTCTAAAATTGATTTAGCTGAATTCCACACATCTTTAAAATAAACTTACTCCTTTTAAGAATTTTAGATTTACAGAAAAGTTGCAAAGACAGTACAGAGAGTTCTCATATACCCCATACCTAGTTTCATCTATTGTTAATATCTTACAAGTATTATATAAGTATGCACATGTATGTGATGGATTTGTCACAACCAATGGACTAATATTGGTAGATTATTATTAACTGAAGTCCATATTTTATGTGTATTTCCTTTGTTTTTACCTAATATCTTTTTTCTGTCCCAGGGTCCCATCCAGGGCACACATTGTATTTAGTCATCATGCCTCCTTCGGCTCCTCTAAACTGTGACAGTTTTCAGAGTTTCCCTACTTTTGATGACCTTGACCATTTCGTAGACTACTAGTCAGGTATTTTGTAATGTGTGCATCCCACACGTTTTGATACGTTGTGTTTTCATTCTAATTTCTCTTGTCATTTTTATACCCATTGGTTATTTAGAAGTGTGTTGCTTAATTTCCTCAAATTCGAAGATTTGTAGTCATCTTTTTGGTACTGATTTCCAGTTTAATTTCATTATAATCAGAGACTGTGCTCTTCATTAATCCTACCTTTTGAAATATAGTGATAATTGCTTTATGTCACTGCACATGCTCTGCCCTGATGAAGTTCCATGGGCACTTGAAAAGAATGCACATTCTGCATTTGCTGTGTGTCGTCGAATAAATGTAAATTATGTCAGTGTGATTGAGAGTGTTGTTCAAATGTTCTATATCTTACAGATTTTTGGTCAACTTGTTCTATCAGTTTCTGAAAGAGGAATGTTACAGTCTCTAACTGTGATTTTTCATGTGTCTATACCTCTTTTTAGTTTATCAATTTTTGCTTTATGTATTTTGAAGCTCTGTTGTAAGGTACAAATACACTTAGGGTTACTATGTCTTTTTAATAAATTGCCACTTCTAGTATAAAATGTTCATCTTTATCTTTGGTAGAAACCATGTACATCTAATGTCACTACAGATATGGTCGGGCTTAAATAAACCATCATGCGATTTGGTTCTAATTATCTCTTTTGTTCTTTTTCCTTTGTTTCTCCTTTCCTGCCATCATCAGATACATGTTACAATTGATTGCATCTCCTCTTTTGGATATTTGAGCGTATCTCTTTATGTGATTCTTAATATTCTAATTGCTATTCATTCTTTCAGTGGTTACTTGAAGGATTACAACTGCATCAAGTTATCACATTTACCTTGAGTTAATGTTGCGCCACTTCATACATAAGAATCTTACAACAGTACATTTGTATTCAACTCTCTCCCATCCCTTTGCAATTGTTGTATTAGTGTATATTTCACTTCTCCATGTAATAAACTCCATATTACATTGCTATATAAACAATCACTTGTCTCAAAGAAATTAAGGAAAAAGTTTCTTTATTTACTGTAAACTTACATTTCAATGCTCTTCATTTCCTCCCATAGTCCGAGTTGCCACCTAGCATTACACACCTATAGCCTAAAGACCTTCCCTCAGCCTTCCTTGTAACGTAGGTCTGTGGGCAGTTCTCTCAGCTTCCATTCAATGGAGATGTTTTTATTTTATCTTCATTTATGAAGGATATTCCATGTTGATGGTTCGTTTTTTTCTTTCTGCACTTTCAAAGTTTATGTAGATATTTCCCTGCTGCCTTCTGGCTTACCTTGTTTCTTAGGAGGAGTCATGTGTCATTTTAGTATGTTTCCCTACATTTACTGTGTCCTTTTGTTCTCTACCTCTGAGCTTTAGCAGATAAAGCTCAAAGCGCACCGGCGCCCCAGCCCGGTATGCCTCGCTGTGCTTTCCCGTGTTTTTATCCTGTTGGGTTACTCCGAGAATCGTAGATCTGTGGCTGGATGCTTTCAATAAAATTTGGAAGACTTCTGGCCACTATTTCTTCTGTTTTTCTTGATTTTTCTCTCTTATTTCTGTCTGAAATTCTGATTCCACATATATTAGGCTGCTTAATAGTGTTCCACAGGCCGCGGGGGCTCTATTCATTGCTTTCGCCTCTTTCAATTCTTGCTGTGCTATAGTTTGAAAAATTTCTTTGACCTATCTTCATTTTCACTGACCATTTAATCTCTCCACAATATATATTCACTATAAAGTTAATCCTATCCAATCAATGCTTGATTTCAGGTAAGGATGGACATTTAGTTCCTTTTTATGATCCCCGATCTCCTCTTAAATTTCTCATCTTTTCACCTATTACAGACAATTTCCAATTTATGACAGTTCAACTTACGGTTTTTCGACTTTATGATATGGGCTTATCGGAGTATTAAATGCATTTTGGACTTACTAAGGGGTTTATCAGGATGTAACCCCATCATAAGTTAAGGAGCATTTATTTAATCACATTTTCTTCAAGATTACTTAACATATTATAATAGATATTTTAAAGTTATCATCTGCTAATTCTAAGTTCTGGATTATTAATGCAGTCTGTTTTTATTAAGTATAAACTATTTTTTCTCTTGATTATAGGTCAATTTTTTCTGATTTTTACATGTCTATTAATTTTTGATTGTATGCTGAACATAATGAATGATACATTACAGGGACTTTGATGCTGTATTTCCCTGTGAAAGATATTGAGTTAAATAAAACAGCAGATCACCAGAATCCTGTGGAGGCTTGGTTTTAAGTTTTGTCAGGGAAAGTCAATTTATATTTGTGCCTTAGTCCTAGAATTTAGCCCTTGGTCCTGGGACATGGCCCCTGTGGGTGTTTAACAGAAATTCCAATTTTACTTGGCATGTCCTGAATTCCAAACTCTGTACCCCCAACACTGGGAATCTGCTGAAAACTCTGTTCAGCAATTTCAAGCTTCCAGATGTTGTTTTCACTGGATTTCTTAGAGTCTTTGCTTCACACCTGCACAGCTTAAGGATATGAAGGGGCCATTTGTAGTCAGAGTTTGGGGTGCCTCTCTCTGGAGTGTTTAATGTATCGATCTTTCTCCTGCAGTACTCAACCTCTTAAAAGACTTTTGCCTGGGATCATGATGAAAAATCAGAGTTCAGACGTTTCTCTTCTGACTAAAATAGAAAATGAGACAGTATATGAAATGATTTTCACGACTTAGACAATAGGCAGTATAGAGCAGTGATCCCTGAGAAAAAAGAAACAAATGGTGTCACGCGAGTCCCAGAAGAAGAGAAAAGGGGGCATAAAAATAGTTGAAGATGGCCAGGCGCGGTGGTGCACGCCTGTAATTCTAGCACTCTGGGAGGCCGAGGTGGGTGGATTGTTTGAGCTCAGGAGTTCGAGACCAGCCTGAGCAAGAGCGAGACCCCCATCTCTACTAAAAATAGAAAGAAATTAGCTGGACAACCAAAAATATATATAGAAAAAATTAGCCAGTCATGGTGACCCATGTCTGTAGTCCCAGCTACTCGGGAGGCTGAGGCAGGAGGATCGCTTGAGCCCAGGAGTTTGAGGTTGCTGTGAGCTGGGCTGATGCCGCGGCAGTCTAGCCTGGGCAACAGAGTGAGACTCTGTCTCAAAAAAAAAAAAAAGAAAAATAGTTGAAGAAGTAAGTGTCTGAAATTTCCAAGATTTAATGAAAACATTAATTTACAGATTCAAGAATTCCAGTGAAACTCAAGCAATAAATATAAAGAGATCCACACCACAGACATCAGAGTCAACGTGGAGAAAGTCAAAGACAAAGGGAAACTCTGGAGAGTAGAAAATGAAGAACAATTTACCCCACACAGGAGAACAATAATTAATTGTTGACTTCTTATCAGAAATAATGATAGCAAGAAGACAGTGAAATGACATATTTAATGTATAAAAAAAAAAAAGCCCTGTCAACCAAAACTTCTATAGCTATTAAAGCTATCCTTCAAAATTGAATAAAAAGTAAAAACATCCCCAGACAAACAAAAATAGACAATGAGTTTCTAGAAGACATGCTCTATAAGAATTAGTAAAGGAAGTCCTTTAGGCTAAAAAGAGTTGAATCCACAAGAATAAACGAAGAACACTGGAAATGGTAAATACATGAGTAAATGTAGGAGACTGAATGCACACACATACATACATATGCACATTCTTAATTGTTTTTTAAAAAAGATTGTTTAAAGCAATAATTATAACACTGCATTGTTTTGTTTATTAGACATATAGGGGACTTCCACTTCTGGAAAGATGGAGCAGATCTACTTTTCCCGATCCCTCCTGCTAAGTACAGTTAAACACGCTGGGCATTATAGAAAACAAACATAAGAAGATTCTGAATAGTAGAAAGGAGGAGGAAGCCTGGACAGGGACCTCAGGACCTCCACAGCGACACGGAGTTGGGCTGAGTTTTCTTTTTGCCTTACACATTCCAGACTTGGTGCTGAAGAAACTGGCAGCCCAGAAGTGCCAACGTGTACGGACGAATAAAGCCCCAACAAAAACCTGCTCTTTCCAGCTAAAGGACGAGGAAAAGGGCAATCTAGTAATACCAAAAACTTTTAAACAAGAACCTTTCCACCCCTGCCAAATGCCGCAGAAAAAGCTGCAGTCCCAGCTCCCGCCTCGCCATCTGTAACTGCGTAGGGAGCACAGATTCCTACCCTCTGGGGCTAGAAGAAGGCACATAGCCCTGCACTGGCTGGGTGAGGAGACGGGATTTTTCCCATTGCCAGGCAGCAATGAGGCACCGCACCCCACTGTGTCAGTGGGGACCACGTGCACAGCCCGGGTTTCCGCTGTCAGCCGGCAGTCGTGAGTATTCCACCCCCACCCAAAGTCAGTGGAAGCCAGGTCACCCCCACGAGGTCAATGGAAGCAACATGGGGATGAGTCACCAAGCTCCCCGGGCCTTTCGGGCAGGGTCCTGCCAGTGGAGGCCTAGCGGAGGGCTGAACTTCCACCCCTGCCCCATCGGGAAGAGGAGCGTCTCCTTTCCCTGCGAGAGAGCCTTGACTTCTGCCCTCGCCCGGCAGTCACAGAGCCCTGCTGCTCTTCCTCCACTGGACCAGTGTCAGAGGACGTCAGATGCCACAGATTTAAATATGATCCAGGGTATGACAACATAACACCCAAAATTTCAGGTTTTCAATTAAAAAATCACTCACTATACCAACAAAAAAACAAAAACCCTAGCTTGAATGAAAAAAGGCAATCAACAGGCACTTAAACCAGGGTTCCATAGATGTTAAAATTATCAGATGACCATTTTAAAGCAGCTATAATAAAAACGCCTTGATAAACACACTCAACAGGCACGAAATATGGAAGTTTCAGCAAAGAAACAGAAGACATAAAGAGAATCCAAATGAAAATCATAGAACGGAAAAATACAGTAACAAAAATTAAAAACTCAATGGATGCACTCGACGGCAGAACAGAAAGAACAGAGAAAAGAATCACTGAACTCGAAAATAAAACAAAGAGAAAAAATAGACTGAAAAGCGAAGCGCACGCAGCAGCTGAGACTGCGACAGCGGGCTCAGCGTCCGCGCCGCGGAGTCCAGCAGGAGCAGAGGGAGGTGGGGCTGAAAACACTTGAAGAAAGAATGGCTGAATGTTCCTAATTTGTCGACAGACATAAACCTGCCTATTTAAGCAGCTCGATGACTCTCAGACATGGACAAACTCATATCAATCCATTCCAAGACACATCATAGTGAAACTTCCGAATGCTAAAGACGACAAAATAAAGTCTTTAAAGCAGTGAGAGGAACAACACCTGACCTACTACCGGGGGAAAAACAATTTAAATGACAATGAATTTCTTATTAGAAACCATGGAGGCCAAAAAAAAGTGACAACATTTTTTTCAAGTACTCGAAGAAAGGAATTGTCAACTCAGAATTCTACATCCAGAGAAACTATCCTTCAGTAATTAAGAAATCAGAGCCTTCTGAGATGAAGAAAAACTAAGAGAATTTGTCGCCAGCTGTCCTCCCCTCAAGAATGGTTGAAGGAAGTTCCTTGCACACAGAGGAAATAATTAAAGTGAAGGAATCCTGGAACATCAGACAGGAAGGAATAACAACGAAAGGAGCAAAATATAATTAAACATGATAAACTTTTCTTCTCCTTCTTGAGTTTTGTAAATGATGTTTGACAATTGAAGCAAAAATTATAACACTGTCTAATGCAGGTCTCAATGTATGCAGAAGGAATGTTTAAGGCAACCATAGTATACACTAGATAGAGTGCAGGGATGTAGAAAGAGGTAATTTTTTTAAACTTCACTTAAACTAGTAAAATGACACCACCAGCAGACTGTGATAAGTTATATACGTATGGTCACGTGTCGCTTAATGATGGGGATGCATTCTGAGAAATGTATCGTGAGGCCACTTCGTTGTGCAGACATCACAGAGTGGACTCGCACAAACCCGGACGTTGCAGCCGACAGCGCCTCGGCCGCGGTGCCGCCGCCCCGCCCACGCCGCACGCTGGTCGGGCTCGTTACGCAGGGAATGCTACAGGCACCCGGAACACAGTGCTAAGTATTTGCGTATCCAAACATATCTAAACGTAGAAAAGGTACAATAAAAATACGGAATAAAAGATAAAAAATGGTGCATCTGCATACTTACCTTGCACTTACCGTGACTGGAGCTGCGCGACTGGAAGTCGTTCTGGGTGAATCCACGAGTGGAGTCAGCGCGAGGGCCTAGGACGTTCCTGCACACTCCTGCAGACTCTATAATCACTGCGCGCTTCCGCTATGCTAATTTGATTAAAAATTATTTTTCTTTCTTCAATAATAAATTAAGCTTACTGTAACTCTTTTGCTTTTTAATTATTTTTTGCTTTTTGACTCTTTCGTAATAACACTTAGCGTAAGACACACATTGTGCAGTTGTACAAAAACTATTTTCTTTCTTTATATCCTTATTCTATAAGCTTTTTTCTACTTAAATAATTTTTCTTTTTACTTTCTAAGTTTTTTTGTTAAAAACTAAGACACAGACGCACGCACTAGCCTAGACCCACACAGGGTCAGGATCGTCAATATCACGGTCTTCTGCCTCCATGTCTGGTGCCACTGGAAGGTCTCCAGGGGCAACAACACGCATGGAGCTGGCATCTCCTGCGATAACAGTGCCTTCTCTGGATACCTCCTGAAGGACCTGTGTGAGGCTGTTTTACGGCTAACTTTTTTTTAATAAGTAGAAGGCATACACTCTAAGATAACTATAAAAAGCATAGTATAGGAAATGCATAAACCAAAAGCATAGCCATTTATTATCATTCTCTAGCATCATGTACTGTACATAATCATATGTGCTAGACTTTTATACATCTGGCGGTGCAGCAAGTTTTTTCACCCCACATCACTGCAAACATGTGAGCCACGCATTGCGCTGTGGTGTCAGGCGGCTGCTACATCACTAGACGATAGGAACTTTTCAGCTCCATTATAATCTTATGGGAACACCGTGGTATATGTGCTCTGTTGATAACTGAAATGTCATTTTGTGGCACGTGACTGTATATATAACACATAAAATCTGTAAGATATATAAGACTGGAAAAGCACTAGCAAACAACTAAATTTAACTAACACATACATAAAGAACAACCTGCCCTACAACTGCAAAACACACGTTTTTTTCCCCCAAGCATACCCGCAACATTCTCCAAGAGAGGTCATAGTCTAAGCACTAGAAAAATTCTCAATAAATTTAAAGTAATTGAAAGAATCTAAAGTACCTTCTCTGACCACAACAGTTTAATGAGAAATCAACACCAGAAGGAAATCAGGAAAATACTCATATACTTGGAAATTAAACATCACTTTGAAACAATGTGTGGGTCAAGAAATAAATTTAAACAAAATTAAAAGTATATTGAACAAATTGAAAATGAAAACACAACATTAAATTTATGTGATGTCGCCAAAGCAGTGTTTAGAGGGAAATTTTAGCTTTAAAATCTTATACAACCTTTGCCTCCTCATTTCAATACTTATTACAAGTGTGCATAAACAAGATGATTTGGTATTTGCATAAAAAGTAGCAAACAGAGCAATGCAATAGAAGGAACAAAATGTTTAAATAGACCCACACATATACGTCAATTGACTTTTGATGAAGTTTCCAAGGCAATTCAATGGAGGCATA
>NW_012148130.1:3206178-3215321 GCF_000956105.1 Propithecus coquereli | reverse complement strand
GTTTCCTACCCTGCATTAGAAAGATGGCGTTGTTTTCAGCTGGTTGAAAGTTATGCATTTTATTTTTGTTTTTCGTGATGGTTGTATCTAAGTTATTACGGTCCCCAAATGAAGTCTTTTCCCCTATCTACAGCTTTAGCCCACAGCCCCGACCTGAAGCCATGTGGGTATCATTTGGAATTTCAATTCTGGATTGTCATAGATTTGCCTTTCAGTTTCGTTTTGGCGTGGATCTTGCTTGTTTAGATACCTGCATGTTTTGCCAGGTTGATTTCGCTGCCCGGCCGGCATCCTGCTGGGATGTCTCTTCTGCTCCGAGGGACATGTTCCCCACGAGACAGCACCCGACCGCCTCAGTGGCCTGCGGAATTTCTTGAGGCCTGATTGGCCCGCGCGCCTCCCGCTCCCGGGCATCTCTAGGGTTCGGTTCAGGGGAGGCACCGGCAGCCGTGACAGCTCACCACCGTGTCAGGAACACAAGCCGGGTCACCCCTCGTGTTAGCAACGGGGAGCTCTGTCGTCCCATTCAACGTGCAGTCACTGATGTATGCTCTATGCCAAGCTCGGTGCCGGGTTCTGGGCACGTGGACGTGAATAACACGACGCCGCCACTTCCTAGGGGGCCGATGTCATGTAATGGAAGGCAATGACAAGCGAGAGTGACAATTAATATTCACAGAGGTGAGGACGAGAACAGAAGAGGGTCACTGACGCAGGGGTGGAGGGCACTCAGGGCAGGTGGGGACGAGGAGCAGCGGAGGGAAGCGGGGTGTGCGGGTGAGGACGGGAACTGCCCCTGCGCTGGAGGACGAGGCGTCGGGTAAAGGGCAGAGAAGGGTGGGTCTGGACAGGCGGGGGGAGCCAGCCAGGGAAGGGCCGTCACTTGGCGAGGCGGGGCCCCTGGCGCTGTGTCACGGAGAGCAGCAGGTGACCAGGGCATGCTCCTGAAAGCGGCTCTCACATCTGGGTGGTGGGAGGCCGGTGGGGAGCCCGTGGTTTGAGCTCTGTGGAGTGGACACCAATGAATGCACATCAAATGGGATGACAGGGTCTCCCCATCGACAACAGGAGGCGGTTTCGTGCCGTCTGGTTCCTGCCAAGGTGGCAAACTGTCACGGGCTGCTGGCCCGCTCCCCTGAACCAAACCCCAGAGATGCCAGGGAGGGAGAGGGAGGTGCGCGGCCAGTCAGACATGCAGAGCAGTGGTGGCCCTGGCCTGTGACCTCGTGGTCCTGCAGCCCGGGAGGAGCCCCGCTGGTCCCAGCCCCCAGGCTTCTGCCTCGCTCTGGGCTCCTCCCTGCGCCTCCTGCATCTGCAGGGGCTGTGCCTCCGGGCTCCCTGCACGGTCCCCGCCAGGATGCTGGTCATGGGCCCGCGGCTGGGGCAGGGCGGGGCTGGACTGGAGGAGACAGGACACGTTCCTGCATGGAATTGCCCCGGTGTAGAAGTCAAGGGGGAGAATGTTGTCGTGGCGGTGGTTCAAATCACCAGGGGAAGTGAAAATGGAGAAGGATGAGAAGGCACCAGAAAGTGCAGGCTGTAAAAATACTATCACCCTGCCCAGCTGGTGGAACGGGACTCGGGGATGGGAAGCCTCCCACGAGTAAACAAACACAAGGTCTCCTACCCATGCAACAGGATAAGATGGAAAACACATTAAATGATGAAACTCTATTTAAAAGGCGCAAGTCAAAACAAATAAATTAACTTAGCATGTTATGAAACAATTACAACAATACCCACTGCCCTGGCCCCACCCACCCCCAGCTCTAACTAGAGGTCCTCTTTCTGGCTCGAACCCTGGGGTTTCGGCAAAGTTTACAATGGTCTCAGAGTACAGTGCGTGCCTTTGGCCCGAGCCCGGCTGGCTCTGTCATGGGCTCGGCCTCCATCCGCTGGACGTCTGGCAGCTTTCCCCAGCATCCGTTCGTGCTCCCAAACACAGAATAGGGACAAGCTCTCTCTGCCCTGCAGGCTGCTGCCCCGAAGGCCCGCCTGGGGTCATGCTCCCTGCAAACGGGTGCAAACGGGTGCCAATGTCATGGGCACTCAGCAACCCTCACCCCCACTCTTCATTCTGGCCCCTCAGGCCAGTCCCTACCAGGTCTTATCTCCTTGTCCCGAAACTGCCCCATTTCCAGTCTCTGCCCCCGCACCCAGCCAGCCTTTCCCACCTCCCAAGGAGACATGTCAGAGATTCATTAGGGTTGGGAGCCTTGACGCTGCCTGCCCAGTCCCAGTGGGCTCCAGCTCACCCTTAAAGAATCGGTTTAGTGCCAGCCCCTCTGGGAAGCCATGTGGGCGGAGTAACACCCCCCCCCTACAAGATGCCTACATCCTGATCCCTGGGGCCTGTGACTATGTTGCTTATATGTCAAGGGGTGGAATTAAGATTGCAGATGGAATTAAGGTCACTAATCAGCTGACCTTCAGACAGGTTACCCAGTGGGCCCCAGTGTGATATGAGAGCCCTTACAGGTGAGAGCCGGAGACAGTGGGACATGAGAAGGACTCAGCCACCATCCCTTGCTTTGAAGAGGTGGGAAGGAGCCACGGGTGGAGGAACGCTGCGTGCTCTCTGCTTAGGGCAGGGCCAGGGGCTGGTCCCGGTGTCCCCACCTCTGGAGCAAACACACAGCGGGGGCTCCAGGCTTAATGAGGAAATGAACTGAAGAAAATTAGCAACAGCCGGAGCAACTATATCAGAAGCCATTCTTCCAGTCCAGAGCAGCCCACCTTCCTCCCGAGGACAACCTCGGCCCCTGGCCTCCTCCTCGATCGTGGCCGTTTCGCAGCCAACTTCTCCTCCCCCTGGCTGGCTTCTGGACTCAGCCTGCCCTTCCCCCAGCCCGGGCTGGGTGCCCCTCACTTGCTCCCGGGAAGGGCCCCGCCAAGCTTTGCCAAGCCGAGTTACCTGAGCCCCAGAGGTCGCCAGGCACAGTTAAGCACTCTGCCGATGTTCTCTGGAAATGGGGCAATTTCGATGCTATTATATTTGCATTATCTGTCCTCATTTCCTCTTCTCTTTCCCCGAATTTGTTTTTTGCTGAGTTAATGAAAAGAGTGTGTGCCCTGCGCTTACCTCTCTGTGGTGCTCCCGACAGTGCAGTGAGGTTGTCCATACTGTGGCTTTCCTCAGAGCTGGGCAGGAGCTCGGAGTGGACACACTGTCCCCAGGAGCTGGGGTGGGGCAGGAAGTGGAATTCAGGGGCCCACGCAGCAGCGCTACCCCCTGCAGGGCCATGACCAGCGGGGCCTCCCCATGTGGACGGATGGACACCCCACGCGGAGGAGATCAGTGTCATCTTTTGCAGGAACGACCAGTCTCCCTGGTGCTCCTGAAAGGAGGACGCCCCCCATGACAGGGTGGGCCACTCTGTGTCTGGACCAGGAGACGGCAGGGCAGACCCCGAGGACCCCGAGGCTTGAGATCAAAGTCTGCTCAATAAATCACAAAAAATGGAGCGTGGCTTGTTTCCAGCCCCTTTCTCAGGCCTCTCCACTGTCCACGGCCACCAGCAGCAGCTCTTCGGCCAACAGCCACCCCCAGCAGCAGGAAAGAATGTCAGTGATTACCCAACTCCGGCGGCAGGGCCAGCTCCAAACTCATCCCTCTGCCTGTCCCTTCTCGCTGGCGGAGCCGGCCTGGACTCGGAGTGGTCACCTCCAGACCCACGCAGCCGCCCCCACGTGCAACAGAGCATCAGCCCCTCCCCCTCGCCCCAGACCCCAGCCCCTGAAATGGACAGGTCCTGCAAGGGCTGCACAGGGAGGTCAGACCCCGAGGAGGAAGGTGGGCTGCAGGATCCCTGCCAAGGAGCAAGGGTGGGTCTCGCTGACAGGGCACCCAGGCCAGCCGGGGTGACGGAACGCAGAAGGGCTGCCTGCCGGGGGAGCCTTCTTCACGGAGGGGACAGCCTGTCAGACAGTGGCAGACATGCCCCCTAAATGCTGCAGGGATGACTGGCAGCCTTTACCGGAAGGTTCTACAGGAAACAGCACACTGTGGGTTGGATGGTGACAGGGAGGAGAGGGCTGCAGCCAGCCACGGGCAAAATAAAACCCAGGCCCACGCAGGTCCTGGTTGCCATTTCCCTGACGGTCCCCAGGCTGCAAACTGCACACCCGAAGCGCATCCGCACACAGTGGAAACAGACTCTCCGGCAGAAATGCTGGGCGTCAGCACGCCTGCCCTTTGCCCCCCGTTGCCCCCAAGTTCATCAGTGGTGTCACGGAGAGAAAAGATAACCTTGAGCGCGGCAGTTAATCTTCACCAAGCCGCCGTGGCAAACACGGAACTTAGCATAGTTTTATTTCTTTTCCCCAGCACAGCAGTCTCGATATGTTTACAGTATAACAAATACAAGCATTTTCTTGGAACCTCCAGGAAATTAATGGCTCATTTTTCCTGGCAGGATGATGTGCGGGTACTAAATTACCTTACGCTGATTAAAGACAAGCGTTATTGCCCCTCGGCAAAGAGAAAAAGAAAAGGGAAAACGAAGCCCATTAGCGAAAGGAGGTGGCGCGAGAGACTGAGCGGGCAGGGCTGCATCCCGCTCGGGCGTGGTTTCCAGATGCCGGATCCCACGCCGAGATAAACGCGATGCTTACGAAGGAACTACTGTGTGTTTGGCCCTTTCGTTTAATTTCCCATTTAAAAAATGCCCTGCAAGGTGGGCAGCATCGACCTCGGTTTGCAGCTACGGATGGACAGCCAGGGCGCAGAGGCAGCTCGAGGGTGTGCTGGGCTGGGACCTGGGTCGGCGGCCCTCAGACAAGGCTGTGTCTGGGTGGACTCAGTGCCACGGGCACGGACTGACTTGTTAGGTCACTCAAGGTCCGCAGAGTCAGGGGCAGCTGTCCTAGAGTGTCATTAGCCACTTATTTCCTGTTCATGCCACTGGCAAACACACACACACACACACACAGCCAACTACCTGGCTGCAGATGGCACCGGTCAGCGCCCCCCAGCCCTGGAGAGAAGGCAGGTGGGTGGTGTTAACGCTCCACGTCCTGGCCCTGGCCCTCCGCGGATCTGCCACGTGGCCGAATCGCCCAGTGCCCCCCTCACAGTGAGGGGCTGCCACGGTAATTTCTGAGGTCCCGTCTCATTTTATATCCTATGATTCCATTAATACTGTGAGTGGATTTAATGCTAAATGGAGTCCATGAAGGCTGAATATTTCTCGAGGTTTAAAATATCTCCCTACTAATTGAAACTAATTCTCCAAACTGCGCATTAAAAGCCTCAGGCTGATTTTTCTATGTGATAGACCCTGACGAGTGGCACACGGAGGCAGAAGGGCCTGCAGCGCCCGCCCCCCAGCCTCTCGCGGCTCCCTCCCGCGGAGGCTGTAATTTATATTAATGCGTCTTTGCTTTCCTGGCCATCCCACATCCTACGCCACTTAAACCGCCTAATGCGCTGCCACCTCTCTCTCTCTCTCTCTCTCATTTCCTCTTTCCTCATTCGCCACTCGGAGCTTGGCAGACTAATGGCCGTGATCATTATGATGAGCTTTTAACACTGATGTGCCTTGCTCTGAACAGAATGTGGCTCCTCCTCAAGAGGAGGGAAATTTAAATCCTACAGGCAGGGTAAGTGGGATAAAGAATGTCGCTGCCCCCAAATCGGGACATCTGAAAGGAGAGGCTGGAACTAGCAGCAGGAGCCTCATAGCCATAATAAAAACACCCAGAAGTAGGGCAAAGGGCTCGAGGTTCTGTCTTCAGCCTTCCCAAGCCCTCCCTGCCACAGAGCCTTCTAGAAATGGTGTCTTCTCCCCAGAGGCTTTTGAGTTTCCACTTGTTTAAAGACACGAGAAGTAAAGGTTCGTGAAACAGTGGTTACCCTTGCTTATTGCAACGCACACTCTTTCTTGCATTGTGCTAAAATGTACACAACATGGAATTTACTATTTGAATCCATTTTTAGGAATACAGTTCAGTGGCATTCAGTCCATTCACACTGTTGTGTTACCATCACCAACACCATCTCCAGAACTTTTTCACCACCCCAAACAGAAGCTCTGTACCTGTTACACACTAACTCCCCACCTGTTGCTCCATGAATTAATATAAACGTGTCTGCAGACAGGATTTGTCTTAGGAGTTTTGCAGAGCTTTGCCCTGAAGGAATACGTGAACGTGTTGGTTTGCATTTCAAATGCTGTTACACTCGGAAGGGCGTCTCTGAAAGATAGTAGCGGCTGTATCCCACAAGGCGCCGCGTTTCTCAGACCTAAAGGTTTGGATTTGCTTTGTAAAGCAAAGCGAATCTGTTAAAAACTACAGGATGAGAGCTGACAATGGAGTGCTCCCCCGGAACAGACAGCCGCCCGAATGGCTAAAAGCAAAGCTCTTGTATAAAAACACTCCAGACTACCTGTCTCCATTCACAATAACCTAATAAATATGGAGCCAATGTATCTCTGTTTGACCCCTCTGTTAAGTGATAAACTTACCTTAGAACTTAGAAGTTAACCTTTGAAAGATTTTGTAACCATTTGCTCACGTAGATAGAATTAGTTAAAGGATCTGTAGAAGCCTTTTGAAAATCTGTTAACCTGAGAGGAAATACCTGTTGTTATGTAAATCTGTTACCCCTGGCAATTAATCACTATTCCCTATAAGTTACCATGTAAGACCTCATTTGGGGCTTTTTGAGACCCACGAGAAGGTCTAGGCCCCCTGAGATCCCGCTTTGCCTGTAATCTTCATAAACTTATAAAACTATATCTTTGTCTCTGTGTATTCTTTTATTTCTTTTATTTTCCATTTTTCTCTATTATTTTCTTATCCCTTGCAACTCTACCAAAGGGACCCGGTTCTTTGCTGGGGGCTTAGCTACCTCCCCGCACCCACCCCCCTTCCCCAGTCTCGGGTAGCTGATGTACTCTTATGTTTTCTAATCTAGACTAGTCTAGTCCATTAAACAAATGCTGGTGAGGACACAGCAGCAAGCTACATTTGAAGCTGCACACACCTCATTCCATAGCCTGAGACACTGAGGGGCAGAGGAGGGCAGCAGCTTGCCCCAAATCAAGCAGAGAGCCAGCAGGTGGCAAGGCAAGTTGCCTGACACCAGTCCCCGAGGTCTGCGGACTTGCATGCTTGGCCCAACCTGGCTTGCTCATTCCTCTCTTTCCCAGGAACTTAAGAAGATACACAAGTGTGGAGAGAACGAGGTATGTACCGAACACTTGCGTGGCCACCTTCTAGAACTGACAAATGTTCATGTTTAGTCACAGTCGTTCGACATTTTTATAAAAGAAATGGAATATTATGGACCAGGCTGCTTTGTTGTCCCCCTGCCCAGGGCATCCCCTCCCCGTAGGTAACGTGAGTTTCATCCTCCTGAATTCGGTGTGGGTTTCTCCAGGCCACTGTTTTCATGTTTACACCTACAGAAAGAGATGTCCATGAATAATTCATAGTGTTGTTTGCAGTGTGTTTTTAAACATTTTCATAAATGATATTACACAGTAAGCTTGCTTTTTCACTCAACATTATGTTTTTGAGATGTAAGCGTGCTGATACAAGTGCTGTGTGTGTGTGTATTTAAGCAGCTCCCAATTTATTTTCCTATTACAAACAATGCTGCAATTATGCATGAGTCTCTCTAGATAATAGATCTAGAAGTGCAATTGCTCAGTCTTTGTGAACATGCATTTTCAATTCCAATTTTGCTTCGGATATTGACAAATTGCTTTCCAAGGCGGTGGAATTAATTTACCCTCCTACCAGCAGTGACAATTGCTACTTCCCTGTATCGTCACTAACCCTTGATATCAATCTTTCAAAATGTTACCAATTTGATTAGTGTGAAATGTTCTTTTGTTTGCTTTAAATCATATTTATCTGATTATTAGGGAAGTGAGACGTCTTTTCATATGTGCATTAATAATTTTCATTTTCTCCCTCTGTGAATCATTTGTTCTATTATTCCATTGAGGAGCTCGGCAAACTAGCCAGTGATCCAAATCCGGCCTGTGGACTATGTTTGCATTGTCTGGGAGCCAAGAATGGTTTCTACAAAGGGTCATAAAGGAGGATGTGACAAAGATTACATGTGTCCTGCAAACCCTAAAGTACTCACTGCCTCGGCGTTTAGAGAAGAAAGTTCCCTGACTCCTGTTCTGTTGGATCACTTTTGCTGTATTTATATATACTCTGGGTATTAGCAATTTGTCTGAACTGGCCCCACTGCTCCGGCCTCACCGTCCACACAGCCCCATCTTTCTGCTGCTGTGCGCCAGCAACGCCTCCACTGTCTCAGGGCCACGCTCTCACATGTGCTTTGCTAGAATGAAACTGTTTTTCAACATCCTGTCAAGTTTCAATTATATTCAGAATGTGTCATCTAATGTTTGCTCACTCTCAAATTCTCTTTAAAAAAATAAAT
Source organism: Propithecus coquereli (assembly GCF_000956105.1). Taxonomy (NCBI): domain Eukaryota; kingdom Metazoa; phylum Chordata; class Mammalia; order Primates; family Indriidae; genus Propithecus; species Propithecus coquereli. The sequence goes on along the minus strand of NW_012148130.1, from coordinate 3,206,914 downwards.
TTAATTCTCTTTACCTTGTGAAATGCATGCTATAGAATTTTGCTTCTGGCTCTGATGCAGTGTCTAGTACTGAACTTGTTCTCCTAGCAGAAACCACCAGAAAACTGGACAAAGAATACGAAACAACTGCCTTCAGACACAGGAAAACAAGCAGCAAAGAGTGTCATCTCCGAGAGAAGAGAAATAAACAGGTTAGCCTTAGTGTCCTGGCTTTTTCCCTGGAGTCACTTTTGGATCACGGGACAGGGCGGGGGACCCAAGCATTGTATAGGGTGTCACGGAGGCAAGGAAACAGAATTTGGAGTTTGGGGAAACTGAGGCAACTGGTCCTCATAGGCCAGAGTACCAGAGAGGAGGGAGCTACACAGAGAAGGAGGGTTCCAGAACCTGCATAGAGCTTCCGTTTAGACACTGACTGAATACTAAACTACACACATAGATGGTGAAATTCCATGAAACTGGGAAAGAACAACTCCTTGAGAGCTGTAGGGTGAACAACTCCCAGAGCTCATTCAGGACTAGAGTAAGTTGCATTCAGACTAGCCAGGCAGAAGAGACCTCAAGGAGCACCCAGGACATTCAGAATGGCCATGACGACGTAGTCAAGCTAAATTAGCTCTAGAGAGAGCCTTCTTTAAATACACCTTCACAAAGACTAAAAACAAGCCTCAAAAGGATCTGACCAGCAAGCCACTTAGCTGCCTGCTAAAATGAACTTCAGCATTCTTTGGAAAAG
>NW_012148130.1:3144279-3204328 GCF_000956105.1 Propithecus coquereli | reverse complement strand
AAAAAAAAAAAAATTCCTTTCTAAGGGGGCCTGGTGAGTCACACCTACAAATGCTAAATCTCGGTAAACAGGTTTTTATGACGTGGTTTACTTCCCGACCTGAATCCAGCATGGCTTCACAGGAAGGACAGAAGACCCTTATCTTAAGCATTCCTTTCCTCTGATTCCTGGTCTTTTGGACAAAGCCTAACTCTTTCAGCCAATTGTCAACTAAAGAATCCCTAAATCCACCTATGACTTATGAGCCCCCGCTTTAAGATGTCCCACCTTTTGGGGCCAAACCAACGTATGCCTTCCATGTATTGATTTCTGTAATTTCTGTCTCCCCGAAATGTGTAAAACCAAACTGTGACCTAGCCACAGAGTTCACTTGCTCAAGGCTTCTTGGGCGTGGCTCCGGGCCATGGTCCTCAAATTTGTCTCAGAATAAGCCTCCTTAAATGATTTTACAGAGTTTATCTTCTTTTCTATTGACAAATCCTAGATCAACCTTTAAAAAAGATAAAACATAGAAGTATAGCCAATAAAGCTATAGAGGATAGAAAATGGAATGCTAAAATTACTCAACCCAAAAGAATGCAGAAAAAAGTGGCATGGGAACAATGAGCATATGACAGAAGGTGGGGAGATAAACAGCAAAATTATAGCATTAAATAAAAAATATAAATGGTCTAAATTAAAAGTAAACATTATCAGACTTTATTTAAAAAAAAAAAAAGCAAGACTGGAGACTCCCAATTTCAACTCTGACACATAAAGTAATACTTGAAAATAATCACTCCCATCTGAAATAAATAAAAATATTCTACCCAAAAAATATATTTCTTTGCCATATTTTGAGATGGGTGTCAGAGCACCAACAAGCAGAAGTGGCCCTGCAAAGCCGTCTTTTGTGGGGGAGTTTGCATCTATGGAGAATCTGCACTGATGCGGCCAGGCCTTCCTTCGTCCAGATCCAGGAAAGGTTAAACGGGCGTCTGACACCTTGAAAGGTCTGAAAAGAACATTTATTACTTGTTCTCTCCAAGGGCTGCTACCCGTGGGTTTCGTCTACACAACACGACCACCTTTGCTGGCCAGGCCTCCTCTTCTCTCCCTCCCGGGGCCTGTCCTGCCACTAAACCTGACTTGCCACCGTCACCTGTTTTGGGCCCTGCTCAGAGGCCCCGTTCTTTCTGCCACCTCTAGGTGGTATTAATGTAGAAACTTCTGCACCACACCGGGGGGCAGGGTCTTCCTTCTGAAGGCTCCAGTGTATACACGTTGAATTAATCCATATGCCTTTTCTTCTATTAACCTACCTCATGTCGGTGATTTTCAGGGAAGCTTCGGAGGGCCAAGGTGCACTATGAGCAGGATGATCAAAACTCCATTCTTCTGGAAGCTTCAGTTAAGAGAATCTAGGACCGGATAAGCCAACAAAAGGGTAAGAATTTCTTCCCAGCCAGGCTCCCGGCCTCTCTCTCTGTGCAATCTGATCAGGCAAATTGTAAAAAATCACTGTTTCCTCTGCAAAATTTTGATTAATGGGAGAAGTTTTGTGTGTGACTAGTCTTGTGTAGCAACGCTGGTGTACATTGTGGTACTTTGTGGTACGAATAGGCATGTTGGTTCATCCTTTTCCTCCCAGAAATAGCCTTTATCTTTCTGTGCTGTTCATAAAGAGAGGGACACCCTCTCATCTTGTCTGCTGTCCCTGAGAGCTTGACTTGTGACCAAGTATGAGCACTTTTGGTCTTTGCTATCCAGGGGGTGTGATTTTCCAGTTGTGTCAAGTGACCAGTCTGAAAATGGCTTGGAATATGAGAATTTTTGCTCATAATACATTAAGTTTTTGGGAAAGTTTGTCTTAATAAGTCCCATCCCTGAGGAGATTTTGTCATCTCACCTCTTGTTGTCTGGTTAATGCTGGGAAAGTCCAATCCCAGGAGAGCCTACCCAGCATCACAGATTAGCAGGCCTGTGCATGGCAGCCCCCCAACAAATCCGTGGGCTACTGCAGGCAAACACCATCCCTAACTGTCTGTGACAAGAGTCTTCTAGTATCTTGGCCTCTGGCTGGGAGTGACTTTTCAGGGCAGGGTCTGTAGGACTGCCTTCCCTTTGAAGAGCCTGTTTGGATTGAGTCACAACTGGAATGCGTGTAGCATTGGAAATTCTAATCGTCAATGGCAAGAAGGTGGATCCTTCAGACTCCTAAATTAAAAAAAAATTTAGAACTCTCTTATTCTAAATGATGAGAAGGTCAAATTAAAAACACACACACACACACACACACACACACACACATACATAATAGTGTCATGGCTAGCCTTAAAAATTCTCTTCACTAAATTATAGAGCAAAACTGTGGCCTAGAAGAAAGTTAAAATCCTTTGTAAGCTCAAAGTGCAGCCTCAGGTCTCCTCCTGGGATGCCGGCGCAGGCCACCCCACCGCGTAGCCCCACTGTTTACTGTCCTGCTTCCACCGCTGCGGCCTGCGTTTGACTCTTGGTCAGGGAGCCGGTCCCTTTGGGGTTTGCTATTTGTGTAGCTTTTGGCTTTCTGAGGCACCCTTTCACCTCCTTGGAGACGACTGTTGGGTCCTTGGTTAAGTCATATCCTTGGTGAAGGCTAATTAGTTTTACTCGGGAGGGTTCCTTGGGTTAAAAAGAAAAAAAAAGTTAAAAGCCAGTAATATCAGCCATTTGACCTGGATAGATTCTGATAATAAGAGATTTGAAAGGATTTTTTTTAAAGAGCTCTGGTCAAAAGTCAGCTTAATTAACAGCTGATATTCCAAGCTAGAGATCTAAAAAAAAAAAAAAAAAAAGGCTTTTCTGCTTTCTCTCTTTTGTATCCTTTTTAAAAAATTGTTTTCAGTTGACTGAAATCTTTTTCTTAAATTATTTTTGGTCCTTGTGTTCATTTCTTTTCTTAAAAATTCTTCTCCCATTTACTTCTGTCTGTTTCTCCTTCCTCTTGCCACCCTCGATGCCACACAAGGGGATCTAAAAAGATGTTTTAACAGCCTGGGATCCCTTAAGGAAAGCAGAAAAGGCACCACGGATTCCTTTTGGGGGGAGAAACCTCTGTTTTTCCTGGTGGAACACCAAGAGTTGTCAGTGGACAGATTCCTCTCAAGTCTAAAACTCTACTTGCTTTTGCATTAAACTCTGCAATCTCTTTGGCTTTCGGTGTTGTGTCTACATATATGTATATGTCTATACATATCTTCGTATGTCTTCTACACGTAGTACTGAATTAACTTAAAAAATGAGTACTCGTAAGTCAAATAAACAAGCCCAAATGCTTCTGAAATTCATGTGAGTTTAGTAATCTTTGGTAAATAAAGATAGTTATAAAATTGTTGGTAAAATAAAATAGAAATGTCTTCAGAATTTAATTCAGACATTTTTGCCTGGGTCCATTGGTCAGACAGGTTTATATTGCCTCTGACAGGCGTTTTAAGGCCATAAAACTGTTGCGTCTGTTATATTGTTGATATTCACTAAACTTGTGAGTTTATGTCTTTGGATTTGAGCCTTTAGATTCTGAGGTCTAGACAAGTGACCATGGTGAGGCCTGAGGACAACACGTGGCCCCCTATCCTCCCTGGCCCTCCTGTGTCTCTTGGCTATGCCGGGAGGGATCGGATCCTCTGGGCATTATCTCTGCAGCTCTGTCCTTTGTCCTCTGATCTGCATATGGTACATAATTACAATTGCTTACTTCCTAGATTTTTCACTAAAAATAAGGATGACTTAAGAGTTAACATTATAATTAATGTATGTAATTAAACCAACTAGATATCAGAGAAACAATTCTGTATGCAAAGTGTATAAGGCAAATAGGATGTGTCTTTGGTAAAGAGAAGGTTATAAGAAGGCATGGGAATGTGGTTTTTGTTAAAGGGAAAGTAATTCTGCCTGGTTTAGAAGTTTCTAAAAGTTGCTTTAGATTGAAAGGAAAAATAATGAATAAAACTGAATGGATATAAAAAATTGGGAAAGAAAGAGAGTGGAAAAAAATTTAAAACATTATAAAAGATTTATGGAAATCCTACCTTATGGTTAAAACTGATTGAAATTATATGGATTTGTTTATAAGGATTTTATTAAAGTTAGTTGTAGCATTAATAATATACCAATTCAAAGGTAAAATCTGATTTCCTCTTTTAAATAAGATTTTTGTGTAGTATTAATAAGACTTAGTAAAAGACTTTTGCTTACCTTTTGAGTAAACTGAAAAAAAAAAAGAGAGAGAAAGAAGGGAGAAAGAGGGGGAGAGACAAATTTCTTTGTCTTATGGTGTCTTTATTATGTCTTATAGTTGTTTGGGAAACTGAGTCTCCTTTCTATCAAAAACTTTTTACTTTTAAAATCTTTAAATTATCACTGTGAGTAAATGAATGACCACTATTTTACAGTGACCTGTGATCCTATTTGAACAAATAGGTTTTAAACTTTGATGTTTGATAAACTTTCCAAAATCAAAATTTCAAATCCTAAATTCAGTCTTTTCAACCTCAAACTAACTTCTTGGATATTAGAACCCCTAGAAGTCCAAGAGAGACATACTGGGCTTATTTGGCATGTCAAATCATATGGGAAGCATTGTCAACTAAGAAATGGTGTTCAACTTTTTGGGGGTTATATTCGTATAAATGTGTTATTCATATGTGTTCCAAAATTGTGTGAGATTCTTAAAATTCTGGCATGTCTTATCAGTAACAATTATAATTATTATGTTAAATTGTTGTATGCCACAGAGATAACCAAATCTCCTTGTCAATTGTGTCTTTAACAATGGCTATACTAAGACTTTTGTCATCCACAGACAATTATTGTTTTACTTTGATTCTTCTCAAAAGTGGTTTATAATCAGCTACACTCCAAAATTTGCTGATTCTTTAAGGAAATTCATAGAAAGGACTCTGACAAGTGCTGTTGAATGCAGGTCTCTGATAACTCTGGAGATCTTACCATTGGACTAGGAAAAAAACTTCCAGGGCTCTGATTAAAAACTTTATGTGTTCATGAGGATTACTAACCCAACATCAGCAGGACAAGAATTAACTACATGAGACTACACTATCAGAGGATTAAAATGTTTTTATGACTTTTTGCTTGAAACATTGCAGATTTTTTTTATGTTTTATTTTCCAGAGTAACGAAAACTGTTTTTCTTTTGAACTATTTATAGCTTATGACAAATTGGGTAAAGTATACTTTTGTAAACAAAAATTTGAAGCATTTGTCTTTTTCTCTGAATTCTCCAGAATTTGGAAACTATTTGTGAAGTATTCTTAATTTATGGCAATATAGTTATTTGCATAAATTCAGTAAGAACCTATTATCTTTTGCAACAGGACACAATAGCAGGCATTGGTTATTTTACCAATGGCATATCTTCAGATATGACCAGACTGCTTTGAGGAATTGAAGCTGACTTTTTAGAGCTGATAAAAAGCCCATTGGAGAGACTGGCCTGGTACCTTGTCTATGCAGTTCCTTTACAAGGTTGCTGACCTGTGGTAAATAAAGAATGTCACTTTCTGACAGGCCCAGGAACCTCAAGTTATTTTGGGATCTCTAGAAGAGAAAGATTCGCCCAATTCATAGTTATTGCAGACAGTCTGATGGCAAATCTTGGCTTGGCTACCCTTAAGGCGTTTAAAAGTCTAACCTGAGATTCCTTATGAAAAAGTTCCAGCAAAGCCGATTTAAAAACAGCCTATATGGCCAATCACTATTCTTGCTGCACTTTATGAAAATAATCAGGCCAAGTACAATAAAACTACAACTTATTTTGCAAATAAATTGGTCTTACTATGATTTGTCTTTGGTAGAATTGGAGGACTGGAGAGAGAAGAACTATGGCACACCCGTTATTAGATTTTAGCCTTGTCCGTTATTTTTGAGTTTTTATTATTTGCCAACAATTTGGACTGAATCCTGAATTATTCCTTGGCTACAAGTCTCCAAACTAATGTTTTCAATTTTTTCTTCCATTTTTCTGATGTGGAATGACGGGAAATTAAAACTGTGCCTAAAGCCCTGCAAACTGAAGCTAGACAACTTAAACTTTGAGAGAAATTGTCAGGTTTCAGTGTCTGAAATGTCAGTTCTTGGCACGCCCATGGCAGAAGAATGATCAGACGCGCCAAAGTTAAGCAAGCACAAAAATGAGGTTTATTGAAGAGAGAAAGACAGGATTATAGGGCAAGAGCAAGATATAGGTTTACAGAGCGAGATACATATGCCACAGATGACAGCCAGGCCCACTGTCATAGCAAAAGAGGGCAAAAAGGGCTTGGCTATGGTCTCGGTCTTGTTTTATGGTGTCCAGATTGGGACCTCCCTCGTGGCTCAGACGTCACCATGGAACTACTTTGATTGGACAGTTGGGAGTTGCATGACTTGAGCCTTGCTATGCATGTGGGGTGTTCTAGGTCACTTTCTGGATTCTGGTACCTGTGCTGCTATGGGAGGGAGAGGAGAGGAGGCTTGGCTAGCAAAGCCATGGGCTAGAGAGTTCTCTGCGTTCTTTTGCAGTTGGCGCACTAAGTTGTGATTGGCAGATTCATAGGGTGTTCCATCCTCCCCCAGGTATGGCAGTTACTTGGGGCAGGATTAAGGTGGGGCAGGACCACCTTAACCCAAGGGGGTCTGGGGTCCACCCTTGTCCTTCTTCCCAGGTGGGGCACTGCACCAAGGCAACAGCACCCACTTTCGTCCCTAGGAGACCCGGAATCCCTCGCTGTCTACCTAACAAAATCACAGCAACTTATATGTAAACAGCCTTTGTGCCGCCTCATGTATGGACCACTCAGAAAGTTCACTTAAACATCTGATTCAAATGAAAATCCAGAAAAATCTGCCAGGTAGCCACTGCAATGTGAAAATGATTCATAGACTGTAAAAAAACTAGTCCATAGACTACTCCAGACAAATAGCCTCTGTTTTTCTTCCCTTTCCACAGAAATGCCCCTTATTAGAGATCTGTTTGCCTGCGTCATAGACAGAGGCCTGGCCCATCTGCAGTGCCACCTCCTGGAATGGGACACAGCTGTCTAACTGCGCTGCTCTAGTCTCAGGACTAAGAGACTGACTAAAGATACGGGATGACATATTTAAATTATTTCTTATTCTGCTTATCCCAATTTGTCTTTTCACTCCTTTGTCTATAATTTGCATCTATGGAGAATCTGCACTGATGCGGTCAGGTCTTCCCTCGTCCAGATCCAGGAAAGGTTAAACGGGAGTCTGACACCTTGAAATTTCTGAAAAGAAACATTTAACATCTGTTCTCTCCGAGGGCTGCTACCTGTGGGTTTCGTCTACACAGCACGACCACCTTTGCTGGCCAGGCCTCCTCTCCTCTCCCTCCCGGAGCCTGTCCTGCCACTTAACCTGACTTGCCACCATCACCTGTTTTGGGCCCTGCTCGGAGGCCCCGTTCTTTCTGCCACCTCGAGCTTCTGCACCCACCAGGGGCTGGGTCCTCATTCTGTGCATACGTGTTGAATTAATTTGTTTGCCTTTTCTCCCGTCAATCTGCCTCGCGTCCGTGATTTTCAGAGAAACTTCAGAGGACCAAGGGGAACTTTCCCCTTGACCCCTACACATTCCCACTACAAAAAAGAAAGGGAAAGCAAAGAAAAGAAAGCTGAACAAAGTGAAAATGAATGTCTTTGTTGGATCCATCAGAGAACAGAGGTCTCAGGGAAAACCACCACCCAGAAATGAGAGCGACAGAACAGACAATCGCAGCTGAAATCTGCTTACCCAGAGCAGAAGCCACTAGAGTCATAAACTGGTGGAGACATTTACATGATAATCATGAGGAATTTCCAGCAGCTGAGTGTAACTGGCAGGAAAGTGAGGAATTCCTGGGGGTCACATTCTTAGGGGGCCTCCACACTTGATTAGATTTTATCTTTATTCCAACCAGATTCTCACTTTGAAGAGACAAAGAGTCTCAGGCACAGACCGAGGGAAGTTAACCATTTTGCAATATGTCAGAGTCTGTCCATAACAAAGGCCTGCTCAGCAGGGAAGAGACTTCTTCAGAGCCCTATCTCTGGAGGAAGGGCAGTTACCAGCTCCTGCCCCTCTAGCCTTCCTGACTCACCTGAGGTGGAAAGAAAAGGGGGAAGACAGACACACTTGCCAAGGTCACAGCCCAGGGACATAGATCCATTAAAAGCCTAAAACTTAATCATAAGATTATAGAAGATTTCCCTCCCCATTCCTTATTACTCCCACAGCAACAGGCTCCGGGGTAGTAACAGTTGATACAGGAGAAAGAGCTACAAGCAAAACCCAAAGACAACAGGAGGAGAGATAAAAACAAGGACACTAGAGGAATTTCAAGCCCTAGAATTTACAACTATGGCAAAAATTAAATGTAGTTCAACTCATAGTCAGATCAACATAAAACCTCACACTAAAGGCTGATTTCCCTCAGGTAATATTACCAGATACATTGTGTTGGGCTTTCAACAACAAAAAAATTATAAGGCATTCTAAAAGGCATGAAAAAACAAGACCAAACTCTATGCTGTCTGTAAGAAACCAAGTTTAAGCATAAAGACACAGAGAGATGAGAATACAAGAATGGAAAAGGAGACAGCATACAAACACTAATAAGAAGAAAACTTGGGGGTCTATGTCAAAAGGAGATAAAGTAATTTTCAGGACAAGGGATATTCCCAGAAAAAAGAGGGACATTTTATAATGATAAAATGCTCAGTTCATCAAGATGACATAAACAACAAACACACGTATACTCCTAATAACAGAGCTTCAAACTACATGTAGCAAAAACCTGACAGAACTGAAAGAAAAAATGAAATGCACAATTAAATTTGTGATTTCGACACACCTCTCTAACTCCGTGATTGAGATAACACGCACAAATAAAATTAGGAGGATAAATCAAAGATGAGAATTATGCTGGACTTTTTTTCAAAAACTATGCAAGCAAGAAGAGAATGGAGTAAAATATTTAAAGTGTAGAAAGAACAAAGTCCACTAATCTAAAATTCTGTATCCATTGACGTTATCCTCCAAAAGTGAAGGAGAAATAATTTCTCAACAAACAAAAATTGAGGGAATTTGTCACGAGTAGACTTTGCTTGAAAGAAATGTTAAAAGAAATTTTTCAGTGAGACAGAAACGATATAGGTCAGAAACTTGAATCAACATAAGAAATGAAGAGCCTTAAGGAATGAATACATAATGGGAAAATAAAATCTTTTATTTTCTTATTCTTCACTGATCCAACAAACACCCATTTGCTCACACAGTACAGGTAGCGACACCGTATTCGGTGGCCACACTTACGGGTGAGAGGAGTGTCCGGCAGCTGTGCCGTGAGGGGCGGCAGCGGGGGGCGGGGGTGCTCTGTTGTGCACAGCCCGCACTCCCTGTGAAACAGGGTAGTGTTACTTGAAAATGAATTTGGAATAGTTGAAAATGTATATTGCAAACTCTAGGACAGCTATTTTAACAAGTAGGAAAAAAAAAAAGAAAGAAATATACAGTAGGTATTCCACCCTTATCCATGGAGGTACATTGCAAAACCCCTGACGAATGCCTCAGACTGTGGATAGTACTGACTCTTACATAGACTATGTTTTTTCCTATAATATATACTTATGCTAAAGTTTAGTTTATAAATTAGGCACAGTAAGAGATTAACAATAATAACTAATAATAAAATAGAATAATTATAACAATATACTATAATACGAGTTATGTGATTGTTTTCTCTCCCTCTCAAAATATCTTATTGTACCGTATTCACCTATTTTCCCACCATGGGTAACTGAAACCGTGGAAAGCAAAACTGCGGATTAAGGAGGACTACTATAATTAATATGCTAAGAGGAGAGAGAAAATGGAATCATATAAAATGCTCAATTAAAGACAAAGAAGGCAGAAAAACAGTCAAAGACAAAAAGAAAGAAGAAGGGGAAGGAATAGAAAACAGTAACAAATATGGTAGATATTAATCCAACTATATCAATGGTCACTTCAAACATCCATGGTGCAAATATATCAATTAAAAGAGAGACCATCAGAGTGGATTAAAAAAGAAGAAGAAGAAACCTGCTTTGAATATAAAGACTCAGATAGATTAAAAGTAACAGGAGGGAGAAAGTCACATCACACCAACACACATCAAAGGAAGGCTGGAGTAGCTACGTTAGTTTCTGACAAAGCAGCAAGGAAAATTATCAGAGGTAAAGAAAGGCTTTGGGTAATGATGAAGGGGTCACTTCTCCAAGAATGAATAGCAATCCTTAATGTACATGAGCCTGACCACAGAGTGCCATATACATGAGACAAAATCTGACAGAACTGCAAGGAGAAATAGAGGAATCCACTATCATAGCTGGGGATCCGGCGGGCACAAAATCAGTTAGGACATCGTTGCACTGAGCAGCACCACCATCCAACTGGACTTAATCAACGCGTACAGAATACTTTATTCAACAACAGCAGATGCACGTTCTTCTCAAGCTCGCATGGAACATTCACCAAGATAGAGCAAAGTCCAAGCCACACCACATCTCAACAAGTTCAACAGAATGGAAATGGTAAAGTACGCTCGCTGACCACAATGGGGTAAACGAGAAGTCAATAACAGAAAGATAGCTAGAAAACCCAGAATGCCTGGAGATTAAACAGCACATTTCTAAAGGACACATGGATCAGAGAAAAGCCTCAAGAGAAATCAATAGATATTTTGAACTAAATGAAAATGAAAACACAACTTATCAAAATTTGCAGGATGCAGCAAAAGCACTGGTTAGAGGGAAATTTATAGTATCGGATGCATCTTAGAAAAAAGAAAGAGCTAACATCAAAAATCTAAGCTTTCACTTTAAGAAACTAGAAAAAGAAGAACCAATTAAAAACAAAGTAAGCAGAAAAATAAATAATAAAAACTAGAGCAGAAATCAATGAAATTGAAAACAGAAAATTAGTAGAGAAAAATCAACAAAATCAAAAGCTTGTTCCTTGAAAAGCTCAATAAAATGGATAAAACTCTAGCCAGATTACCAAAGAAAGAAAGAAGATACAAAGTATAATATTAGCATCAAAAATAAAACAGGCCACCACTACTGATCCAATGGACACAAAAAGTATAATAATGGAATATGATGAACAACTCTATGCCCACAAATTTGATGGCCTAGATGAAATTGGCCAATTCCTTGAAGACACAATTTACCAAAACTCACACAAGAAATGGACAATCTCGAGAGGTATGTATCTATTAAAGAAAATGAATCAATAAATGATTACCTTTCAAAACAGAAATCACTAGGCCCAGATGGGTTCACTGATGAATTCTACCAAACATTTAAGAAAGAAACAATAGCAATTTTCTACACTCTCTTGCAAACTATAGAAGCAAAGGGAATCCTTCCTAACTCATTCTATGAGGCTGGCACTACCCTAAAACCAAAACCAGACAAAAACACAAAAAGGGAAAACTATAAACCAATAGCTCTCATGAACATAAATGCAAAAATCTGCAACAAAATATGAGTAAACCAAATCCAACAACATATACACAGAATTACACACCACAACCAAGTGGGATTTATCTCAGATATACAAGGCTGGCTCAACATTTAAAAATCATGTCATGCAATCCATCATATCAACAGGCCAAAGAAGAAAAATCACATTATCAATAGATGCAGAAAAAAAAATCTGACAAAATCCAGTACCCATTTGTGATAAAAACTCTCAGCAAACAGGGATTAGAGGGAAACTTCCTCAAGTCAATAAGGAGCAGCTGCAAGCTGAGTGCAGTGGTGCCCAGCTACTTCTTGGGAAGCTGAGGTGGGAGCATCCCTTGAGCACAGGAGTTTGAGTTCAGTCTGGGCAACATAGTGAGACCTTATCTCTTCTTAAAAAAAAAAAAGATAAAAAGCAGCTACAAAAACCACAGCTAACATCATATCTAATGGTGAGATACTTGAAGTTTTCGTCCTACTATCAGAAATAAAGCAAGGAAATCCTCGTCACTGTTTTTTTTTTTAATTTAAATTTTTATTTTTAATTTAAAAATACTGATTATATATATTTATACCACTGCTTTTCAACATTGTACTGGCAGTCCTAGCTAATGCAATAGACAAGGAAAGAAAATAAAAGGTATACAGATTAGGAAGGAAGAAATAAAACTGTCTTTTTTTTTTTTTGAGACGGAGTCTCACTCTGTTGCCTGGGGCTAGAGTGCCATGGCGTCAGCCTAGCTCACAGCAACCTCAAACTCCTGGGCTCAAGTGATCCTCCTGCCTCAGCCTCCCAAGTAGCTGGGACTACAGGCATGCACCACCATGCCTGGCTAATTTTTTCTATATATTTTTAGTTGTCCGATTAATTTCTTTCTATTTTTAGTAGAGACAGGGTCTCGCTCTTGCTCAGGCTGGTTTCGAACTCCTGAGCTCAAACCATCCGCCCGCCTCGGCCTCCCAGAGTGCTAGGATTACAGGCGTGAGTCACCGCGCCCAGCCTGTCTTTTTTTTTTTTTAAGATATTATCATCTATGTAGAAAATCCCAAAGAATCAACAACAACAAAAAACCTTTTGGAACTAATAAACAATTATAGCGAAGTTGCAGGATCCAAGGGTAATATACAAAAGTTATTGCTTTTCTATATAGCAGTAATGAACAATTAATATTCAAAACATAATAACTTTTACATTAACACCAAAAAAACAAAATACTTAAGTACAAATCTAACAAAATATATTCAAGAGCTATATAAGAAAATGTATGAAATTCTAATAAAAGAAATAAAAGATCTAAAAAACTGAAAAGATATTCCATGTTTAAGGATAGGAAGACGCAATATTGTTGTCAGTTCTTCCCAACCTGATCTATAGATTCAATGAAATCCTGATCAAAATCTCAAGTTGTTTTGTGAATACTGACAATCTCATCCTCAAGTTTGTATGGAAAGACAAGACTCAGAAGAGTTAACACAATATTGAAAGAGAATAATAAAGCTATAATAATCAAGACAGTATGGTACTGATGAAAAATTAAACAAATAGATCCATGGAACAGAAAACAGCCCAGAAATAAACTGCACAAATATAATCTAATTTTGAAAAAAAGCAAAGGCAAGTTCATGGAAAAAGATAGTGTTTTCAACAAATGGTGCTAAGAAAACTGGACACACATGCAAACAAATGAATCTAGACACAGACTTAAATCCCTTCACGTAAAATAAAAAACCTCAAAATGAATTATAAACCTAAATGTAAATCACAAAACTGTAAAACTCCTACAGAATAACAAAGGAGAGGGTCTAAGGGTTTGGCAATGACTTTTAGCTACGACACCAAAAGCACAATCCATGAAAGAAAAACTGATAAGTTGGGATCCATTATAATCAAAAACATCTAGTTTTGAGAGACACCATTAAGAAATGAAAAGACAAAGCCGCATACAAGGGAAAAAACATTTTCGAATCACATATCTGATAAAGGACTTGTTTGCAAAACACACAAATAAATCCTAAAATGTAACAATAAGAAAATAACCCAATTAAAAATAGGCAAGAGATCTGAACAGATGTCTCATCAAAGAAGACATAGAAAGATGATATAGACAAATAAACTATGGTACATCTATACAATGGAATATTATTTAGCAATCAAAGGAAAAGAAGTCAATCTGAAAGGCTACATACTATATGATTCAAACTACATGCCATTCTGGAAAAGGCAAAACCATGGAGCCAGTAAAAAGATCAGTGGTTTCCAGGGGTTAGGAGGGAGGGAGGGATGAATAGGTGAGCACTGGGGACTTTCAGGGCCATGAAACTGTTCTGTATGAGACTGTAATGGTGGACACGTGACATTATGCACCTGTCAAAACCTTAGAATGCACAACACCAAGAGTGGACCCGAATGTAGACTATGCATTTTGCTTAATAATAATACATCACAATTGGCTCATCAACTGTAAGGATTGTGCCACTCTAATGCAAGGCAGAAATCACAGGGGAAATTGTGCTCGGGGGACGGGGTATATGGGAACTCTCTGTACTTTCTGGTCAATTTTTCTGTAAACTTAAAACTGTTCTAAAAAAAAGTTTTCTTATTTTAAAAAAAAGCCTTGAAGATTTATTTTCAGCCCCTGGACCTGCATTCGAAGCCCTGCACAACCTCAGGACACCAGCTGTGAGACCTGCTGCAGCCACACAGAGAAAGGCCCCTGCGTGAGTGGCTCTGAGTGTGACAGGACGGCCCGGACCTCGTTCCTGGCCCTGCGGTGTCCAGCAAGGGCCGCCAGGTAGCAGGTGGCAGCGCCTCCCCTGCCCGGCTTCTCCCTGGGCTTTTCTTCCCCGAGAGCCGCCTCCCTCCGCAGTGGGCCTCCCCTTCCCCACAACAGGTGCAGTGGACGCCCCTGAGCGCCGCGTCCTCAAGCAACGGTTCTTTTCTTGTTCTCGTCGGTTATTTCTTCCTGCTTGCCCACGGCAGGGCTGCTGGTGTGCAGATGTGCGGGGTGAGGATCTTACCCGTCCTCGCCAGGCCTCCTTGATTCACACCTGCCCACACTGTGGCGGGCGCGGGAGGGGGGTCTCGCCGCAGCGTGGGGCCGCGTGACTAGGCAGCGGTTTACCCTGTCTGTGTGCACGTGTGTGCGTGCATGTGAGGCCGTGTCGTCTGATGTGAGGTGCACATCCTTTGTCTCCCTGCACGTGTCTGTGTGTGCACATGTCTCCCTGTGTCCGTGTGGGTGTCCCTCCCTGTGTGTCCCGTGTCCCTGTGCACCCGTCCATGAGTCTGCCTGGAGTGGCCTCCTGAGCCTTGTTTTACCAACTCCCTTTAAAAAAATGAAAAAGGCAAATAACCTAATTTTTAAAACAGATAAAAGATTTTAATAGGCCCTTCCCCAAGAAAGGTATGCACATGGCTAATAAGCAAGGGAAACAGTACTCGGCGCCATGAGTCGCACGTGAAATGCAAGTGGAAAATCCCAGGGACACGACTCGTGCACCAGCAGGTGTTAGTGAGGATGAGGAGAAACTGCGACCATCGAATGTTGTGTGTGGACCAGAGATGGCATAACCAGTGTGGACAACAGATTGATAATTTCTTAACAGTTAAACATACACTCCCTTACCCTATGATCCAGAAATTCTGCTTACGGATACTTACCCAAAAGGAATGAAAATATACATCCACAAAGTAACTCATACGCAAATGGTCAAAGCACGTTCGTTCATCATAGCTCCAAAGCAGAACAACCCGAACGCCTACTAAGGGGCGAATGGCTGCAGTGTGTCTCTGCAAGAGGCAAATTCAGCTACTCAGCAACGAAAAGGAGATCTCTGGCACATGCATCAACAAGGATGAATATCAAAGAATATTGTTCTGGATGAAACAAACCAGGCACAAAAGGGTACATAACATACAATTCCACCTTTTCACAGAGAGCAGCTGAGCGGCTGGCTGCCCGTGGCCATGGGGGAGGGGGAAAGAGACTAAAGGGTGACATGAAGGCACTTTGGGGACAAATGTTCTACCTTGACTATAGTGGCAGTTACACAGGTCACTTTGGCCAAATCTCATGAAAGTGTACCTCGATACAGTTAATTTAAATTTTTTAATGCATACTATAATAAGT
Source organism: Propithecus coquereli (assembly GCF_000956105.1). Lineage (NCBI taxonomy): Eukaryota > Metazoa > Chordata > Mammalia > Primates > Indriidae > Propithecus > Propithecus coquereli. The sequence continues at coordinate 3,188,676 of NW_012148130.1, read as the reverse complement.
GGTTATTTTAGAAGAGGTAGAGTATCTCCAAAGTGAGTGAATCAACTCTGTTCCTTAATGTTTACAAATAATATGGGCTGCAATACAGCCAAATTAGAAAAGCAACCAAAAGTATGGAAATTCAATATAAAAGTTTCAAGTCAATCATAAAATTTAATCAACAGATGAGAAGTGCCCGTCTGACGAGATGAGAGTTTGGACTGACATCTGCGTTGCTGGCAGCTGTGCCCTTGACCTGCAGCTGTTGAGGGGGTGTCCCTGGATGAGTGGGTTTGAAGATTTAAGTCCTAACCTCACCCAGTCACTGACCAGATGTGCAGCCTCGGGCAAGGGAGTCAATGCTGATTCATAATAATTCTAGACGCCTTGGTCTGAAATATGCAATGGCGTTTTTTTTAAGGGCAAGGATGAAATTAGCAACTTCCACAACACGGTAAGAGCAGATTTTATTTTAATAGCAGGGTTAATGAGAGCTACATAAATCAAAGGAGCAAGCAGGTCTGCTGGTGAGAATTCCTCTTGGTTTTCCTTCCTCTGAGAATGTCTTTAGCTCATCTTCATGCCTGAAGGATATTTTCAGTGGATGCAGAATTCCGTGTTGACAGTTCTTTTCTTCCAGCAGTTAAAAAATGCTGTTCCACTGCCGCTGATTCTCATGGTTTCTGGGAGAGAAATCTGCAGTCATCAGAGTCATTGTTCTCATGTACAAGGGAGAAAGAACAACAACAAAGGAACCAGAGGAGAAAGAATTTCCAACACTTTCTCTGACAGTTGTAGAGTGACCCTTTCCTGTTCATCAGACTAAAGATGGAGGACAAATTCGAACAATTTTCTTATTCAAGTTCAAAATGGGTTGTAAAGCTGCAGAGACAACTCGCAACATCAACAATGCATTTGGCCCAGGGACTGCTAATGAATGTACAGTGCAGTGGTGGTTCAAGAAGTTTTGCAAAGGAGACGAGAGCCTTGAAGATGAGGAGTGCAGTGGCCGGCCATCGGAAGCTGAGAACGACCAGTTGAGAGCAATCATCAAAGCTGATCCTCTTACAACTACACAAGAAGTTGCCCAAGAACTCAATGTTGACCATTCTGCAGTCATTCAACATCTGAAGCAAGTTGGAAAGGTGAAAAAGCTCGATAAGTGGGTGACTCATGAGCTGACCAAAAATCAAAAAAAATCACCGTTTTGAAGTATTGCCTTCTCTTCTTGTATGCAGCAACAAGAACCCATTTCTCAATCGGATTGTGATGTGCAATGAAAAGTGGACTTTATATGACAACCTGCGATGACCAGCTCAGCTCCAAAGCACTTCCCACAGCCAAACTTGCACCAAGAGAAGGTCATGGTCGCTGTTTGGTGGTCTGCTGCCGGTCTGATCCACTACAGCTTTCTGAATCCTGGCGAACCATTATATCTGAGAAGTCTGCTCAGCAAATCGATGAGATGCATTGAAAACTGCAATGCCTGAAGCCAGCACTGGGCAACAGAAAGGGCCCAATTCTTCTCCACAACAACGCCCGACTGCACATCTCACAATCAATGCTTGAAAAGTTGAACGAATTGGGCTATGAAGTTTTGCCTCATCTGCCACATTCACCTGACCTCTCGGCAAGCGACTACCACTTCTTCAAGCATCTCGACAACTTTTTGCAGGGAAAACGCTTCCACAACCAGCAGGATGCAGAAAATGCTTTCCCAGAGTTTGTCGATTTCCCAAGCATGGATTTATACGCTACAGGAATAAACAAACTTATTTCTCGTTGGCAAAAATGTGTTGATTGTAATGGTTTCTATTTTTATTAATAAAGATGTGTTTGAGCCTAGTCATAATGATTTGAAATTCACGATCTGAACCCACAATTACTTTTGCACCAATCTAAATATTATTAATAATACTATTATAGTTGTCATCGTCATCCTGGGACTATGTGGACAAACAGCCAGCACCATGGGAACACAGAGAAGCAGGAAGGAAAGGGCTGGGACCCTCGACGGAGACATTGAGCAGAGCCTGGAAAATCCGCCTCTAGACAGTAAAGGAACAGCGAATACCCTTACTTAGGTCCTCCGCCAGTTTTCATTGGCTGTCTTCTAACAGACATGCTCATTATATTTTCGCTAATTCAGAAACTGGTGCCAGCCACGATTCTAGGCTTTGGGGATATAGCCATGGATAACAACAAAAAGGAACTCTGGCTCTTTGAGCTGACGTCCTTTTGGTACTAATTTCTAATTATATTCCACTGAAGTGAGAGAAATTAGCCTAGTGCATTCTGCTCTGGGGACCTGATTGAGATTTTTTTCCCAACATGATTTTTGTAAATATTCCATGGGCATTTGGAAAGGACACAAACACACACTCGTAGCACATGAGGAAGACAGTTTAGACTGAGATTCATCTTTTGCGTATCAACATCCAATCGTTCCAGCACCGTTCCTACCATTTCTCCGTTGAATTGCTGTTGCACCTTTGTCAAAAATCACATGGCTCTATTTCTGGAGAGAAGAGGAGGGGAGGGCAAGGAAAAGGCAGACACAACAAAAATGTCTACAATGAAAATATCAAATGTTTGCAAAGATGTGGCACAATCTCATTCCCTGCAGGTGCGGGTGCAAACTGGGCCAACCTCCCTGGTTGGACTTATTATATCCGAATCAGCCCTCAGCTTAGCATCTCACTCCTGGATATGGACTCGGGTAAATGCTCACAGATGTTCAACTAAAAGCATAAACTGGAATGTTCCTAACAACACTATTGGTAACAGGCCCAAACTAGAAAGGACCTAAACGTTGGTCATCAGTAGAATAGATACACTGTGGCACCATGGATGACAATGTAACAACCAGAATGAATACTCTTTAAAATGACGCCAAGAATGTGGCTACATCTCACCCACATAAACTTGGAACAAAAGAAGCAAGACCTAAAAATGGTCATATTGTATAGTTTCATTTAGGTAAAGTACAAGAACAGGGGGAGCCACTCTGTAGTGTTAGAAGTCAGGTTTCCCTCGAGGGCGAGCAGGAAGCACCAAAGAGGAAGGGGCAGTGTCCGAGGCTGTGTGACATTCTGTCTCTCAGTCTGGGTGTTGGTGACACAAGTGTGTTCAATCTATGAACATTTATCAAACTGGACATGCCTGTGCATGTTTCTGCAGGTATATCATATTTCAAATAGAAGTTTAGAAAAGAGAGAGGACAAGAAAGGCAGTGCTTTCCTGGAAGAAAATAGCTCAAGTCCTCTACAGCAACAATAAAGTCATCCCCGTTTTCGCAGACAGGGCCATCCAGCCCGCCTGCGCCGTGGGCGAGCACTTAAAGCGAAGCTCGGTGTTGGCACTCGCCGTGCAGCCTGAGTTTCAGGTTCTCGAGGGTACAGAGGATGCTGAGCGGTGAGCACAGGACAGACGTGCCCCTCATGAACTTAAAATCTTGCGAAATAAAAAGATACCACCCCGCCCCCATCACACCTCCCAAGGCTAACAGTACAAGACGCCAAGTACTTCAGGGTCCACACGGAAAGTCTCGGCTCAGAGTCGCAGTAACTCTGCCTGCAGCCCCACGTCGCTTCCTGCCTAACGCATTCTCACCGAGACACAGTCTGTGCCAGGAGGACACAGCTCTTTTTTAAAACCTGTCATGTTGGACTGCACCACTAATGCAGTGTGTCGCTAAGGCAGGCTGTGGACACCAGAGTGGTTGTTAGGGAACCAGCTAAGAAGTGCTTAACGTATATGCCTGTCTACAGTGTTGACATTTGGCGCAATTTCCAGAGCAGCACAGAGCCACTGCAAACTCCTATTGGGAGAAAGGAAACCATCTTTCTTCCTTAATGAAAGTGGAAAATTGCTCCATTCTCTCTGGGGAAAGCCACAGGGATTAACACTCTGGAAGGCACAGAAGTAGCCTGTGGCCGGAAGCTTTTCCTGCCTCTTCTCTTGATTTCTCTCCCCCTCTCTCCCTGGCGCTCTCCCACCTCCCTAGCTTTTAGGGCTCAGAATGGGGAATGCTGGAGAGTCAGGCCTGTGTTCTTCAATATCATTAGCAGGGATTAGGGAGAGAGAAAAGTCCCACTCGCCGCTCCGGACCCGCAGGTACCCCCCAGGAGCATCTCAGCTTCCCAGGTGCCGTGCGCGCATTACACAGCGAGATGAGGCTGGGGGTATAACGGGCTGCGGTCAGCAAGCGTTAGCAACTGTCAAAATCATCTAGATATAAACTTTCTTAAAAAATTCTACCATACAGCTGTCATTTGGGAAACATATTAAATAATAACATGGAGTTGTTTTAATAAAGATTCTCATGTTTGCTACAGAGGAAAATATATTACCACCAGAAATACACCCCGGATACAACTTAGAACCACTGTTCAAGATAGAGTGATGGTTTAGGCACTTTTACCGTTTCCTGGAACTTTGCCCTATGTGTGTGAAGAGTTTTAAATACTGAAATCTCCAAACACAGCTTGTAAAATACGGATCTGTGGATCCAACCTGATCCACAGAGACACGCCCGGGAGGCGCGTGTGCCTTGGCAGGAGCTGGGAGCCGGGAGCTGAGAGCCAGCCTCCGGAAGACCCACCCCACCCCCTCCTCCCACCCACATCGCCAGACCCTCCCAGGAGGCCAGAGTCCAAGGGTAGCTCTTGTTGATTTCGTTCCAATCAGAGATAAGTTTCCTGAAAAAAGCCCATTATCCAAAAACAAACATTTTCAAGGGCCCCTCAGGGGGTTGGGGTGCGTCCATGACTTCCCCAGAACCGTCTTCCATCTGCACGACCTCTGTACTGTCCACATCCCTCTGGGATCACAGACGGTCTCGAAGAGTCGCAGCACAAGCGTGAGAGCAGGAGCGGGAGCAGAGCAGTGGGCAGGAGATGCAGCCGCAGGCAACCCACAGGAACAGTCCTACAGAGGCGGAGAGGTGCCCTCTGAAGTCTTCTCGTCACTGTTAAAGTGCAGGCAAACCGTGGGGAAGGCACAGGCTGGTGCCTGCGCTAGTTTCCCAGGGCTGCCTTACAGGACAGAAAGGCACTCCTCACAGTTCTGGAAGCTGGAAGTCCAGGATCAAGGTGTGGTCGAGGCTGGCTCCCCCTGAGGTTGGGAGTGGAATCCCTTCCGGGCCTCAGTCCTGGCTTCTGGTGGTTCGCCAGCAATCTCTGGCCCTCCTTGGCTTGCGGAAGCATCACCCCGTCTCCACCTCCATTTTCATTTCCCCTGTGTCCAATTTCCCCCTTTGGATAAGGACCCAGTCGTACTGGACGAGGGCCTACCCTCTTCCATCATGACCTCATCTTAGCTAATTACAGCAGCAGCAACCTTATTTCCAAATAAGGTCACATTCTGAGTTCCTGGGGGTGAGGGCGTCAGCATATAGATTTTGGGGGAGGAGTACAATTCAACCCATAATAATACTGGACAAAGGTCCAGACTTCGGCTCTCGGGCTCTCTGACCTTGGACACAAAGCAGTTGCGTCAGCCCACACCACGCTTCCGTTCTCTGTCAGACGGGAAGGCAATGCCTGCCGAAACAGCCAAGAGACACACAAGTACCTCTCATGTGTATCACACATGAGGTTAGTTAGCATGCGTCAGACGTAGAGGGCCCCACCCTCACCATCACACAGCTCTTCCCGTCTCTCCCAGCCTGGGAGACGCGTGTCCCCTGCCCCAGGTGTAAACATCCTTTCTCTGCACTCCCTGCCAGCGTCAGTGACCTTCAGAAAACCATGACAAGGCCAGCTAAATGTTGAAGTGCCCAAATCAAAGGGCTCAATCAATTGTCCTATTTTGGCCCTTGTCCTGAGTTGGTTTTTCTCTTTGACACGTTCCCAATAGAGCAAGCTGGACCCCATGTGCTTTAAACAGAGAAATCATCTGCTAGGATGTCTGGGTTTGACTGTGCATGTTGAAAATTTATTTACTTGATTTATTTTTACATACCACCTTGTTCCAGAAAGGACTTGCAGGGGCATGTGGTGAATAAAATCCATTTCAGCTGGATGGATCTATACCTCACAATTAGTAGGCAGGGAGGGGCCAAATATTTGGAAAATACAAATGATCCCAAACTCTCATTTGATCCAGAAGCTGACATCTTAGACATGATACACCTCTTTATAAAAGCATTTTCTTTTTAAACTATAAAGTTCAGCATTTTAAGGTGGTGATGATGGTGATGATGGAGATGATGGGGATGATGAAGATGATGGTGGTGATGGAGATGATGGTGGTGATGGGGATGATGGAGATGATGGTGGTGATGGAGATGATGGTGGTGATGGAGATGATGGTGGTGATCGGGATGACGGAGATGATGGTGGTGATGGAGATGATGGTGGTGATGGGGATGATGGAGATGATGGTGGTGATGGAGATGATGCTGGTGATGGGGATGATGGAGATGATGGTGGTGATGGGGATGATGGCGGTGATGGGGATGATGGAGATGATGGTGGTGGTGATGGGGATCATGGTGGTGATGGGGATCATGGTGGTGATGGGGATGATGGAGATGATGGTGGATGGTGGTGATGGGGATGATGGTGGTGATGGGGATGATGGTGGTGATGGGGATGATGGTGGTGATGGGGATGATGGAGATGATGGTGGTGCTGGAGATGATGGAGATCATGGTGATGATGATAATGACAGTGATGATGGTGATGATGGACATCATGGTGATAATGGAGACGATGGCTAACACACAAAAGCTTGTCATCATCTTGACCAGGCATGATTCAGAGGGAGAAGAGGAAAGGAGGAGGGAAGCGGGGAAGAGGGAGGGGAGAAAATGGAAAGAAAGGCTCAGACAGGGAAGAAGGTGAACAGAGAAACTACATAGAGACCCATAATGCCCAAAGCAGGGTTGTTCTGAAACTCTAACCAACTTAAATCCCAGGAGAACTTTCACCTCTGTTTTCAAAATTGTGACTTATTTTGGAGAACTGTCTGGTTGTTGACCACATCAGCCATTCACCCCCAGAAGGCCAAGTCTGAGCCTGGCTCTCACCACAAGGCACTGGTGACCTCTCCATATGGCCTCTGGCAGCTCCTTAGCCATAGTAAGCACAGGCTGCTGGCGGGCTCTGCTCCAGTGCCATCATGGGGGGTGCCCCGGCCGGCCCAGGACAAAAGGCGGCACCTGGCAACATTCACTGGGGAGGCCGGAGTATGGGGCAGATGCCCACTCAAGGCCCTCAGCCCCCCTTCCACACCACCCCCTCCTCCTATGTGGCCACAGGTACCTCATCCGGAAGTAGTCACGCTTAAGCCCCTGATGTCCCAGAAGCAAAGGGGAGAAAAGTGTGTGCTGAATTTGTAGTCAGTAAAGAGTGAATTCGACGGCACCACTGCTGCATGGGGCAGGGCACTGATAAAATGCCCCAGCTTGTGCGATGGGTGTCAGCCACGAGGATGCCCCAGCAGGGTGGATCACAAGGATGCTCCGTACGTGGGTTCCAGGGCTCGAGCTCTTTTGTTTCACCCCCACACAGGTGGCCACTGTTCCTGCTGAGCACCACCCCCCACCCCACTGTCCAGCACACACTGCGCACAGCCCCTACTCAGCCCCAGGCATTGCCCTGATTTCCTCTCACAGCGAGCTGGCTCTCCAATGGCAATGCCATGTCCGTCCCTGGTGGCAGCCCCAAGTCAGCACCATGACCCACTGCTCAACAGTGAACCACAAAAGGGAAGAGAGTCCTGTCTTGATCTCTTGCCGGCAAAGAGGCTCCCTGGTGCCTATGCGAATGTGCCCGCCTTTTCCCAGAACTTGCTGTGCAAACTAGCGTTAAAATGTCAGAGGGGGCCTGAGTCCCTTCCCGCAGGGCAGTAGGGGCCTGGCCATGATACTGTGTCCCTGAGAAGAACTTGGCAAGAGCAACAAATGAAGACCAAAAACACTTGCTCATCAGGGCGCCCATCAGTGTCTGGATGGTCCACAGTGCAGCTGGCAGCTCGTTACCCTAAGCAATCACAGCCCCACTGTGAGATAGGCCCTGACTGTACCTTTGCCATCTCATCTGATTCTCACCGAAAGCCTGGGTCCTTCTCCCCAGCTGGGGAAACTGAGGCATGGTGAATCCCAGTGACTTGTCATCTCGTACATGGGGAAGGTGAGGTCTAAGCCAGGTCCAGGACACTGCTGAGACCTCTCCCTTCCCTTCAACCTTTCCAGAGAAGGACTTGCAGGAGAGGAAGTAGTTCTAGATGGGTCTCCAGGCAAGAGAGGGGCTTCTAATCCCACTCAGTCCTCCATGTTTATTTGCCATGAAGCTTTCTGGGCACCGTTACTTTGGGGCGGCAAAGGAGGGCAGAAAATGATGGGGGTTGGCCTCTCAAAGGACTGTAGACCAGGGTGAATTGAGGCTACTTGATACATCCATCAGAGTAATGCCTTGTAATTAAGATTCCTGGGAATAAAGTGGTACCGGGCGTTTCATGGAAGATCTGCCATGGCATGGTTCGGGTCAGCCTTAGGCACAGGCATGGTACTAATTGATGGCTCCCGTTGGGTCCGAAAGAAAAGATGTAATCAGACCACACAAAGCACGTCCTGTCCAATTACAAGAATCGGCAGGGATGGGCTGACCTGTGACCTATAAAACAAAATTAAGATTTCCAAACATCACCAGGAGGTAGGGGGAGGGATGGCTGGTCCGCGCTCCAGTCTTCCAACTCCCCGGAGTGGAGACAGAACAAAACCGTAGCCCTGGAAAGAAATGTGGCCGACTTTGAACAGCCATTGTGCAACCTTTCCGTTGGGGTTTGCATAAGGGGTGGGAGAGTTGGGGGGCTAACGCTCATCCCACTGTGCTGGGTGTCCAGATGCGTTGCCACAAAAGAGCATTTCTTTTAGGCTCTGGAGCACCAGGAAGCTAGTTCTTCCTAAACAAACCAGAATCTCCAACAGTCATAGGACATGGTAATTACATTTGGCCAGAATATTAAAGAGCGTGCGGGGTGGGGGAGCTGCAGGGAGGTACTTGACATCACGGTGGGAGCACACCCATGCTCATGCCCTGCAGGACCTGCGCTCTCGAGTGTGAGGCAGCCTGTGCGGGCTCCGGGGGAAGAACCTATTGACAGCAACTGAGGACTGTTTCCCCATTCTTCCCTCTCAAGACTCGGGGAGCTGTATTTTCTTGTTCAAGAAAGACCCAGGTGGGCACATCACACCTCAGCTTGCTCAACTATCGGGGCCCCCGATGGCAGGGAGGTCGAGGAAGCACCACAGCCCCCCGTGGGCAGTCTCTGCAGAAACAGACTTCACTCAATGCCACCAGCCAGGAGGACCTGCAGGAGCAGCTAGCTCTTCTTCACTTCTCTCTTCAAATCAACACCCGTCCCCAGATTTGCTTTTGGCAAACATTGCTTAACTGCTGCTGTTTTCCCTGAAGTCACTGAAGAGAGAGTTAGATAATGAGCTGGCATGCTCTTTTGAAATGTTTACTGTGTTCCTTAAAGCAAGGGACATGCTGGTTCCTAAACTAATTTGGGGTTGCTAGATCTTTTCTCCTCTTTTTGGAGATCTCCAAAGTAAACACATGGACTTAAGTATAATTATCAGAGAGTCAAATAAACAGTCACGGGGCTTTCTAAAGGACGAATTGCTGTAGATTTGTCGATAGAAATTTTTTCTCGATTCTTCCAGCAGAAAGGAAAGAGAATGCATGAGCATTAAGATATTAAGATATTAATAATACGTCATAACACACCCCAGAGATTCGGGGATAAAAGACTGCATGGTTGTGTCTTTGGTTCAAGGAAACCAGGACCATAACGAGACCCGAATGGCTGTGGCATGCAGGGCAGAGGCAGGTGTTCACCGAAAACATCCTAAGTGCAAATTGTTCTTCGTAACAGACTTCACGCTTGAAAAAGTTCTGAGTCTCAACCTGACATATTTCACAGTCTCGGTTTTAAAAAAATTAAAAGTCCAAGTATCCAGTCTTGTGTAATTTCTGTGAGACCCGTAATAAACATGTCCACGTAAGCCCTAAATCCCCACTCTCAAAGCAAAGATCTGGGGTTAGGATGACATTTATCTAAATTTCACTTGGTATTTTGGTTGCATATTTTTCCCAAGGAGTTCAAAGGCATTTATAGACATTCTGATTAGTGCTTGTGATATCCTGGTAGGGTGGCAAATTCTATTAGCTCAGCTTTACATTTGGGAATAGAAAATCTTAGAGCAGCCAAATGGTTTGGCAAAAACCATATGGCGTGTCACTGATAATGCTTTGAGAAGAAAACAGGTTTTCCCAGCATCTCTTCCCGCTCCAGTTCTCTGTCCAATTTGCTTGTAGGATTTTTTAAAAAAATATATTAGGTAATGTCAGGGTGAGTCTTAGGGTTACATAAAATCTCATCTGCATTTTGGGGCTGCTGGGTCAGTGTCCGCCTGCGTGGGGAAGAGTGGCGCTGAGCCCCTCTCCTCCACTTGTCGGGAGGACAGACCTCCCCACATCGCTCCCGCCAGCTGGAGAGCTGAGCCCTGAGCGGATGATGCCAAGGAGAGGTGACATTGGGACCCAGAGAGAAACCCCCAAGCCCCTTCCCCTGCAGAACGCTGCAGGCCCGCCGCGCAGGAGCGAGATGACTTCCTCCTCTCCCGTAGTCCACACGAGAAGGGAAGGAAGAACAAGAAGAAAGACGTGGGCTTGTTGTCTAGGGCAGATGGTGTATCGGGAACAGATGCCAGGGATGAAGAAGACACTCCTCAACTCCTTGTCAGCTGCCTTCATCTCTTCTAGAAGCACCTCCAGGCTGCAGGAACACAGCGAGCAGTGACGGGGAGAGGTGCCCGGGCCAGGGCTGCTGCTGGTGGGATGAGGGTCTCATGCTCCTGGGCCACATGATTCCATTTCAAGGTGTTTCAAGACCTCGAGGACAAAACTGCTCAAATCACCCCGTAACAACATGTGAGGGGCTGCAGTGGCCAGAAGGTGCCAGACCACCGCCACCACCGTGAGGCGGCATCGCTCGTGGGCAGCGGCATGCCCAGGCCGGCAGGCTGGCTCCACGACCGCCCTCCTGCCTCCCGGCCGCGGCCACGCCGCCTTCACCACACCCTCTCCTGCCTGCTTCAGGGCCCCTCCTGTGCCAAAAACACCCTTCCCCCCTCTCACACACACACACACACACACGCACGAATCCTCCGATGTTCAAACTCGACTTCCTCAGGGAAGCCTTCCCTCCCGGCCCGCAAGCCAGGGTCAAGTCCGCTCAGGCCAGGCTTTCCTGGCGCTGTCCCGCAGGTCGCCGAGGGCGACGGAGGGGAACTCATCCGTTGCTGTTTACCTGTGCGTTGGACGTCTCTACTAGTGGCAGCTAAGTCCCATCGGGGCAGCAGGTTGGGCCTGCTCTTGTTTATTACTGCTGCCCAGCATCAATAAGTATTTAACAAATTAATAAAACAAACAGTTCCATCAGTTTGGTCCGAAGAAAAGCCACACAAATAGCATGAGGGGTGGTAGCATGAAGTTATGGGTTCAGCAGCCCCACCCGTGAAAACGTGTACCACTGGGTCGCGTGGTTTGGCCTCCTCCTCCTCTCCACAGCCTGAATTTTCCATTTCTGGAACCTCGATCTCTTGACTCCCAGGACACCCCACTAGCCCAGCCTCTTCCACACCTGCTGCCCGAGAGGGAAAGAGAAGGGTGGGAGATGCCAGGAGCTCGGCCCAGGCCCCTTCCACCTTGCTCTTGGACATCTGGGCGGCTCCCTTCCCTGAGGGACTAGTTCTTTTTCTGCTGGGAAGTTGTGAGTTCTTGTGCATTTTTCAATATTCCATTTTCTTTTTCATGGCAATTTTTTTCCCCATGGAATTTTGTAGGCTTTATTTGTTTGGAAGGAATCAATTAGGTTTATTATATTTTAGCCATGCTTCAAAATACACAGGAGAGTCAAAGTCTGAGTTCCTGATAATTGTATTTTATAAAATTAGGACTGTTTATCCAATTATGGAGAAAAGCTCCATCACCATTAGTATCATTGTTTATAAGCCTTTGGTTGTTTTTTTCCTCTCGAATAGAATCCCATGTTTCCCAATGGGAGCGTCATAAAAATATCATTAGAGACAGAGGTGTCAGCCACTCTTCCCAGCTCCCCAAGCTGCTGCTATCAAACATCCAAAAGGGGCCTTTTTCAAAAGCAGAGAAATTCCCCAAGGAAGAAATAGCTTGGAGATCTGTCATCGCTCTTAGAGCATGACGATTGATCTTCACAAGTGGTAAAAATCATTCCAGAAGGAGTTAGCAATAGGTACACAGGGTCTTAAGAAACAAAGAATGGGAGAAGAGGCAGGAGGCGGGGGTGGGTGGGAGAGAGAGAAAGGTTGGGGCTGGATCCAGGTCTGGATTCACATCAGGGAGCCGATTCAGCCTCAGGGCAGAGAGGCTGACCAAGGCTTGGGGATGTCCGTCACGGGTCTTGGGTGATGAAATGTGTCACGAGATCCTTCCTTACTACATGGCCTGTCCTGTGACTTCGAAGCAACTGGAGCGGGTTGGGGCCGGGGTTAACGGGCAGGCAGAAAATGTTGCCATCGGTACAGCCCTATCTTGTTCAATTCCCTTCCTTGAACTTGAATACCCTTTGAAAAGGTCCACAAACCGAAAACACTATGTTCTATGCACAGCTTAGTGGATCCCAAATTATCAGCTTATGAAATTTAGAAGTCTATTTCATTTAGATAATAATCACACACGTATAACTCACATTTACTTCAAATGTTTTTCCTTTTGGTGACAAATGGCACATCCCTTTTTGCCAATTACCCAGAGGCAGACACAAATCTGAGAACAGAAGAAGCCATTAGCACTCCAGTGAAAAACAAATGAAAGTCTTCTGTTTTCTTGACTTTGTAGTTTCTACAGTGTCAAGCTGATACGGAGCTGTCGTTCATACGCACGCCACGGGGAAAGGATGAAGGGAAACCTGAAACACGGAGCACATTTTCAGCAGCAGAGAAATGCGTCTCTTTCTCCTCCTTTGCCGAGCTTCCGATGCGAGCAACTTGCGCTGCTTCAGAAATTCCTTTTATCATCTTCACAGACTCCAGAATGGAAGATTTCTGCCCAGATTGAGACAAACCCTCTCCCCTTCCCCACGTTAGTCTATTTTCATATAATCTGTGAGTTTGCAAACATGGGCTGAATTTCTGGCACCTGTTGCTGACAGCGGAGGCCTCTGATGCGCGTGAGGAAGCAGGTGTTCCTGGGCCAGGGCCCGGCCGCTGCCGCAGGAGGAAGTTGGGGAACAGACTCTCCCCTCCTCCTTTCACGTATCAGCTGGAGGGGGTCACGGGTGTCCGGATTAAACATTCTTTCTGGGTGTGTTTGTGAGGCTGTTTCAGAATGAGATCAGCATTCGAGTCCATGGGCTCGGTAAAATCGGTCCCCTTCCCCAGTGTGGGTGGGCATCCTCTAATGCCCGGAAAGCCCAAATGGAACAGAAGGTGGAGGATGGAGGAATTCACCCTTTTGCTTCCTGCCTGCCTGCTTGAGCTGGAACAGATCATCTCACCTTCCCCTGCCCTCGCGTCGGGAATTAAACCATCAGCTCCCTGGTTCTCAGGCCTGCGGACTCAGACTGAATCACGCCACCAGCTCCCCGGGACTCCAGCTCGCAGACACCAGGGCTCGGGTCTCTCGGCCTCGGTAAACACGTGAGCCAACTCCTCACAATGAAGCTCTTCCACACACAACACATGTACGTGCACACATACACACATACACACACGTAACACATACACACAAACACAGGTACACACACACACCTACACACACACACATATTCGGTCATGTGCCACAAGACAGACTCCATACATGATGGTGGTCCTGTAAGATTAGGTAGAAATGCCATATTTTTACTGTAGCTTTTCTGTGTTTAGATACACAGATACCTACCACTGTATTACAGTTCCCTATAGCAGCGGTCCCCAATCTTTTTGGCACCAGGGACCGTTTTCATGGAACATAATTTTTCCACAGACCGGGAAGGGGAGGGAGGGTTTGGGGACGATTCAAGTGCATTACATTTACTGTGCACTTTATCGCTGTGCTTATTACATTGCAACCTCTAATGAAATAATCATACAGCTCACCACAGGCTGGGGACCCCGGCCCTACAGGATTCAGTGCAGTGACATGCTGCACCAGCCTGCAGCCCAGGAGCAAGGGCTACACCATACAGCCTAGGCGTGTAGCAGGCTGCACCGTCTAGGTCTGTGTACGTGCTCTCTGTGATGGTCACACGATGATGACATCGTCTAATGACGCATTTGCCAGAAAGTTCCCTTTCGTTAGTGCCACACGACGGTATATCTACCCCGGTGGTCCTGTTTCTCTGGAGAACCTTGACTAACGCACTCGCCTCTGCCTCGCCCCTGCTTTGCCAGCCCGATTCTCCACTCCTGTGTCTTCATTAACTCCCTGGAGCCTCTTCTCCCCAAATGACCCCACCCTGCTGTGGTCAGTGTGATCTTTGAAACATGAAAGTCTGGCCACACTGGCCCCTGCCTAAAAATCCTTCTGTAGCTCCTGGGAAAAGGATTAAATGTCTGAATTTTGCACTGAAGGCCCTGGGCAGTCTGGCCCCTGAGGATCCCGCAGCCTCACCCCTACCCTTTCCACCCCTCTCCTTTGCTGCAGCCACAACGCACCTGCTGTGGTCTTGAAGCTGCCAGCTGTCCATACTGCTGTGCCTCCCAACCAAGCAGCTCCTGCAGAGCACTCAGGGCTTGTTGGGCACTGTGACGGACGCCAGATAGAGAGACGCCACGGGGAGTTTACAGTTCAGTTAGGTAAAAATAGTGTAACATCCTGGACTCAGATCCAACTGCCCCGACCCTGGGAAAGTGCCCTGACCACCATCCCCTGCCCTGCTTACATGGGAGCCCGTTCTGCTGTGTTCTCAGATGAAAGTTTAAAGGCGTCATTCACGGACACTTCATGCCCATTAGGACAACTACTATCAGAAAACATGGAATAAGTGTCGGCAGGAGTATGGAGAAACTGGGGTACGTGTGCACTGTTGGTGGGAATGTAAAATGGCACACCCACTGCAGAAAACAGTATGGCAGCTCCTCAAAATATTAGACATGCAATTACCGTATGATCCAGCCATTCCACGTCTGGGTAGATAACCAAGAGAACTGAAGGCAAGAACTTGAACAGATATTTGTACACCTGTATTCATAGCAGCATTATTCAAATATCCAAAAGGTGGAAACAACCCAAGTGCCCATCAACAGATGAGCAGATGAACAAAATGTGGTACAGACAATAAAATGTTATTCGGCCAGGGCATTTTGAATGCTCCCAGTACAAAGCAGTGATAAATGTTTGAGGTGACAGGCATGTCAATTACCCTGATTTGATCACTACACATTGTATATGTGTATCAAAATGTCACATGTATCCGATAAATGTGTACAATTATTATGTGTCAATTAAAAGTTTTAAAAAAGGAAAATAATACACATGTTACAACATGAATTAACCTTAAAGACATTATTCTAAGTAAAATAAGCCAGGCACAAAAGGATAAATACTGTATTACTGCAAAAATTCATAAAGATAGAAAGTAGAACGGAGGTTACCACGGGCTGAGGGAGGGGGATGGAGACTATTATTTAAAGGGGACAGAGTTTCAGTCTGGAAAGGTGAAAGACGTTCTAGAGTAGATGGTGGTGACGGCTGCACAGCAATGTGAGTGTACTTTATACCACTGAACTGTACACATAAAAATGGTTAAAATGGTAAATTTCATGTTATGTACATTTTACCACAATAAACAAAATGCATATGTAAAACTTCTGCTTCTGACCACGATACAGTCGCAGGAACTGGATTTACCCTCCCACATCAAACAACTAAACAACCAGACAAAACAATTAAAAAAAAAAAGACAATAATTTTCAGACATAGGACAACAGGCAGCACAGGACAGTGATCCCCGAGAGAAGGGAAATAAATAGGAAAACCTGTGCTTGCCCCAGCTTCCTACCTAGAAATAGCTTCCAGCCCGCTTTACAGGGAAGAGTGACCCAAACAGAGCTTGGTGTTTCCCTAGATGAGGAGACAGAGTTGAGAATCCAGGGAGGCTGGAATTGTGGGGCAGAGTTCAATAGTTTCCCTGAGACTTTGGCTGAGTAGCGATCAGCACACGCATGCAAGGCAACCACCTGAGGCCGGGAAGTACCCGGCAAAAAGAACAGGCCAAACAACCTCTGGAGCCCACAGAGGACCAGGAACAGTTTGCGTTCTCACCAGTCAAAGTAGGGAAACCTTGTCGCACACAAAGCATCAGGTGGAGTACTCACAAGGATGTTGTGCCAAGCATGAAGCAATATTGTCCCTATGCATATAGCCATCCTGCTCCCACCCAACAAGGCTTAAAAGTCAGCCTCAAAAGGGATCAAGCTGTTTCCAAGTAACACAATGTCTTCCAGGAACAAAACTCAGGAATATACAAAGGAATACAAAATTATCCAGCACCTGACAAAATAAAATTTACAATTCTGGAATCCAATCAAAAAGTATTAAGAATGGGCAGTAGTAGGAAAATATGACCCATAATCAGGAAAAATATCAATCAACAGAAACAGACCCAGAAACGACATAGATGATAGAGTTATTATGTCGAACAGTTATTATAACTACATTTTGTATGTTAAGAGGGTAGAGAGAATGTAAGAATGTTGAAAAGAGACATGGGAGATTTTAGAAAGACAAAAACTTGTAGAGTTTTTTTTTAAAAGCCTAGGATTAACAGCAGATTACACTATAGAACAAACATTGGGTGCCACTCGAAGACACAGCAGTGCAGCCACCCAAAATAAAACAGAGAAGGTAAAATAATGGGGGGGGGGGACTGGGCAGAGCATTAGTGGTCAGTGGGACAAATTCAAACGGCCCAATATACACGTAACTAGAGTCCCTGAAAGGAGAGGCAGGTGGGGAAAAAACATTTGAAGAAATTACAGTTGAAATGTTTCCAAATTTGATAAAAACTATAAACCCACAGATACAAGAATCCCAAACAAAAGAAATATAGAGAAAAGTACACCAAGGTACATTATAATATACTTGCCCAAAACCGATGATAAAGAGAAAACCTTAAAAGCAGCAAGAGTGAGGGAAGGAGAAACATACTATGCACGGAGGAACAAATGTAAGAGTGACAGCCAACTTCTCGTCAGAAAAAATGCATGACAGAGACAATACAGCGACTTCTGGAAGTAAAAAAATTGTCAATCTAGAATATTTACCTACCAAAAAAAAAATAGCTTTCAAAAATAAAGACAAAAAAGGAAGATTTTTTCAGACATACAAAAACTGAAGAAATTCATTGCCAGCAGATCCTCACTGAGAGAAATGAGAGAGTGAGCTCTCCGCCCAGGAGGCAAATGGTGACGGGCAACAATATGGACGTGTATAAAGACGTGAGGAGCACCAGAAAGACTGGGTAAATATGACAGACACTGCCTCTTACTTTAAAAGTCTCTTTAAAAGACCATTTCAAGTGAGTTTAATGATAATGCATTGTGAGGTGTAAAGCATAGGTAGAAATAAAAGGCATGAAAACAACAGCACAAAGGCTGGGAAGGGAGGAACAACGGCACGGCCGTGTAAGATTGTTGGACCATGTGAAGGCGTCTGAGAACACTTGAAGACAGACTGAGATAAATTTAAGATGTACACTGAAAGTCCTGTAGCAACCTATATTTAAAGAAAAAAAAGTATAGGGAATAAGTCAACAGAAGACATAAACTGAAATAAGAAAAATTGCTCGATTTATCCAAAAGAAGTCAGGAAAAAAGGAACAGAGAACTTATGGGATAAATGGAAAACAAATAGCAAGAAAGTGGATTTAAAGTCAATTATATCAATAATTCCACTGAATGTAAATACTCTAAACACCTCAAATAAAAGATAGAAGTTGTTAGATTGGATATAGAAGCAAGAACATAGTACATGCTTACTAAAATAAAACCACTTTTTGAAAAATCATAGGTAAATTAAAGGTAAAAGAATGGAAACAGAATGTATCCTGTTGGCAGTGATCAGAAGGAAGCTGGAGTGACTATGTTAATATCAGACAAAGAGTACCACTAAGGAGTAAAAGAATCATTAATAATAATGGTAAAGGGGAAAATTCATCAAGCGTACATAAAAACCCTAAATGTTTATATCCCTAATGAAAGAGCTTCAAAATATCTGGAATAAAAGCTGGTAGGACTAAAAGGAGAAACAGACAAATCCAAAATTATAGTTGGAGACTTCAGCAGCTCTTTTAATCAAATCAGCAAGAAAGAAACAAACAACCCCATCAAAAAGTGTAGAAAAGACATGACCAGAAATTTTACAAAAGAACATAGACAAATGGCCAAGAAGCATATGAAAATTCTCAACATCACTAATCATCAGGGAAATGCAAATTAAAACCACAGTGAGATACCACCTTACCCTTGTCAGAATGGCCATTATTAAAAAGTCAAAAAACAATAGATGCTGGCATGGATGCAGAGAAAAAGGAAGGCTTATACACTGCTGGTGGCACTGCAAATTAGTACAACTTCTATGGAAAACGGTATGGAAATTCCTCAAAGAACTAAAAGTAGACCTACCATTCCATCCAGTGATCTCACTACTGGGTATTTACCCAAAGGAAAAGAAGTCATTTTATCAAAAAGACACCTGTACTTGAATGTTTATCACAGCACAATTCACAGTTGCAAAGATATGGAAACAACCTAAATGTCCATCAATTTATGAATGGATAAAGAAAATTTGGTATATATTAAAATGTACAACATGGAGTACTACTCAGGAATGAAATAATGTCTTTTGCAGCAACTTGGATGGAAGTAGAGACTATTATCCTGAGTGAAGTATCTCAGGAATGGAAAACCCAATACCGCATGTTCTCACTAATAAGTAGGAGCTAAATGATGGGTACACACAGGCCAATAAAGGACATTGGAAACCAAGAATGGGGGGAGCTTGGGAAGGGAGGAGGATCAAAAACTTGCCTATGGGGTACAAGAAACACTATTGTGGTGACCGCCACACTAAAAGCTCTGACTTCAGCATTATACACTGTTTCCATGTAACAAAAACATTTGTACGCCCTTAATATTTTGAAATAAGAAAAGAAAAGAAACAGCACCAAAACTTTAAACAAAAAATTGATAGAACAGGTAGGCAGAAAATCAGTAAGGATATAGACATCTTGAACTTTACTATAAGTCAATTTGACCTGATCTGAGATTTATAGAATGCCCTACTTAATTATAGTAAGTCCTCATTTAATGTCATGAGTAAATTCTTGGAAACTGCAACTTTAAATGGAAAAACATACAACAACCAGTTTTACCAAAGGCTAATTGCTATAAACAAGAGTTAAGTTCCTATGACATATTTCTGGTCATGAAAACATCACCAAACTTTTAAATAAAGACCAAAACTCTTCTAATATTAAACACTGAAGTAAATGTGATCTACATATACATTTAAGAAAGATTAATGAAAACAAATAAGATCATTATTTACCCAATTTTTGGTGAATCAGTGTGTGACGATGGTCATAGTGGCAGTGGGTTAAATCAAGGAATAAACACTGGAAAGTGGAAATTGTAAGAGCACTTCCTCCTACCACACAGTCAAAAAGCAATCACAAATGTGGCAGGCTCACCGGGGGCTTTTGTTCCACACGGCATATTGTCATGCATTCGTGTGATTATCGTAGACTTGACAGGTTTTTGACAATAATTTGTACTCATTCATTCATTCATTTTCTAACCCAAGTATTCCAGTTCAGGGTTGCAAGTGGCTGTAGGCTATCTGGGCAGCTCCGGGCACAAGGGGGGAACCGACCCTGTATAGGACACCACCCATGGCAGGGCACAGTCACACGCACACACACACACACACATACACACACACGCTCTCAGACTAGGATCATTTAGACACACCAATTCACTTAATATGCACTCTCTGGGATGTGGGAGGAGACTGGAGTGCCTGGAGAAAACCTATGCAGACATGGGGAGAACACGCACACTCCACACGGCCAGCGGCCCCACCGAGAATTGATTTTTTTCCTCACCAATCTTACAACAAAACGAGGTTGAACAAAATGGTGTTATCCAAGGCCCTGCTGCACAGCAGAACACAAGCTCCTTTCAAGTGCACGCAAACATTGCCAAGACAGATCTGATTCCAGACCAAAGAAGATGAATACATTTATAAGGATTCAAGTCATGCAAGGTATCTTTTCTTTGCACACGGAAATCAAATTAGAAATCAATACCTGGACGATATCTTCTAAAATCCCCAAATAGTTGGAAACTAAATAACATACTTCTAAATAACTTGTGGGTCAAAGAATAAATGCCAAGGAATATTAGAAGTAAATGAAAATAAAAACATGACATGTCCAAATGAGTGAGATGCAGCTAAAGCAGTGCTTAGAGTGAAATTTATAGCACTGATCACCTAATCAGAAAATAAGAAAGTTCTCAAATCAATGACCTTAGCTTCCACCTTAAAAAAGGAGGAAAAGAAGAGAAAGTTAATGTAAAATTAAGCAAAAAGCAAGAAATAACAAACAAAGGTAATAAAGAATCAATGACATAGGAAAGAGAAAAGTGGTAGAGAAGATGGATGAAACAAAAACGAGGTGTTTGAGAAGATGAACCGAGGGACAAGCCACTCAGCAGATAGGTCTGGGGAGAGAGAGAAGCGAATCACTGAGGCCAGAAACACAGGACGGGAGCCACCGCTGCAAATTCTACAGGCACCAGGTACCAGTGAGAGAAGATTATGAACAACTTTAATAATAAACTTTAATAATAAACTCCATAATTCAGATGAAATGGGGAAATTCCTTGAAAGACACAAGCTGCCAGAGGATAAACAGATAATCTGAACCAGCCCAGCTTCCTATCTATTAAAGAAACTTAATTTGTAGCTAGAAACCTCCTCACAGAGAAAATCCCAGGCCCACATGGCTTCACTGGAGAATTCCACCAAGCTTTTAAGAAAGAGACAGAATCGATTTTACACAAATTCTTTCAAAACCCTGAAGAAGAGGAAGCACTTTCCGACTCACTCTGTGAGGCCAGCATTACCATGATACCAAAACCAGAAGATCGTGTTACAAGCAAACCACACAGAAATGTCCCTCATGAACATAGATGCAAATATTCTTAATAAAATTCAGGCAATATGCAAAATGAATAATACATCATGGCCAAGTGGGGTTTATAAGCAATGCAGCATTGACTTGCATTTGCAAATTAAATAATGAAATTCGCCATACTGACAGAGCAAAGGAGAAAACCACATAACGATGCTCTCAATAAATGAAGGAGACTCATTTGACAAGATCTCACATCTCATTCCCTATAACTACTCTCAGCAAATTAAAATTAGAGAGAATTTCCTCAACCTGATAAAGGGCATCTACAAAAATATCTACAACTGACACTCCATCTAATGGTAAAAGACTAAAGGCTTCCCCCTAAGTCCAGGCACAAGGCAAGGACGTCTGGTGGGATTGTGAAATGAATAAGCCATTTCAGAAAAGTCTGACAGTTTCTTAAAAAGTTAAACATACGTCTATCATATGATACAGAGAGTTCACTTCTAGGTATTTACCCAAGAGAAATGAAATCATATGTCCATACAAAGAGATGGTCACAAATGTTCCTGGTAGCTTCGTTTGTAACAACAGAATGTTGAACAACAAATGGCCGTCGCCAGGTGAATCATAAATTGCGGTATATCCGCTCAGTAGAACATGACTTAACAACAAAAAGGAATGAACTATTGACACGCATAATGCCATGCATGAACCTCAAAATCGTTATGCCGTGTAAAGAATCAGACAAAAATATGTCCTGTGTGATTCCATTGACGCACAATTCTGGAAAATGCAAACTAATTTACGACAGGAAGCACAACAGCAGTAGTGTGAGGATGGGGAGCTGGAAGGGACGGATTTCACAGGAGCTCAAGGAAGCTTGGAGGGGGGTGGTTAGGTTCACCCCTGGACCCTGCGATGGTTCCACAGACATATGTTAAAACCCATCCAATTGTGCACTTTAAATATGTACAGTTTATTGTTAAAGTCAAGGCTACTTCCAAAAAGCCGAAAAACACAATTTAAAAATTACGTCTATATCCCTGTTAACTAGATGATACTATGCTCATTTAAAAAAAGTCCCAGAGCAGAAAATGAGGGTTCCAGGCCTGTTCCCGGGGCCAGCTTGGCATATCTGTGGGTCTTAGGCAGCTCAACGGGGCTGGATTAATACAAGCTCCCCACCCACGCCCCCGCCCTCCCCAGCTGGTCCTGCTTGCCCAGCTCCTGCTGCCGATTTGAGGACATTCAGCTCAAAATTAGCTCCTCTTGGACATCTTCCGTGGGCCCTGCGGCTGGGTCAGGGGCGCCTGCCTGCCCAGGACTCGCCATCAGCCCTGGTCTAAGATGAGGTGACCCTTCACTGTGGGTCACTCCTGGAACACCCCGGGCTGCTCGGCCATGCAGACTCAGCGCACAGGCAACGCCTGGCCCCAGAAGCGAGCTGGGCGAATGCTTGCCAAGCACGGGGCAGGAGCAAGCTTCCTTCTGGAAGATGCAGAAGCAGCTAAGACCACAGGGAGCCAGGAGGGAACCACAGGGGTCTCCGAATGAGACCCTCCTCCCACCCAGGAGTGCACTTGGGTCTTTGGCCTCCCGGGACCCACAAGAAGAGGCTGCAGGAGAGACCTGGCCGCGCCGTTGTTTGTAAGGCGAGGCGTCGGATGTAACTGTAATAATCCCTTGTTTGTTCCCTGAAATGCCAGAAAAGAGATAAAAGTCCAGGTCAATGGGCTCCAGCTTTTGCTCGGAACCGAGCTGACTCATGTAGCATCTTCGCCTTTGGACAGGGCCCCTCAGGGGGTTCCAGAAAGGCAGAGTGCAGCTCCCCGCCCCTGCCCCCAAACCGCAGTGTGTCCTAAGGAGCATTCCTTTCTCTCCCCCACTCTCCTGTTAGTCCCCGAGCAGCACCCTCCTGGGATCCAGCTGTCAGCACCTGCCGACCCCTTCCCGGTGCCAGGAACTCGGCTTCCCGGACCGGCGAGCAGCGCTTCGCATGCAGTCGGCCTTGCCCTAAGTGCCAGACGCATCTCAGATGAGTAAAACCGACAAGGAACGGGGGGCCCTCGAGTGATCCTATGTTCTTTCCATCCCAGCAGGAAGATGTGCTGGGGTCTGCGCTCTGCAGAGGAGGTGAGGAGGGAGGAAGAGGAGCGTGGCCGGCCCTGGACGCCCGTGCTGGGGGAGACAGGAGGAGGGAGCCCTGGCGGGGAGACCCCGGAAGGGGCAGCGCAGGGAGGGAAGGACAGCTCCAGGAGGATGGTAGAGCCAAGGCTTTAAGAAGTGGGCACCCCGGGCGGCGGGGACCAAAGTGTGGCACAGTGCAGCGACGGGGGCTGTGAGTACAGCACCCCGAGCCTGGGCAGAGGCGGAGCGGGGAGCACTGCTTAGTGCTGGGGCCCTGGCCCACGTGCGCTGCTGCCTAAGTCGCCTTCTTGAGCAGCCTGTTCTCTTTCTCCACCTCGCCGGGTTAGGCAATGCAGAGCTGCCGCGCAAGTTTCAAAAGGTACCAACGGGTATAAAGTGAAAACTGAGTTTTCTCTTTCACTTCTGTAAGACTAAGAAGCAATGGGAACGAGCAGGTCCGGGATCACAAAAAGGAAAAAGTGGGGAAACCCCTTGTCAGTGCCTTCTGGACTCACAGGAAGAAGTGACATGTCAAAAACCTAACTCTCTCCACCCCCAGTCCACGAAAATAAAAAGGGAACAGAAGGAGCGAACCAGCCAGGAGCTACAGCAAGAGGGAAGGGGAGGTCCCTGAGGACCAGTGTCCGTAGCAGCCTCTGGCCCCGAGCTGGCCCCAGCAGGGGTGGCTGGCCCTGGGGCTCCTGCAGAGTCGGACCGTTGACGGTGGGGACCCGGCAGTTCTCAGAAGGGAAACCTTCCAGTCTGGGCCATCAGAATCCCCACACACCACAAAGAAGCAGATAGCAGTTTACAAAGATGACCAAGCACAGAGAGGTGGCCCCGTGTGTGTGCGGCGGTAGAAACGACGAGATTTAGCCCCTCGAGACGCTAGAATGAGCAGAAACAGAATACGGGGTAGCTATGTATAACATGTTTAAAGAAAACAAGGCTGGATTTCTAAAAGCAAACAACAGCCTATATAAGGAATGAGCATGCAGATCTGAAAATGTACCACAAGGAATTCGTAGAAATGACAGATACAATTTTGGAAATAATTAACTCAATGGATGGATCAGACAGTAAATTAGACACCAGTACACAGAATGACTGCCTCACGTCTTCCTCTTTCTCCTCTTCTCTCCTCCTCACTCTCCGCCGAGGCTTCGTCGAGAAACGCAGCCAGCAGAAGGGAAAGTCCACACATCCGCCGCCGAGCTGGCATCCGCACCCACACACCCAGCCCTCGTTCCTGTTGCCGGTGATGAACTTTGCATGCCCCAACCTGAAGGCAGTTTCCCAACCTGAATGTTCCAGAACCATCGCGCCACAGCCGCTGCAGGGTGTTCTCCAGGCAACCTCTCTCCGCTCTCCCTCACTATCCCTTCCTCTCCCCCAGAACATTTGCATCCTTGTGTCCTAGCCCTAGAGTTCCATGGCTCAGTGCTCAGAGACAGTTCTTTCCTTTCATCCCTGGCTTGGCCAAAATTCTTCCTCTAGTAGCGTCTTCAAGACAGGCTCAGATGAACCATGTTTCCTGCATTCTTGCATATTCGAAAATGTCTCGTCTTTATTTGTGCACGTCAGTTTGGTTAGGTATAAAGTGACTTTGAGTACGTCAGGAACCTTCTCCTCCCTCTTCCAGCTGGAAGAAGACTCAAGCCAGAGCTCAAAGGTAAAAAGGGAATCGCGGAAGAGGGCTCGGGTCACAGTCACCTTCACCAGGAACGCTCTAGTGTCAACCCCCGGATGTGTCTCCCCAGGGCAGGGCGCGATATTCCCTTTTGATCTGTAGGTTCAAGTCTTCTTTTTATTTTCAGAAATATTTCTTAAGTTATTGTTTAATTTAAAATTTTTTCTTTCATGACCTTAGTTCTTTTATCCTTCAGACTCATGAGGTGCATGTGTCCGGGATCCTCTCCCTGCCGCCCCCACATCTGTGAGCATCTCTGCGCCCCCATCCCGCGCTGCTCCCTCCACTCTCCGCCCGCCCAGTACCTTGCTACGCTCCCGGCGTCGCTCTTCTACCTGCGGCGCCGTGAGCTTCTCCCCCACATCTTACCCAGCTTCATCCCTGTTCCAAGCCCTTGTTTTGTAGTCAATTATTCTATTTTTTAGAAATTTATGGTAATATGTTTGGCCATAAATTCCATGTGTTCCATGGCAATTTTTTTAATAAAAAAGGGAAAGAGAGATCAAAAACATATATGCAGACCACCCACTTTCCAAGGACGCCACGTCTGGTGGTGCCCTAATGCACGAAGCACGGAGTCCCTTTCTGGGGCTTTCTCTGGGTCCTCTTTCCATGCCTCCGCCAGCTGAAGGGCTGCTCCCCACTTCCCTCCCTAAGACCCTGCGCATTCCTCTGTGCTCTGCGTGCTGTTGTGTCTTTGCAGAGAGTCCAGCTGTGTCCTGTGATATAAAGTAAGCCTTTAGAGACCCCCCACCTCTACAGACGTGTGTGCATCCTTTAGCCAGATGGCCTGCCAGGGCTGCTGCTCTGTCAGAGGAACCGTGGCCCGGTTGGCCGGGATCCACCCCAGGCTTCCCGGTCAGTGGCTCAGAGGAGAAGCCTCGGTGCCAAGGAGGACAAGTAAGGGAAGGTGCCGCGATTGCGCTGTGCACGGCCACGCTCCTCTCTGGGCTTGGTGCTGAGGGTCAGCTCTGGCAGCTGTGAGGACAGGCAGCTCTCCCCTCTGTGCTGGAATATCCCTCCGCACGTTATGGGGTGCCCCTGCCTCCCTGTGCCTTGCTGTCTTTATCTATTCTTGCTTGGGTGTGTGCATATGTTTTGTGAGCCAATCTTGAGCAATCAGAGGGGGTCTGGTCAACAAAGACATCCCATGGGCTGGAAGAGGGGGTGTCATTTCAAAACCACTGAATGGAAGACAGTGACAGCAAGATGCCGTGTCCATCAAGTGCAGCTTACGTGGAGGAGATCATGAGTAGAACATGATCCTCGAGCTGCTTTTGACTTCTCACGAGTGATGAGGACCCGCCCCTGCACAGCCTTTAACCCGGCCCAGCTGGGGCCACAGGGGGCTACTTGTTTCACCCAGAGAGGAAGCTGCAAAGCTGCAGGGACACCCAGGCGTGGAGAGCCAGGAGGTTGGGTGCAGATCCCAGCCTCTGTGATGTCGCGGGGGCATCTTACCACTGACCCTCGCCCACGTGCTGGAAGTGGCAACACCTTCCTCACAGGTTGGCTGGAAGATTTCCTAAGATATCACCTATAAAAGCTTTGAGCAAGGTGCCTGGAATCCGGAAAGCTGAAAATACCAATTGGTGCAATTTTCCTCCTTCTGAGCCCTGCGGAAGCTGGAGGGCAGGTCTGTCGTCATCGTCTTCCTTTCCCTGAGGCAGCGTGGCCAATGTGTCCATTTTAACCCCGCAACTCTCACAGGGCTATTTTGATACCAGGAAATTTTTGGTGCATTTACGTCAAAATGGTCTGACAATTTTTTTAAATTACTATTATTTTGCCAAGTAATACTCATCCAGATTTCCTGGACACTTACTCCATCCCATCAACCCCCTACAATCACACTGCAACAGACTTTCCACTTACATCTCCCACATTCTCTCATTTGCCGGCTCCATTTTCCACGTCTCGTTCTTATTTTGCAATCAGCAGCTCTCTCTTTTCTTTTTTTAAGCATTTGATTTGTCTGGATTTCTATAAGTAGGTATTTTTATTGTCAGAAAAAATAGTAAACATCTTAAAAATTAATACAAATGTGTTGCCGCCCATGCTTAATGGACTGCTAGGAGTTCAGCGGTGACTTTCCCGTGAAGCGTGGAGCTGAGAATGAGGAGTCCTGTCACCCAGGTCCTGCCACGATCCAGAAACTTCCGCGCAAGACAGCCCGGGTGCCAGAATACGTTTCTCTCGATTGGAATCTTTGAGCCACTCTTACCAGCGGTGTGACGCGGGTCAAAGATTTAACCTCGTCATTCCTCGGTTCCCTCATCTGTCAAAGGCAGATGAAGACAACAGCGAGGTCATCGGTGACTGTGGAGAGTGAACGAGATGAACCAGGCGACACGCTCAGAATGGTGCCAGCACCGCACAGCCGTGACCGCGCACACGAGCCAAGCCGCCCGTCAAGGGGCTGGGCCGCCAGCAACGCGGGGGAGTGAAGCACTGGCGCACGCTACCAACCCTGAAAGGTTGAACCGCGGAGGGACGAAGCTCGCGAGTCAAAAGAAGCCAGGCACAGAAGACCACGTGCTGCATGGTTGCCTTTATAGGAAATGCCCGGAATTGGCAAACTATGGCGACAGGAAGTAGATACTCGTTGCCGGGGCTGGGGTGGAGGGAACAGGGAATAAGGGGGTGGCTGCTTAATGGCCGTGGCGTTTCCTTCTGGTGTGATGGAGAAGTTCTGGAACTAAATAGCGGCAATGGTCGTGCAACATCATGAAGGTACTTAGTGCCACTTAATTACACATTTTAAGGCGGTTAAAAGGGTACATTTTATGTTCTTTGTGCATCACCACCAAAACCAAAGTGCAGAGGTCCATGCTCTCAGTTTTTCACTCAAAGTTCCGTTATTAAGCAGCCAATTCCATGCCCCGATTGCAGAGCCGCGCACAGTCCCTGGCACGCTGAGGGGGAGATCAGACCAGTCTAAACGCGGGTCACGCAGCTGTGGGCTAATTCATGGAGAGGGACCAAATGCTATCCTCTGAATGACAGATGGCTCCTGTGTCACTGGATTCTCTGTTTAACAAACCGTTTCAACATTTAGTGGCTTAAATCAATATCCACTTTGTAAGCTCATGACTGTGGGGGGTCATCTGGGCTACTCTGGTCTGGGCCAGCTCGGCTGAGCTCCAGTGGGCACTCTCGTGTGTCTGTGGTCAGCTGGCGGGTCAGTGGGTGGCTGGAGGATCCAACAGGGCCTCCCTCCCGTGCTGGCGGCGGGTGGGAGAACCACAGCAGGGAGGGCTGGTTCTCTGCTCCACGTGGTCTCTCATCCCCCAGGGAGGCCAGCCTGCATCCCCAGAGCACCCACAGAGAGAAGCCGAAAGGTCTCCAAGGCCTGGGCTAGACCTGTCCACAGCCTCACCTCTGCCACAGTCTGTGGATCCTAGCCCAGACCCACGGGTGGCGGAGCCAGGCTCCCCTTCCCAGGCAGGAGCTGCAGAGAGGTTGTGGCCACGCCACAGTGAGCAGCGTGCAGACCCCCCGTGCCCAGGCCTCTGAAGCCTGTTTCCCAGACGACCCCTTCATCCCTGCATCCCACCACCCTGCTCACCTCCAGGGTGGGCTCAAAAGAGGCACAAGGCTCAGAGGTGAGGCCAGGGCATCCGCGTCGCATGTCCCTTGTAAAATAATACAGCTGAAAAGGCAATGGCTTGCCAAAACGTCCCCTATGCCAACACAGCGCACTAAAGGGCCCACATCGAAATATCTCCCTTGGTTTTTCTTATGGTTCCAGATTTCTTTTTGTGTAAGAACTAAATAGGCTTTTCCCGCTGCTCACTTTCTCCCACCTGAGTCCAGGACCTGCTTTTCCCAACAGCTAACGAGGCCTGTGCACGTGCAACTGGGCGGGGCGGGGGCTCAGTGCAGGTAAGAGAAATAGAGTGAGCAAAAAAAGGGACAGGAGCAGCAAGAGTCTCTGTCCAGTGTGGCCAGAAGACCCCGAGTCCTTATCCAGAAAGGTAAGTTGGGACTGCTCTGTGAGGGCCTGAACCAACCAGTGGGGACGAATGGGCTTGAGTCCGCGCTAATAGGGAGCCACGGAGGAGTGTGGAGCACCACAGTCAGGGCTGAGTTTAGGAAAGGTCATCGGCACCATGTCGACAGAGGAAGTCCAGAGAAATCAGAGGCAGAAATGAGCCATTACGAGGCTGTTGACAGGGCCCGGGTGATGGACTCTCAAACGGGGACGGCGTCAGGACGTCCTAGAAGTAGAACTGACAGGATCTGACACAAGAATAGATGTGGGAGGAGAGGAGGATGATGAACGATGACAGAGCCGCATGACAGGAACGGCGGTGGCCCCATACACGACAGGGGCCAGGAAAAGACACAGCACGTTTCCAGAGAGAAGGAGCTGCAAGTTCTAAGATGCTGGAGCACAAGACGCTGCCCTGGGGACTGGGGCTGGGACCGCACGGGGACGCCCCTGCAGGCTGAGGGCTCAGCAAGAGCAACAGAGCTCTGCCTCCAGCGCCATCTCGCCAGCCCTGTGGTCTGATGTGACACCAAGGGTCTAAAACCCAGCTTTCGAGATTGAGCAATAACTTCTCTTCCTCCCAGGACGTGAAAACCTGTCCAAGACGCAGGCCGATGGCCTGCCTGCGCTCTCCGGCACTGGGAGTGCTCCGCTCTTGGCTGCAGCCGTATCGCTCACAACAGAGTTTACAAGGCTGTCCTCCTGCCAGAGGCCTTTTAGAAGTAAAAATAGCTGGAATAAGCCTGCTCTCCCCAAACCGTGCAAACATCTCCCCATACCTCACGCCTGTACCTATGTGCATCTGCCCGTACCCAACACTCTTGTCCAGGGAACCGGCTCAGCGAACCTGCAGAGGCCATGCTGGGGACCCCTCTGCACAGTTTAAAGGCAGGGCCCAGATTGTAAATGGGGCACCCAGCTGGAGACAGAAGGCAACTGTTGTCTTGGTCACTGCTAAGGCGCACCTAATCATGCAAGATACCCCGGTAATGAAAAAGAAATGCTTTCAATCTTCAGTGGCGTCCTGCTGGGAAGGGCTGTGCCTGGTTATCCCATTCCAGGCACGATTAACCACCCCAATATTGGGGTCTGGGACTTTGCTAATGTGCTTTCAGGTCAGCCACAAAAATATCTCTAAGATTTTTCAGCTAATGGCGCATTTGCGAGGTCATTTAAGGCTAAGACCACAGGATTAAAAGATCCGACTCCTTCCTGAGGCCCTTAATTCTGAAGGACCAAAGAAGCCGTAAAACAAAGATTTATTCAGTTTCAGCCGGACAGCTCAATGGCGCAGCCCTGCAAGACCAGGAAAAAAGAAACATCTGGCCAGAAAAGTGCACTTGTTTACAAAAAAAAAAAAAAGTTTTAAGAGCCTTCTCCAGCTTCTCCAAGTTCTTGGACTAAAATTAGGCTGAAAATTAAAAACAATGTAGAATCTTGAGAGTGCAGGGATACAGGCAGGAGAAAGAACATCTTGTTTCTTCTTTATCCAGCTGCTTCTGGCCGTGGGTCCCCCCAGGCACCCCAGGGAGCTGCCCTGCCCTGGTAGGTAGCCCCTTGGGGACCACACAGCTGTGGCGCTCCCTGAACAGGTGACGGATGTGGCCTCTGCTCCCAGGCCAAACCCTTCTGTGGGGGAGGGTGTTTTCTGCAGAGGATGCTCAGGGAAAGGAGAGGTGCATGTTTTGCTGCCTCTGATAATAAAACGCCTCTCTCTGGAGCTCAAGGCAAACAGCGCCAGTGCCGCTGTCACTTAGATATCGTCACTGCCCATGCTAGGGGACGAGAACATCTTCAGAGGTGTGGACCACGACTGTTTTGTAAGGAAGGAAGCCCACACTGGCAGCGCGGCCCTTGGCCTAAGTTGGGAAATCCAACTTCTTTTCCAGGCCTGCTGTTGACTCACCGAGGACATCCAGGACAAGCTCTCCTTGCTCAAGTCTCCCCCGTCCCTGCCCCACGTGTGCAACGGCGGGGCGGATGGAATCACAGGACCCAGCCAGTGCCTTCCGCTCTCCCTGGGATGCTAATGGGATTAATGGGTCAAGGTTGGAAGATGCTTTGAACTTCTTGGCACGAAGCTGTCTCAAATACAGTAATTAATAAATCTTACCAAATAGGTGGATTAGGATCAGAAGTCACTCAGAGGCCCAGGGGACAGAGCTGGCCGGGCTCCGTGGCTGGATCGCAGGTGCTGATGGGGAAGACGCGGCACCTGTAGTTTGCAGCCTTCTGTGGGGAGCCGCCATGGTGATAAGAGCTGTTCTTGGGTCCCTGGATCATGCCTGTTGGCAACCCAGACTCACACCTGTTAAAAAAGGCAGCCTGCCTTGGAAAAGCTCGTGCTCATGGACAAACACAAATATCACCATGAAACCGCAGGGAAGAGAAGAGTGAAATCACGCCCCCAAAGCAGAATGGAGCTAACCAACCCGACTGTCACCGGGTAAACAGTAAAGCACCCCTTGGCCACCGTCCCTTCAGTCCCAGCCCTTCTTCCTGCAGTGCACATTACACTGTCCACCAGATCGTCCCTGGGGTTACCCCCCAGGTCACTGACGTATCACACATGCGAATCTAGAACGTTCACCACCTCCTGCAGCCTCCACCTGGGAAGGGCACCACCATCTGCCTGGTCATCAGGCTAGTTGCCTCAGCGGTGCTGTCGCCCCCGCCTCGCAGCTCCCCATCCCCGCCTCACCCCCCACATCCACATGGAGGGGGTCTCTGAGCCCATCTCCACCTCATCTCCTCCTTTCCATCACTTTCGTCACTCAAGTTCAGCCCCACCGTGTTTCGCACTGGGAAGACGACAAAGCGTCCAGTTTCCAGTCCCCAGACTGCCGGGTGCCAGCGTCCGCACAGTCTGCCTCAAAGCCTTGCTCAGCACCCCTGGAGGCACCTGACCCGGGGCCAGGAGCACAGACGGTGGTCAGTATGGAATGAACGAGTGCATCTGTTGAGTGACTCAGCATTTTCTCTTCCTGAAACCCAGTGGCTCCGTTAATTTACACTCCCAGTGACAGTGCACGGGCTTCCCTTTCCCCACGTCCTCGCCGACACTGGTCATCGTCCGCCGTTTCCACGGTGGCCATGCTCACAGGCGTGAGCCCACACATCACATTTCCCTGATGATTTGCAAGGATGAGCATTTTTCTGTAGGTCTGTTCACCATTTGTATGTCTTCTTTTGAGAAATATCACTTAATATGTGGAATCTACAGAAAGCCTAACTCGTAGAAGCGGAGAGTTGAAGGGGGTTACCAGAGGCTGGGGAGGGGGTGGCCGGGCAAGGGGAGAGGTTGGCCAAAGGGTGCAGCGTTTCAGCTGGACGAGAATGAGCTTTAGTGATTCACTGCACAGAGCAGTGACTACAATAAATAATAATGCACTGTATATTTAACAATTGCGAAAAAGTCGATTTTTTAAAATGTTTTCACTGCAAAAAAATGGTAAGTATGTAAGGTTATGGATTTGTTAATTAGCTTGAGATGTAAACATTCCACAACATAAACATATCAAAACATCACATTGTACCTCGCAGATATATAATAGACCATAATTATTTGTCAGTTAACAAAAACAAGTCCTGGCTGCACTGCCCTGGGGGCAAGGCCTAGAATCTTCTGTGTGACCCCAGGAGCCCCCATAACTCAGCACGTGTCTCCCTCACCCCATCCCCTCCACACACCCTATATCAGGGCTGCCACAGACCCCCTGTCCACCTGGCACAGCAAGCTGCACACACACAGCTCCTTCCACCTACGACCCCCATCCCGGCCTCTTTTTCCCACCGTCCTTCACACCCAAGGGCCCCTCCCTTGGGGCAGCTTTGCCGGCCTCGCTGAGATGCACATTCCACCATCCACCAGGCAGTGGCAGCCCAGATGGTCCCTCCCTGCTCCCACCCGAGGCTGCACCAACCCTGCCCAGGGCTGAGGCACGGAATCCTTGGTCCGCGAGCCCTGCCAGGGCATGCGCGCCGCGAGCGCGGGGCAGCAACGGGACCCAGCGCAGAGGCCTGGCGTGAGGGACAGGTGAGGGCCTCGCTCACCCACACACAGCTCCTGGGTCTCCACGGTTCAGGCTGGGCTTTCTGCCTTGGCTGGCTCCAGGGCCAAGGGGCGCCTTTCCTTTGCGATTACTTTATTTATATGCATTAACGGCCAGCGTTTCTCTCGTTATCTCAAAGTAGTTTCTTACCAACGAATTACTGCTCTAAAATGGAAAGGCCGGGGACTGCTAGTGTGGCCCGAGCAAGGCCCGGATCGCTTTGCTCCCTGAACCGCTTGTGTTTCAAAGTCGGCCACACAGCCTAGCTCCCCAGGTCTGGGGGTTCCAAAGTTCATTTCTAATAATACGATGTTTCGGAAAGTCACGGAGAGCTCCCCAGCCCGGCTCCCAGCCCAGCCCCAGGTCTGGGCCTGATCCTCTGACTGCAGCGAGTGGCCGCAGTGGCCGGCTTGGGGCTTTCTATTTGTCTGTATTTTCTCCTGTCCTTTCCAGATGCCTTTGCCACGGCCCCAGACAGGCGTTGGAAGGGGAGAGACAGCCATAAATCACCTGCCCCAGAGTCCCTGTGAAAATATTAAAAATGCTCAAAATAGGTGTGGGCTCAGCCCAGCCAGCGGCAGCCCCGCGCGCCGTTCCGTGGCGCTGTGGGAACGGACGGCCCCGGCTCCGCCCTCCATAAATCAGCGCGGGCCTTGGCTTCCCGCTCTGGCTCGCTCGGGGCGAGGGGGCCGGTGCTGGCCGTGCCGCTCGGGCCTGCGCTTAACCTGGCCTGACCCCCCGGGAGGCCCACACACTCCGAGCCCCACACACCACACACAGTGACAGGATTACACAACCTCGTTCTGATGTTACAGAGAACACCATGTACAGGCAGAGCCGGCCCCGCGGGCCCACGGATGACGAATGGCAGGGAGGACGGAGCGGAGGTGCTCCCGGGCGGATCTGGTTTCCCCTGAGCTCCATCGCTGGCTGACGGTGCCACCCGGGGCCGCGCCGCCACCTCTGCGCTCCAGCCGCTTCCTCGGCAGGCCCTGGGGCTCGGCCCAGCGCGGGGTGCACGCCCAGGCCACCGTCCCGGGCCTTGTCAGACCTCATCAGGGCGAGGCGGCCGGTGGGGCAGGATGAGAAGAAAGGACTTGCGGGTGGAGATTTCTGCCTGATTCCACTTAATCGGGATAAGCTGCCTGGAGAAAATGGGCTGTTATAATCTTCCCTTTCATGTCCGGCCAACAACACCGCTGCTCCGAGCAGAAGGCTGCACCCAGGCTCCTAAGCCATCTCAGGAGGCCCAGGGGTCAGCTGTCCCAAAATGACTCTGGCCTGGGCTGGGGAAATCTCTGCCAGGAGAAACGTAAAAGTGGGATAAACAAGGAGACTTCCTGCAAAACAGGCCCAGGCTGCAGGAGCCTCGAGGAGCTCTGTCTGCATTCCTGGAGTTGGACGCCGCCCGGAAGGAGGACCCGGGCTTCAGGACGACAGCACCGTACCCTTCCCGTCCCGAGACTGTCCTGTCACGGAGCGCAGAGGCCCTTCAGTTACTGGGGAGCAGCAGGACAGACCTCCTGCCTGCCAGCCCTCCAGGGCCCCGACACACAGCCAGCAGGCGCCGTAGCCCTTTTGTAAGGCAAGGACGTCCCCCAGAGCCTCACCGCCCTTAGGTGGCAGTGTCCTCTCGTGCCAAGATAACAGGGCCACGAGGGTGCAGAGGCTTACTCAAGTGCGACCCAGCACTGCAACTTGGTCACTGGGCACGTGGCCGCTGTCCTCGCCTCACGTGGTAGGGACTGCAGTCACTCGGGAGGGGGTGGACGGAAGGGCGCATGCTGCACGGTGCCCCCATCTGAGCACCACATGTGAGTCTAGTTCACAGGGACAGAGCTGGACCGGGGGGTGCCAGGGGCTGGGGGCAGGGGAGAGTGGGGAGTCAGTGTTTAATGGGGAGCATGTCAGTTTGGGAAGATGAGAATGTTCTGGAGACAGACAGTGGTGACACATACTTAATACCACTGAACTGTACACTTAAAAACAGTTAAAGTGACAGATTTTATGTTGTATATATTGTACCACAAAAAAAGAAAAAAAGTCTTTAAGAAAAGAAAGGGTGGACTACACTTACACATAAAAAATGTCACAGTGTTGCACGCTGACTATCGCCGGGCAGCTTGGTCCCGGCTGTGGCTGCCGCTGGGCCAAGGAGCGGCGGCTCCTCCTCCGGCAACGGCTCTGAGCTCCCCCGCCCAAGCTCCGCCCAAGCCAGGCCTGGACGCAGAGCTCCCAGGGTGCGAGTCCCACCCGCCTGCAGGGAGCCCCTGGAAGAGAGAGGCAGATACGGCCTGATCCAGTGAGGAGGGGAGGGGCGCGGGGGGTGCAGGATGCCTGGGAGCCAGACGGGGCAGAGGAGGAGGACCCAGGCAGCCGCCTGGAGGACATGCTCTTGGTATCAAATTTCCCTTCCCTGTACCCCTCTGTCACATAGCTAACGACGTGCAAATGAACAGGGCACAGGATCACAGCTCCCAACAGGGCTGTGGGACTCACACAACCCAACCTCCCTCCTCCGCAAACAAGCTAAACCCACGTTCCCAGAAGGCTCAAGCGGCTCTGCTCCAGGCGCCACGCGCCATGCTGGCGAAGGCCAGAGCCACGGACACACGTGTCCGTAGGAAGCGCTGTGTGCAGAGATGCTCTCTGTTCATCTTCTCAGCAGCCCCTGAGGTGGTGTCGGGAGCCTTTACCGTAGGTGAGAAAACGGAAGCTCCAGGCACTGCGGCAGCTCACCTCCGCCCTGAGGGCTGGGGCTGGGGGCAGCGCCCACTCGGCCCAGTGACCGGCCCAGGCGTCCAGGCCCTGACGCCTGCCCCAGGGCCCCACCCACCCGCCAGCCCACCTGCCTCCCTCCTGGGCCTTCCGTGCCCATGGCCGTCCCAATCTAGAACCAGGAACATTCTGTCACACAAATACCACATTGCCCCCATCTTAGTCCGTTCCTGCTGCTACAAGATACCTGAGACTGGGTGATTTATACGTAATGGGAACTTCTCTCTCACAGTTCTGGAGACTGGGAAGTCCAAGACGCAGGCACCGGCACATTCAGTGTCCAGTGAGGGCAGCTCTCTGCCTCCGAGATGGCGCCTTGCCGCAGCGTCCTCTCATGGTGTGAGGGGCAGAAGGGACAACTGGGCCTTCTCAAGCCCTTTTGTAAGACGCGAATCCCGTTCCTGAGAGCAGCCCCAGGACCTAAGCACCTCCGGAAGGCCTCACCTCTTAATACTGCTGCATCGAGGAGAGGTCTCAACATGAATTTTGGAGGGACACAAACGTGCGGACCATCGTACCCCCAACCTCAGAGCTGGGCGCATCTAATCTTCCTTACAGTGAGCATTGCCTGTGAACACTTGCCAAGTGGCCGGCAGGCCAAGAACCCCAGCGCCAGCCAGGAAAGTCCACGCACAGACCCTCGTGCACTCCCCTAGCGCAGAGCCACCAACGGCGAGACTTTTCCAGCGTCCCCACCCGGTGGGCTCCATCAGCTTCACCCTCGAGCTTCTTGCTGTTCCTTGGCTGTGCTTTCTTTTTACATTCTTCCTACCCAGTACTTAGTGATGAATTAAATTCTTTTCATTTTTTTCCTGATGCAAAATAACCACCCAGAAAGAAAAAAAATCTCAGTCGATGAAACGTGTCCAGCAAACCTTTTCAAAGCATATTCAAAACCAGCTAAACAAGCAGGACAGACAGGGGGACCAGCAGCGAGGGGGCTGAGCGGCAGCCCGGCCGTCATGGGCAGACCAGGCGTGGCTGGACCCTCAGTCCAATCCTGACACTTGGATCCATGTGGCCTTGGGCACATCCCTTTGATTTCAGGGATCCCAGTTTCCTTACCTGTCAGACGGAAGTACCCACACCGACCCCCAGGCAGCCGTGAGGAGCACGAAGCCCGGGAGGGGGCAGCCCCAGTGATGGTAACTGCCTTTGCTCACAAATACGCTCCCGGGACTGAGGCCACACAAAGCATCCTCAGAGCATGATGCCCCGGCCTGGAATTAGGAATGCGTCAGAGACAACCCTGCAAATCTGTATCCACCTCCTCTTGTGTAAAAGGGGAGGATCATACACACTCTACCCACTTCAGCGTTGGTATAATAATGACATTAAATCCTGTCACGTGAGAGCTCTTATCAGTTCGGTCATGTGTCTGTCCACTCACCAAACACTTGCTGAGAGCCTACCATGTGTTGGTCCCCATGCCGGGTGCTGGGGACACGCAGGAATGGGGGCCCGGATCCCAGCCACAGCGTGCTCACAGTCTGGCTGGGAAGCAAACAGGTGCCATCGTGTGGCAGAGGCACCATGTAGGAGCAGGCATGGGTGGCTCTAGGTGTGCAGAGAAGGAATGGAGGGGGGGAGGGATGGGGAAGCACCATGAGGACGTGAAGCAGGTGCCCCCACCCTGGCTGGATGAGCAAAGCTCTTCAGGCTGGTGCACCGGGTCCCAGGTCCACATCCACGTGGGCCACCTGCGAGGGAGTTGACCACCTTCCAGCTGGACCAGCAAGTCATGATGCTCAACCTGCACATCCCCGACAGAGTTTGAGAGGGACTCAGGCCAGAAGGGAGGAAGCACTCAGGGTTGGGGTCTTCCCAGCGGAAACCCAGCCGAGGGGCTCACTGTGCATTGGTACCAGGGGTCCCTCGGACCTGGGTGGACGCGGCTTTGTAGAAGGCGTGGATTTTGTACCTGAACAAACCTGGGCCTCATCCCCAGCCCCGCCGTTTCGACAGCTGTCTGACAGAGAGCACCGCCTCGCTGCTTGGGTCTCCATTCCTTGTCTTAAGTGGGGTCCGTGCCGCCTGCCTCAACTGCCCTCGTGTCGAGATTCGAGCTGAATGTGAAGCGCCCGGCTCAGAGAAACAACTTAATACATGTCCACCTTGGTCAGTAACGATTTTCATAGTAAGAACAAAGACAGAGCAGACGGCACAGGAGTGTTTCTGAATTCAGGCTAACAAGGAAGCAACATCCAGGTTTCCTAGGGCTCGGCCATCTGTGTTAGAAAAAAAGTGTGAATTAGCCAACAATTTTAGCCAGCCCCACCATGTCCCTGGCAAATGTTTACTGGCTTTTTTCTGCCCTGTCAAACCTGGGGGAAAAGTAGAATCAGAAATTCCTCTGCAGGAGCTCTGTTTTGTTTCACGTCCAGAAACCACTGGCTGTCAAGCCACTGCAGTGCCTGGACATGGCAAGGAGGGAAAGAAAAGAAAGTCCTGCTTCCCGGCACCACGAGGGCCTTCCCCCAGTGTGTAAGCAAGGCCTGGCTACTCCAGATACATCTAACGCAACTGTCCTCCCTGGGCAGCTCTCCCGGAAGACACGATCATCAAAGAAGACTCCATTCCAAGTCACCAAGTTGTGCTATACTGGCAACTTAGCTTGATGACCAAAATCTCAAAAATCAAACTCCTTTGAAAAATAAAAGTCAGTCCAACTTTCCCCAAACCCTTCTACATCAGAAGTCAGGAAACTACAATCCGAAGGCCAAATCCAACCCGCCACCTGGTTTTGTAAATAAAGTTTTATTGGCACACAGCCATGCCTGCTCCTTTACATGCCGCCTATGGCTGCACTCACGCTGCATCGGCAGAGCTGAACTGACGGCTGTGACAGGGACCCACAGAGCCCAAGATGTTCACCATCTGGCCCTCGCAGAGAAAGAGGGCTAGCCCCCGCTCTACGGAAACGCGGACAGGTGTCAGACTCTCCCACCCCACACTGCCGTGGCCCCTGGCAGGGGTCAGATGCTCCTTTGATCCTGAATGAAGGTGGCAAGCGGCACCACCCCCTCCGCTGGGCTCCCTGAGCTGCTGGTGGGACGCGCACTGCGTTTCCCGGCTTGTTTGCAAGAGCCGAGCTGATTGAGGGGCAACGGAAATCTTTCCCTGGACATGCCAGCTGGAGTCTAGTGAAAAATATGTGGTGGAGTCTGGAAATACGGTGCTGTGGTCTCACATACCTAACCTGTACTGCAGCTCCTTAGACGCCAGCGGTGACGGCTTCCATTTGTCTGCTGCTTCCGTGGTCGCACAGTGGTTCCACTTCTTTTGTCTCCTTTAGCTCCCACACCAATCTCACGAAGATGCATTCATTCTAATTTGCAACTGGAGAAACCAGCTCAGAGGATGATGTGACAATCATGGAGTCACCTGTGTGGTCGGTGGGGGGACAGATTTCCTGACATCATAATCTGGGTCTCACCATGCACTCCCTGAGTCTCTGAGCAGCCCTCTGCGGCCATCTCCAGAGTCACTGTGCAGGAAGATGTTTCTGGGTGACCACTGGTGCCCTGAGCCGAGCTTCCCGACAGCTCAGCCTAAGTGGCGTGAGCAAGGCCCTGGCCATCCCTCCCATCTCAGAACTCAGGAGAGCAACGGGCCACAGCTGGTCCTAAAGCCTTCCGCACAGATGGGGAGAGCGAGGGTGGTGGCGTGAGGAGAGAGAGGGCAGTGGCAGAGAAGGAGGGGCATGGAATTAGGGAGGGGCCAGCTGGGCCCCAGCTGCTGGGTCAACCCTCTGCCCCTCCCTCCTGCTATCCTTCCCTAACAATCCTGGCTAAGTCGCCAGAAGTTAAGTGAGGCCACAATTTAAAATCCACACTGGGATTGTTATCATTTAGAAAACGTACTTTACTGTGCATTGGTTTCCTAGGGATCCCGTAACAAATCGCCATAAACGTGGGGGCTTAAGACAATAGAAAAGTGTTCTCTCGCAGCTCTGGAGGCTGGAAGTCCCAAAACAAGGTGTCAGCAGAGCCACACTCCCTCCCAAGACTGTGGGGGAGGGTCCTTCCCGGCCCCTCCAGCTCCTGGCGGCCCCAGGCATTCCTTGGCTAGTGGCCGCATCTCTGCAATCTCCACCTGTCTCCACACAGCCTCCTCTCGGTGTCTCTGTCTCTTCTAAGGACTTCGGATTCAGGGCCCGCCCTAACCCAGCAGGATGTCATCTCGATCCTTACTTTAGTTACACCTGCAAAGAACTTATTTCCCGATAAGGTCACATTCTGAGGTTCTGGGTGAATGCAGATTTTTTGCAGGACGCTCTTCTGCCCACTACATATTGTTTCAGGTTTCCTCTTTGTTCTTGCAGAACAGCCTGCAGAGCTAGGGCACAAATCTGTTTGAGAACCTGGGATTCTGGAAGGAAGGAACCGTGTCATACCTTGTGCCCCGGGACCAGTGTGCGACATGCACGGCAGGATATATCGATGTATCTGGTATCATCCTGCAGAGTCCCATGATCGGTTCACACATGTTTGACTGCTGGCCTCGCATAGACTGTGAACTCCGGGGGTGAAGACCAGAGTCTTAGCCAGCTCTGTGTGCCGACAGCCCCGCACAGCACCTGGAGCTGAAGGGCCCCATCATTGCTGTCCATTGCTGTGCACACGCATGCTCCTAATAGGCACTTCTTTGTTCAACAGCACTCACTTAGACTCGCATGTGACAGGTTCTGATAAATCCCCAAGTGACTTCTCAGGGTCCATCTCGCCCAGAAGAGGGGTTAAGTAGCATAAGCTCTCTTCTTGGAGCACACTTTTGGAGAAAATCATGCCATCGTAGGTATATACAAAAAGAGGATTCTGAAAGTGTCCTTCTGATTGGCTAAAATTATAAATTTTGGATGATTTGGGAGTCGCCCAGAACCAAAAGGGCAAAAGTGCAGCTCTCTGTACAGACCAGCAACCGTGCCCACTGAGTCACGGAAAAGCCAGAGACAACGTGGTCCAGACGAGTTGATAAGATGTTCTGGAAACATCTGACCTCCCATGCCATGTGGAGGGGGACTGGCTTCTCCTCCTTTGTCCAGGGGTCAGGAACTCAGCTACAGAATGGCCAGTGTGCGCCACTCACCAATGGGAGAGTGGTGTGCGCCCAGCGGTTCACGCAGCTCTGTGCATGCTTTCTGGCGGAGGCGGCGGGCGGAGGCGGCGGCCGGAGGCTTCCCTTCCCTCTGTCGCAGCCTGTCCAGGACTGCGTGATTCTATGCCGGCTGCAGTCCGACCCCTTCACGTGGCACGCAGGCCCCTCCGCAGTCTGCTCTCTGCCGACAGCCTCATCTATCTCCCGTGCTCCCCCGGGGCCGCCGACGGCGTGCCGGTGCCTCTGCCTGCTGCTGCGGCCGGGCTGCAAAATGCAGCATTCTTTACCGGCGTCTGTGACAGCCAGGTCGCAGGGGCGGTAATTGCTGGATCATCTATTTTCCCTCAATGGCAGACATTGCACAGTGGGCACTCAGTAAGTGTTCAGCGAATTAATAAATAATTAAGGAAGAGCACTTCCAGATGAAGACAGCAGCATGAGGGAGAATCACAGACTCACCCTCCTCCTCTAGTTCCCAACCAAGTAGAAAAAAATTCATAAATGCAAAATTCCCTAGCAATAACCACCTCGAGCCATAAACATGAAAGAGGGCAGCCAAGGGAAAGGCAGGGGATTCTGGTCTGGCACAAGGAAGTGTGATTCCTAACCCCACCCTCAGCCCCTGGAAGCTTTGCCGAGGAAAGGAATTAATGCTGAAAATTCCCAGGGAACTCCCGCAATGCGAGGCCTGGGGGGTGCGGGGCAAAAGTGAAGTTAAAACCCTCAAGACTGGAAGGTCCTGCACTTCACAGTGGGAGCTCAGCAGAAGGAAAAGGGTTTGCCATTTTCCAGGGCATGAGGTTGCCAGATTTAGCACATTAAAATGTGCCAAAATGTCCCATTTGGGACATACTTATACTGAAAAATTATTCATCGTGTATCTAAAATTCAAATGTAACAGGGCATCCTGTATTTTATCTGGCAACTCTGCCAGGGCACTGTGCTGAGTTAGAATAACAATCCGATGCCCATGGGAGGGAGAACATGCCCTCAGCTGGATGGAGTGGGCCCCGGGACACGTCAGACAGAACTCAGCCTCAGCAGAAGCCACCTCTGCTACCCCTCGCGCCCCACGGACTCAGACAATAGGAAATCTGATTGCGAGCAACGCGTGGTCTTCAAACTGCAGCTCAGAGAACCACAAACTAACCCCCAGCAAGATGGGAAAATGTATCACAGAAGGCGTCGCGCAAATAGAAAGGCTAGACCGCCTGCCTTGGCCGTAGATGATGAAGAGAATGAAAATGGCAAGGCGGCAAACACAAGTGTACCACCAAAGGACGGAGGGGAAGGGAAGAAGAAAAAGAACGAAGAGGGAGGGAGAAAATGCAAGAAACAGTTGAAGAATAAAGTCTGGAGGAAAACACAGTGTGGGCCGGGCGTGGTGGCTCACGCCTGTAATTCTAGCACTCTGGGAGGCCAAGGCGGGCAGATGGTTTGAGCTCAGGAGTTCAAGACCAGCGTGAGCAAGAGCAAGACCCCGTCTCTACCAAAAATAGAAAGAAATTAACTGGACAGCTAAAAATATATAGAAAAAAATTAGCCAGGCATGGTGGCGTGTGCCTGTAATCCCAGCTACTCGGGAGGCTGAGGCAGGAGGATCGCTTGAGCCCAGGAGTTTGAGGTTGCTGTGAGCTAGGATGATGCCACGGCACTCTAGCCCAGGCAACACAGTGAGACTCAAAAAAAAAAAAAAAAAAAAAAACACAGTGTGAAACACAGAATCAGATGCACTGTGACTGCCACACACCCACAGAAAAACACAGGTAGGTAGATAGAGATATGTACACACACATACATGCATGTATGCACATAGTGTACACATAAATACACATAGTGTGCATGTATGTATGTGTATTATACCATATACGTACACATATGACTGATGCAATTATACAAAAATCAAAAGGTGAGACTATAAAATAAAAAAATTATGCTCAGCTAAGGAAACAAACTTACAGCCAACTTATAAGTCTAATAAATAAATTACAAACAAGGAGAGATTAGATCCTGTTGAAAATCAAATGAATGACAGGGAGTCATGATCTGAGGCCAGCACTGAACACACAGAAGGGAAGACAAAGAGGTTAGAGTAAGTAAAGACGACGGATGTGGACAGAAGTCATTCAAAGAGAAGGGAAACTGCTGTCCCTGAAGCAGACAACCCAATAAATGGAACAGAAGACATTACTGCAAGATATGCTACAAGAAATTTTTCCGGAAATGAAGGAAAAGTGGATGTATCAATTGAAAGCACACACGTATACTAGGAAAGCTTGCAGTGAAGTGATTATGGGCTACACCCTGGTTGTTCTTGCACATCAAGGTTAAAGGATTAATCTTGTAAGCATAGAAGCAGAAAAAAGCAAATGACTTACAAGGGGGGGAATGTGTTCATCTCCAACGTCACAGAATCATTCCAGGAGAGAAGACAACGGCACAATTTCTTACTCAGCCAAATTATCCTTCGAGAAGGCAAAAAGGTAGATGTTCTCAAATATCAAAGAGTTCAGGAATATAGAACCCATGAATCCCTCTCGAAGGAAACATTGGACACGAAATCCAGCCAAACAACAGGTGAGCCCAGATGAAGAATGTTAGTACAGGAAACCGCGGCAGAGGGCTAGGTTGCAACGCGAGTACCCTCAGTGAGGGCGGGAAGGATAAGATGGCGGACTCCATTCTGCTGATGGGAAAAACCATAAACCTTGGTGCGGCAGACAGGAGGCGCTCCTACCAGATCCCCCTTCAGAACTTCAGTGGAGGGTCCAGGCTTCAGCATCCAGCTGTGGGCGGTTAGCCAACAGCCTACAGCTGTTAACTCTTTCAGCTTTTGAACCAAAGTCATGCGCCTCTTGGGGCAGCCCCAGCCAATGACCGAGCAAGCCATGATACAAGGGCCTGGCCTGTTCTGCCCAACGTGGGTCTCCCCTAAGGGGCAGTCTCTGCCCTGGAGCTCCTCACTGGGCTGGCGGAGTTTGC
Organism: Propithecus coquereli; assembly: GCF_000956105.1. NCBI lineage: Eukaryota > Metazoa > Chordata > Mammalia > Primates > Indriidae > Propithecus > Propithecus coquereli. The sequence continues at coordinate 3,144,800 of NW_012148130.1, read as the reverse complement.
CGGGTCTGCGTCGCAGGCGTTTCACCCCAGTAAACTTTTGTACTTCTATCTATTCCAAGCCAGCACACACAGCAAAGCAAAATTATACAGATAACAAAAATAGGTAGATTGAGAAAGGAGGAATGGAGTCAAGTAAGAGAGCTCTTCACCCATCTTTTATATGGGGAGTTAAGACACACTGCAAAGGTGAGGTGTGGTGGTTCATGCCTGTAATCCTCGCACTCTGGGAGGCCGAGAGAGGAGGATAGCTTGAGCTCAGGAGTTCGAGACCAGCCTGAGCAAGAGTGAGACCTCGTCTCTACTAAAAATAGAAAAATTAGCCAGGTGTGGTGGCGACTCCTGTAGTCCCAGCTACTCGGGAGGCTGAGGCAGGAGGATGGCTCGAGCCCAGGAGTTTGAGGTTGCTGTGAGCTAGGCTGACACCACAGTACTCTACTCAGGGCAGCAAAGTAAGACTCTGCCTCAAAAAAAAAAAGACACACTGCAAAAAACTAAATGTGATGAAAACACAACCTACTGAC
>NW_012148130.1:3137445-3142699 GCF_000956105.1 Propithecus coquereli | reverse complement strand
CCACCATAAAAATAATAGAAAGAAAAGCCACAAACTGGGATTTAATGTTTGAAACACATATAAAGGACAAAGAATTAGTAGCTAAAATATGTAAGGAACTCCTTCAAATCAATAAGAAAAAAATCCAATTAAAAATGAGCAAAACAAATAAATAGGCCTGTCAAAGAAGAAGCACAAGTGCCAAGACATTTATAAAATGGGGCTTGATATCATCAGTAATCAGAAAAAATACAAAATTAAGATCATTGATAAGCTATCATTTTACACTTTATTGGCAAGAATTAAGAAGTCTGACCATGCCAGGTGTTGGACAGAACACCTGGTGTTGGACACTCTTACATTGCTAGTAGGAGTATGAATTGATACAAATACTTTGCAAAACAATTTGGCATTATTATTTAAAGCTGAACATTAGCATAATTGATGACCCAACAATCCCACCGCTAGGAATATATCCACAGGAGAAACTAACCCAAACGTCCCCCACAATGGAATATTATGTGGCAATGAAGGTAAATAAACTGTAGCCACATGAAGCAACATATTTTATAAAGCCCAAAGGCAAGTAAAATTCATAGTATATAGTAGTTAGATATAAATACAAGAGTGAGTTTTGTAAGTAAGCATATATAAAAAATTGATTTAGAGTAGTAGTTATCTCTGGGAGAGGAAGAGAGCAAATAGGTAGATGCAAGTTACTGGCTCATGGCTTGTTGATCATTCTGTTTGCAATCTAAATGTATGTTTCATATAATCTTTTGTATGGTTCATGTATTTTAAAAGATAATAAAGAAAAAGGTTAATTAAGAAGAAACCAAAACACAAGAGGTTAAGTCAGGTCCTGAAGGTACAGAGTGGTGGAGCCCAGAGTCCTCTCTCACCCCTGGCACAGTCCCACCCCCTCCACCACCTCCCCCACCCTTACTGAGCTCTGTGTAGGAGAAGGCGCCATGGGCTGGAAACACGGAATTGTATCAGTGCCACACATCTGCTATGTTAGTAGTAACAGGCCAAACTAGCAGAAATGAAAGAGGAAAATGAACAGAGATATTAATAATAAAAATGATCGTGGCTCGAGCCCCAGAAAGCAGTCACAGACCTGGCATCCAAGACTTCTTGCTGATAATGATGGGTAAAAAGTGCAAACCTGTATGCAAACCAGCTGTTTGATTTTGGAAGGAAAAAATCTTCATTTTTCTAAATATTTAGACACCAACTCCCGAAGAGTCCTTTCAGAAGAACATCGTGGGCGTCGGCAGCCATAGACAAGAGCACATGTCCCACACCCCGGAAGTGTTCCCTGGTGGGGTCAGCCTCTGCTCGGGCCTGGCAGGAACTTTGGAAAGACCGTCTCAGACCACTACACGTCCCCGTCTCTGAGAGTCTTCACTTTACTCACGCCCCCATCTCTAGGACTGGAATCCTGGATCTACAGCACTTCATCACCTCATTTCCTGGAAGATCAACTCTTTTTTGATTATCCAAGTAACGAACGCTTACTACAGAAAATACGAAAATTGCAAATAAGCATAAAGACCAAAGAAGTATAAACCACAAGTAATCACGGCACCATCCTGGAAGCAGACAGCAGCCCTCCCCAGATGCCAGCGCCTTGATCTTGGACTGTCCAGCCTCCAGAGCTGTGAGAAATGAATTTCTGTTACAGCAGCACAATGAACCGAGACACTGACCTGTATGGTTACCAGATGACGGTTAAAAGATTGAACACGCACAAAGCACTTAGCTTAGTTCCTGGCATATAATGAGTGTTGGATAAATGCTACTACTGTTAGCGTTGTGGTTATTGTTGGCAGTGATGATGATGATGATGATGATGATGACAATGATGACAACATAAGAAATATTTTAATCCACTTTTGGGATTAAAGTTATTCATATACAATAAAATGGACTCATCTTAAGTCTCCAGATGAGTCTGGATCAATGTGTACATTCGAGTAACCAGGTGCAGAATATTTCCATCGTCCCGAAAAGTTCCCTTAGACCCATTTTCCGTCCACTGCTCCCTCACCTTGCAGCGACAGCCGCAGGCAACGATTGCACGTTTGACTTGTCGTTATCTGTTAGATCTGTCTTTTCGGAGATCCATACAAAGAATTTCATTTTATCCTTACTGTGGCCTATGAGCTATATGTCTTTGTTCTGTATTTTAACGGCTGTGCAAAGGTTCCTAGCACACATCTTTATTTATTATATCACCACCTCCAAGTGGTCCCACTTCACACATGAGAACTTCACTTCCGTTTCCAACCGGGATGCTGTGGTTTCACACATCCAACTTACTCATATCTCACAGACCTCAAAACACATTGTTATAACTTCTGTTCAAAGAGCCAGCTAGCTTTTAAGGAGATTAGAATAATAAGAAGATGTTTTCTATATTTAGCCATGTAGTTGCTATTTCTGGTGTTTGCTAGTCCTTTCAGTTGAGCCGTATTTCCATCTGGTATCATTTTCGTTCTCCCTAAAGGACTTCCTTTAACATTTCCTGTAGTGCCAGTCACTGATGACAAATTCTTTTAGATTTTGTATGTTGGAAATCGACTTTATTTCCCCTCGCATTTGCTAAATATCTTCTCTGGGCATAGAATGGTAGGCTGAGCGCGTTTTCTTTAAAGACGTTGTTCCACTGGCTTGCTTTTCTTTCCAGTGTTTTCTTTAAAGACATTCCCCGTCTGTCTTCTTACGTTGTCTCCAATAAGAAATATGCTGTCACCTTTATTCCTCTATACAGACCGCATCTTTTTTCCCTGGGCCCTTTATAATATTTTCTTTTTATTGGTTTTGGTCAACTTGATTATGATGTATCTTGATGTAGTTTTTATCACACTCGTTGTCCTTGAGGTTCATTGAGCTTCCTGGGTCTACTGTAGGTTGACAGTTTTCATAGAAATTGGAAAATTTGGGACCATTATTTCTTGAAATGTCTTTCCTATCTCCCCTCTGCTCCCATTTTCGAGACTTCCAGTTGTATTTGTATGAGGCCACTGGAAGTTTTCCCACAGATCACAGATGTCCTGTTGGGCGGCTTTATTTTTATTCTTTTCTTCTCTGTGTGTTTCATTTTGGAGAGTTTCTATTGCTGTGTCTTTAAGTTGCTTAATCTTTTCTTCTGTGATGTCTAATCTCCTGTTAATCCAATTCGGTGTATTTTTCATCTCACACATTGTAGTTTTCATCTCCAGAAGTTTAATTTGGGTCATTTATATATCTTCCATGTCTCTACTTAACTTTTTTAACATGTAAAATACAGTTACAATAACCAAGTTAATGTTCTTGTCTGCCCAATCTACCATCTGTGCCAGTTCTGGGTCCCTTTTGATTGATGGATTGATTATTCTTCTCATGCTGGGTCATAGTTTCCTGCTTCTTGGCATGTTCTGGAAATCTGTGATTGAAGGCCAGACAGTGTGAATTTGACCTTGTGGGGCGCTAGGGTATTTTTATTTGTTTCTATAAATATTCTTGAGCTTTCTTGGCATAACTTGAGGTTGACATTAAGTTACTTGGAAACAGTTGATCCTTTCAGGTCTTGTTTTTAAGATTTATTAGGTAGGCCTGGAACAGTGTTCAATCTAGATCTAATTACTCCCCCTCCTGAGGCAAGACCTTTCTGAGAATCCTACCAGTGCCCCATGAGTTATGAGTTTTCCAGTCTGGCTGGTGGAAACAGGCATTATTCCTGGCCCTGTATAAGTGCTTCTGGATTCTTTTCCCCCCAACTTCAGGTCATTTCCTCATATGTGTTTGCTGATCAGTGTTCCGCTTAATCCTGAAGAAGGAACTTCTGTAATTCTCCGAAGTTCATTCTGTGTAGTTCCCGCCTCTCCAGTGTTTGGCCCTGCAAAGTCTAGCCACCTGGGTTTCCCCAGGCCCTCACCTCCTTGTCCTCAACTCAGCAAGCCAGCCAGGCCCCACCTGGGCTCCCCTTCCCTGTGCTACAGCCTGGAACTCTGCAGAATCACTAAGTAATCTGGGGAGATCCTGGACACTTGGTCACCTCCCATTTCTCAGGGACCTATGTCCTTTGCTGCCCAATGTCCAGGGCCTTGAAACTGTTGTTTCATCTCTTTGCTTGCTTTTTTAAAAAAATTTTTTAGTTGTTTCAGGCAGGAGGATAAATCCAGTCCCTGGGACTCTCCTTGTATGGAAGCAGAAGTATCAAAAGAAATATTTTTATCCACTTTGGGGATCAAAGGTATAATTTTTTTTGGAACATGCATTTTAATTACTTTTTTATTTATAAATGACACATAATAATTATACATATTTGTGGAGTACAGTTTGATGTCAGCCCATTTTAAGTCTCCAGAAAATTTTTTCCAATATTAATGGGATTTTGGGTTCCATAGTACTGAGTTTTGAAATTTCTTTATACATCCTAGACAAAAGATTTTTTAGAGATACGTGTGATGAGCATTTTTTCCCGTTCTTTCTCTTGTCTTGTCATTTTCTTAATGGTGTGTTCTATCATAAACTTGAAGAGCAAATTTATGATTTTGATGAATTTCAGATTAATTTTCTTTTTACCATTAGTATGTCTGTATCTTATCAAAGAAATCTTTGCCTACTCCAAGGTCACAAGATTTTTTCAATATTTTCTTCCACATGTTTTATTCTTCCAGATTTTAGATGTCACTCTTTGGTCCACTGGAAGGTAACTGTTTTTATGTGGCATACACATCAAGTTTTATATTTTTTCTAAATCGCTTTCTAGCCTCAGCAGTGGTTGTTGAACTTTGAACCTCCCCATTGACTCTTTCTATTTTTATCAAAACTCAATTTACCACAAATGCCTGGTCTATTTCTGGACGCTTTCTTCTGTTCCATTCATCCATATGTCTATCCTTGTGCCAATACTACGTGATCTTGATTTCTGTAGCTTTATAGGAAATCTTGAAATCAGGCAGCTGAAGTCGTCCAACATTGCTATTCTTACTCAAAATAACTTTGACCAGTTTAGGTCCTTTGTATCTCCACCTAAGTTTTAAAATCAGCTTATCAATTTTTACCCAAAAACAAACACATTGGGAGATTTACTGTAATTTCACTGAATTTATAAATTAACTTGATGATAATGGACATCTTACCATTATTGAGTCTTCCAGCACACAAACACGTTTTATATCTTTATTTATTTATGTCTTTAATTTCACTCCGAAGTGTATTATTTTTAATGTCCTTGCATATTTTGTCGAATCTTCCCTAATGATTCCAAGTTTTTCTTATACTA
>NW_012148130.1:3135312-3137195 GCF_000956105.1 Propithecus coquereli | reverse complement strand
AGGAGAAACTAACCCAAACGTCCCCCACAATGGAATATTATGTGGCAATGAAGGTAAATAAACTGTAGCCACATGAAGCAACATATTTTATAAAGCCCAAAGGCAAGTAAAATTCATAGTATATAGTAGTTAGATATAAATACAAGAGTGAGTTTTGTAAGTAAGCATATATAAAAAATTGATTTAGAGTAGTAGTTATCTCTGGAAGAGGAAGAGAGCAAATAGGTAGATGCAAGTTACTGGCTCATGGCTTGTTGATCATTCTGTTTGCAATCTAAATGTATGTTTCATATAATCTTTTGTATGGTTCATGTATTTTAAAAGATAATAAAGAAAAAGGTTAATTAAGAAGAAACCAAAACACAAGAGGTTAAGTCAGGTCCTGAAGGTACAGAGTGGTGGAGCCCAGAGTCCTCTCTCACCCCTGGCACAGTCCCACCCCCTCCACCACCTCCCCCACCCTTACTGAGCTCTGTGTAGGAGAAGGCGCCATGGGCTGGAAACACGGAATTGTATCAGTGCCACACATCTGCTATGTTAGTAGTAACAGGCCAAACTAGCAGAAATGAAAGAGGAAAATGAACAGAGATATTAATAATAAAAATGATCGTGGCTCGAGCCCCAGAAAGCAGTCACAGACCTGGCATCCAAGACTTCTTGCTGATAATGATGGGTAAAAAGTGCAAACCTGTATGCAAACCAGCTGTTTGATTTTGGAAGGAAAAAATCTTCATTTTTCTAAATATTTAGACACCAACTCCCGAAGAGTCCTTTCAGAAGAACATCGTGGGCGTCGGCAGCCATAGACAAGAGCACATGTCCCACACCCCGGAAGTGTTCCCTGGTGGGGTCAGCCTCTGCTCGGGCCTGGCAGGAACTTTGGAAAGACCGTCTCAGACCACTACACGTCCCCGTCTCTGAGAGTCTTCACTTTACTCACGCCCCCATCTCTAGGACTGGAATCCTGGATCTACAGCACTTCATCACCTCCTTTCCTGGAAGATCAACTCTTTTTTGATTATCCAAGTAACGAACGCTTACTACAGAAAATACGAAAATTACAAATAAGCATAAAGACCAAAGAAGTATAAACCACAAGTAATCACGGCACCATCCTGGAAGCAGACAGCAGCCCTCCCCAGATGCCAGCGCCTTGATCTTGGACTGTCCAGCCTCCAGAGCTGTGAGAAATGAATTTCTGTTACAGCAGCACAATGAACCGAGACACTGACCTGTATGGTTACCAGATGACGGTTAAAAGATTGAACACGCACAAAGCACTTAGCTTAGTTCCTGGCATATAATGAGTGTTGGATAAATGCTACTACTGTTAGCGTTGTGGTTATTGTTGGCAGTGATGATGATGATGATGATGATGATGACAATGATGACAACATAAGAAATATTTTAATCCACTTTTGGGATTAAAGTTATTCATATACAATAAAATGGACTCATCTTAAGTCTCCAGATGAGTCTGGATCAATGTGTACATTCGAGTAACCAGGTGCAGAATATTTCCATCGTCCCAAAAAGTTCCCTTAGACCCATTTTCCGTCCACTGCTCCCTCACCTTGCAGCGACAGCCGCAGGCAACGATTGCACGTTTGACTTGTCGTTATCTGTTAGATCTGTCTTTTCGGAGATCCATACAAAGAATTTCATTTTATCCTTACTGTGGCCTATGAGCTATATGTCTTTGTTCTGTATTTTAACGGCTGTGCAAAGGTTCCTAGCACACATCTTTATTTATTATATCACCACCTCCAAGTGGTCCCACTTCACACATGAGAACTTCACTTCCGTTTCCAACCGGGATGCTGTGGTTTCACACATCCAACTTACTCATATCTCACAGACCTCAAAACACATTGTTATAACTT
>NW_012148130.1:3104144-3134532 GCF_000956105.1 Propithecus coquereli | reverse complement strand
TCTTTTGTTCTGTGAATGGTGAATTAATCAACTTTTTTGTAATGTTAAACCAACCTTACATCTCTGGGCTATTCCCACTTGATCATAGTGCATTATCCTTTTAATATATTGCCAGATTTGATTTGAAAATATTTTATTAAGGATTTTTGCTTCTAAGTTCATGAGGGATGTTGGTCTTTAGTCTTCTTTTCCTATAAAGACGCCATCTGGGTTTGGTATTGAGCTAATACTAGCTTTATAAAATGAGTTAGAAAGTTTTTCCATCCTACTCTATTTTTCTGAAAGGGCTTATGTAGGATCGATATTAATTATTAATTAAATGTTCATTCATAAGGCCATCTGAATTGTAATTTTTGGTGGAAAAGCATGTTATTACAAATTTGATTTCAGTAACAGATATTGAGCTACTTTGCTCAATTGCTTCATTTCTTTTTACACCAGTTTTGGTCCTTTGTATCTTTCAAGAAATACATGAGTTTCATCTAGGCTGTAGAATTTGTGTCCTGAAGCTGTTTGTTGTATTGCCTTATTCTTTATTGTCTATAGAATTTGCAGGGATTTCAGTCCTAGTGTTAGTAATTTGTGCCTTCTCTCTTCTTTATCAGTGTAGCTAAAGGTTTATCAATTGTATTGATCTTTTCAAAGAATCAGGTTTTGATCACATTGATTTTCTCTATTGTTTTTTCTAATTTCCACTTCATTTATTTCTGCTTTTATCTTTACTATTTTTTTTCTTCCTTCTTACTTTGTCTTCTGTTTGCTATTTTTCCTCTAGTTTAAAGTGGTAATTGATTTAGGATCTTTCTTCTGTTCTAATATAAACATTTAAAGGGATAAATTGCCCCCTAATCAGCACTTTTGCCGCATTTTACACATTATAGTACACTATACTACATTGTGTTTAGACTTCTACTCGGTTCAAATATTTTGGAATTGCCTTGTGATTTCTTTTTTGTTCCATAGGTTACTGAGAAAGGTAGATTGTGCTTAAAATTCTGGCATTTGGAGATTTTGCAAATCTATTTCTGTTATTAATTTCTAATTTAATCTCATTTTGGTCAGAAAACATATTCTGCATGTTTTCTTTCTTTTCTTATTTAATCATGTTTGCTTTGTGACCCAGCATACAGTCTATCTTGGTGAATGTTCTGTGTGTACTCAAAAAAATATGTTCTACAGTTTTGGGATAGAGTTTTCCATAAATGTCAATCAGGTCAAGTTGGTTTACAATGTTGTTTAAGTCTTGTCTGTCCTCCCTGTTAATTTTCTACATACCCTTTCTATCAGTTCCTGAAAGAGAAATGTTGAAATCTCCAACTATAATTGTGGATCTAGTTCTCTTTCCAATACTTTTCAGTTTTGCTTCGTTTATTTTGAAGCCCTGTTATTAAGTGTGCACACATTTAGGATTGCTAGGAATTCTTAATTAACACTATTATCACTATGAAATATCTTTCTTTCCATATGCCTGGTAATCTTCCTTCTCCGTAGTCTGCTTTGAATGACACTAACACAGCCCGGCTTTATTATGATTCATACGTGCATGACGTACTTTTTCCATCCTTTTGTTTTTAACACTCTGCATCTCTATATGTAACGTAAGCTTCTTATAAATAAAAAATAGGTAGCTTTTTTTTACAATTAGTCTGATAATATCTGTCTTTTAACGAGAGTGTTTGGACCATTATTAATGTATGTAGCAAAGACATTATCTTCTTGCTGTGTATCTTCCATGTAGCCCATTTGGTTTTTGTTCTCTTTCTGTTATCTTTTGATTAATTGTATTTCAACATTCCATTTTATTTGGGTCATTGACTTATGAACTATACCTCTTTGTTTTATTCTTTTGGGGGGTGGCTCTATGATTGGCAATAGGCAATTTAACTTCACAGAGTCACCTTCAAATAACACTGTACCATTTGACATATAACCTAAGAGTCTGATAATAATATATTTTTATTTCTCATTGCCTTGTCCTTTGTGCTTTTGCTATTGTATATTTTACTCCTACGTATGTAATAAACTCCACAATTCACTGTTTGTTTTACATAGTCCGTTATCTATAAATAAATTTTAAAATAAAAAAATGATATATTCTCACTTATTTACCATTTACCATGGAAAATGGTAAATTCTGGTAAATTCATTCTTTATTAATTTGTAGAGATCCAAGTTTCTATCTCATATTATCTATTTCTGCTTGAAGAACTTATTTTAGCAGCTCTTACACAAGTCTGCTTACAATAAATTCATACGAGTATTTTGTATCTGAAAAACTATATATTTCACCCTTCGGGGTATATGCTAATATTATTTTAATATGTTATTCTGTGTTGACAGTGTCTGTTTCTTTCTTTCAGCACTTCAAAGATGTCATCCCATTGTCTCCAACGCGCGTTAGAAGTATGCAGCATTGTCATCTCGCTCCTCCATATGAAAAGTGGCTTTAGTCTCTGGCTGGTTTTAAGACAGTTTCTTACATTGATGTTCAGCAATTTGACTATAATGCGCCCGGTTGCCTGGTGTGCGACAGCGTGCGTGTGAGTGTGTTAGAGTTTTGTAAAGATTCTTTCATCCCTGTGTTTACAGTTTCCATTAAAGTAGACAGTTTTTAACCATGACTACCTCAAATATGCTTCTGTTCCCGACTCCTCTCCTTCTGGGACTTTAATTATCCACTTGTCAGACCAGTCGATGTTTCCCACAGGTCACTGCTACCCTGTTTATTTTTCTTTCAGTCTTTTTTCTCTCCATGTTGCATTTTGCATGGTTTCTGTTGCCACAGATTCAAGTACACTGCTCTACTGTGTATTTTCTCCACAGTGTCAAGTCCACGGGTTAATTCTTCCCAGTAGGTTTTTTATCTCAGATATTGCATTCTCCTTCTCTAGAAGTTACATTTGGTTATTTTTCTATATCCTTCTTTTCTCCTCCCCATTACCTTAGTGTTTTCTTTTCCATTCTTAAGGATATGCCACATGTTTAAAGCACTGTTCAATGCCCTTTTGTGTTAATGCCATCGTCTCTGTCATTTCTGGGCCTGCTCCCACTGGCTGAGTTTTCTGCTGTTTACGGGTCTCTTCTCCTGCTGGCTGATGTGGCTAGTAAACCTTCCTCAAATGCCGGACACTGTAAATTTTATGTTTCCACATGCTGGACTTTGTCATATTCCTGTACAGCTGCGGTCCCCACCCCCAGGTCTGTGGCCGCACAACAGGAGGTGAGCGGCAGGCAGGTGAGCAAAGCTTCGTCCCTATTTACAGCCGCTCCCCATCGCTAGCCAACCTCCCCCTGTCCCGCCCCCGGTCCATGGGAAAAATTATCTTTCATGAGTCAGGTCACTGGTGCCAAAAAGGTTGGGGACTGCTGCAAAGAGTAGCAGGCAGTTAAGTTACTTGCAAATCACTTTGTTCCCTCTGAGGCTTGTTTAGAAGCTATTTTAAGGAGGGTCGGAATAGCCTTTCCTCAAGGACTACTGCAGCCCCAGTGCTACAGCAAGACCCTCTGGTTCTTTACTGAATGCCCTGTGTATCCAATGAAGCCTCTCTTCTCTCACTAATGGGGTCTTACATTATCGCTGACCCTGTGCGAGATCCGAAAATTATTCAGCTGACAGCTCCTCGGTAATTGCCCTTTCCCTGGAAATTGTTCTTTGCTTGGTGCCACGGAGCTTAACCTTATGCAAGTACAGAAAAGCATTATATTTAACCAAAGACTCAAAAAATTGGTATGCAATTTCTGGAGATCTTTCTCTGTGTAACTCCCTCTTCTCTGCTACTCAGCCCCATAAATTGTATCTGCCTCTCTCAACTCGATTCTCAATCTCTTCAATTTAGCAAGACCACCAGGTACTGTTTACTGTTTACTTTCCCTCTGCGCACCATGATCCAAAATTGCTTCCAGGAAGGAAGCCGGGGCTGTTATCAGCCTCGTCCCTTCCATTTCCTTCCTCCCTAGGATTGTAATCCTGTCCCTACTGATGTCCAATGTATGAAAAAGTTATTTTATGTACTTCATCCAATTTTCTTTTTGTTAACAGTCCTAGAGAAAGTGCAGACACATTACTCCTTCATTGCCAGAAGCAAAAGTCAGAATTTTTTTTAAAATGCAAGACACAGATTTGCCTTTGGGGAAAATAAAAAGCAGAGAGATGGTGTTGTGTCAATCAGAAGTTCTTCCATCATGTGCTCAGAGCTATGTCAGATGCGATAGGGGACACAAGTATGTATTATTTTACACAGTTGCACAATGTAAGTAAGCATGTGGCATTTCACAGTTGACAAAGACTGCTCACCTCCATATTTAATTCTGAAAATAACTATGAGGTGTTGTAGAGTGCCACGCACATTTTGCGAGGAGGTTCATCACGGAGTCAGGAAGGAGCGTAGGCACTCTGGCTGGGTTCGAGTCCCAGCCCCATCACTCACCAGTAGCATGACTTTGGATTGAAACCTTCCATCTAACTTTCCGTTTTAGATTTGTTCACACCTGTTTTATGTTCCTTTTCTCTTATTTCCTTTCTTTTTTTGGATTAATTTTGTGCTTTTTTTATTATCTCATGTCCTTTTTTATTACCACGTTCATTCTTACTATTCTTTTAACAGCTACTCTTGAAATTAAGGTCTAATAAAAATTAATATTTTTACCACTTCCTGGACAATGCAAGGACCTTAGAATACTTTGATTTCATTTACTTCCCTGATGCTTTTTGGCTATTGTTTTCATGGGTCTTAATTTGCTCTCTATGTTAAATTCCACAGAACATTACTATTATTGTTCTTGTTGCAGAAAGTCAACAATTATTTTGATTTAATCATATCTTTACTTTCTATTTTGCTTTTTATTCCTTCCTGCATCAGTGCTTTCCTATTTGGGGTCAGTTTCCCTCTCTCTAAAGAATATCCTTTAGTATTTCCCTTAGTATATGGTTGCTAGTTAACAATTTTTCTCAGTTTATATTTGTTTTAAAATGTCTTCATTTCATCTTCCTTCTGAAGGATAATTTTTCTGGTATAGAATTTGGTTATTTTCTTTCCGTATTTTGAAGATAACATTCCACCGTTCTCTAGCCTCCATCATCTCTTTTGACAAGTCAGCTTTACAGCTTGATGTCGCTCCTTCAAAGGAAATGCTTCTTATGTTTCCAGCTTCTTTAAAATTTGTCTCTTTGGAATTGTTTTCCAGCAATTTTACTATTATGTGACTCAGTGCAGTCTTCTTGGGTTTCATAGTAATTCTTGAATCTGTGGCTTGATATCTTTCATTATTTTTGATAAGTTTGTAGCTGTCATAATTTTAAAACTTTACTTCTTCCCCTTTCTCTCTCTCTTCTCCTTTTCAGACTTGAATTATACAATTACTAGGCCTTTTGACTATTTTCCAAATATCTCACACTTTTTTCTGTATTTTTCACCTTCTTTTTTCTCTCCACACTTCAGTGTAGCTATTTTCTTCCTACTTAACCTCCTTGTGCTTTAGTTTCCTCAAATGTGAAATAGGGAGAATAATAAGACCTAACCCATAGAGTTGCTATAGGGATTAAATGCGTTAGTACATGCAAGTCCTTTAAACCAGTGCCTGAAACATTACTATTGTTGTTCACATTACACAGATGGTGAAGCTCAGGCTCAGATAGGTCAGGTAGCTTGATGAAATTACACAGATGGAAATCTTCCTCCTGAAAAAAGATGTAGCCTGAGCTGGGCCTCTGAGCTTAACCACCTATGACCAACTTGACCAACTATGGATGGGCAGAGAAAAGAGAAAAGGTTCTCCTAGGAGAACCTAGGAGGCCAAGGTGACGGACTGATGCTTCAGAGAGAACTGAAAGGTAAGGTGAGCGTTCAGGACAGCACAAACTACCATAGGGCTTAATTAGGATATGAGGTCACCTGCTCCAGCAAGACCCCAGAATAACAGTGGCTTACACAAGATAAACGTTTATTTACCTCTCACAGAACATAACACATATGTGAGCACAAGCAGCCCTGGGAGTTTGGAGTGCATTAAAGATGCTCACTAAATAGAACAGGCTGGAGAGGATTTGAATGGCTGCCAAAGATGCCCGTGCTGGGGACAAAGAGCACATCTCGTCTGAGAAGCTAGTTAAGGTGGCATCGGAGAGAGAGCAGGGCACTCCCTGCTCACCTCGGTCAATACCACAAAAACCTCTTTGCCCAGCACCCAACTTCCAGTCTCTGCCTTCAGCAGCCCAGCACTCCGGGGCATTCTTCCTAAGATGCAACTCAAAACATGCCACTTGCATACTTACAAAACAAAATAAGAAGAAAAAACCCCAGAAAGTTGCCCCTCTTACCTGCCAGATAAAGTCCAATCCACTTTCGTTCAGTATTTGGGGGCCACCATGACCAAGGCTCTCCTAATCTGTCCCAGTTCATCCGCTGCCACTCTTCCATAAGCCAACGCAGGGCAGCCTTGCTTCCCTAAACAAACCGCACTGTGGCTTTGCTGGGGCCCTTTTTAACTTCTCTGTTCTCAGCCCATGCCTCCAAGACGAACCATGAGCACCCCGCGCACACCTCCAGCCCAGCGCTTACTGCGCTGATTCCCCATCTGGAGTATCGATGTCGGTAGCCCCGCCGTCCACCCTGGCGTATAGGAGGTGCTCAGAGGATGTGAGAGGAGAAGGGGAAGCCAGAAGAAGGAAACGCATTCCGTACGCAGGGCCGCCAGGAAGCCCTCTTGGGAGGCGGGAGAGGGCTCGTATAAGCGCATCTAAGTGGACAGTTCAGAGATTCTCGGGAACACCCCAACGGCACATGGCTCGTCTTTTCTCATGCCCCCAAGTTCGTCAGATATAAATTGGATCCCATTAAATACAAGGCTGTTTTCTCAGAGATAATTTGTCTCTGTTCCCCACAGGCTCAGTTCTCACTCTCCACTACCTGCGAGGGATCCTCAGCCCATGCAGCCTTAGAAACCACTGCTCTCAGCAACTTGAAATGAATCCAAAAGCAGAACAGACAACTGTTGGCAGCTTCAGAGACCAAGTTCTGAATTGAGACATGGCATTAAATAAGCCTATCCAGAAAAAAAATTATATAATACATGAAAATGAGTCCAAGAAACCAGCTATGGTCTGCGTGCCACGGGATCCTAAGTACAGAACGAGGCTGGGAACTGGTCAGTTCATCTGTTGCAGGCACCAAAACTCGGCGAAAGATAAGCCAGTATCTGTAAGGGGCTTAAGGTGTCACTTTAAACAAGTAGCTCCTAGTGAAAATGATTTTTACCTCCCGTTTCACTCTATTTTCACTTATTCAAGGTCTACACTTATCTTTAACTAACAAAAATCTTAAATGCTGAAATGATTTAAATGCTGGTCAGACAAGATGTATGAAATACTCAAAGTCCCAGGGAGCCAACGTCTTCCCTCGGGTCCTCTGGAGCAGCAGAGGCCGGGGGAGCTCAGGCTCCGATCAGCAGGCAGTCGGTTGCTGACAAGGTTATATACACAGTTAGAGACCTGGTTTAGGGAGAATTTTCCAAATGTTGGAGAATCCATGAACACAGAGTTCCTGACTTTGAAGGGAGCTTGGAAAGGAAAGCATCTGACCTTTCATGCTAAAGTCTGAGGACTCAGAGATGGACGGATGCTTAATAAACATGTGAGGACAAGCAGGCCCTTCTTGGACACGGCACCAGTGAAAATCTGAATTATTTCATGACTCTCAGATGCTCTTCTGTTCCTGAGCTCCCTGGGCCCCGCTAGACTAGCCCTATCTCAACAGCTCCTGTAAAAAGGAGAAGAATCAGCAAATGCCATTTGGTCAAAATATGGCACAGGACGACTTGCCACCAGGAAGCTCCAGAAACAGGACAAAACTTCCTCAAAGGATGCAGCCAAAGATCTTTGCCCATAGAGGACGTGTTATAAATGGAAGAGCTCTTGCCTGCTTTTTTCGCACTCATGTGGTTTCTGTAGACATTTTGTATTGTTTTAACATGTTTTTTTGAATGTGTCTAAGACAGAAAACTTACATAACCCTTTGGCCCAGTTCCTAAGGAAAGAAGAAACCTTAAATGTCAACTTGCAGTTAATCAAGAGCAGACACATCTTGAACAGCGCTGCCCTTCACAGGTTGGACCGCAGGATGGCTGCGGCGGCATGGCAGGCTGGTTAGTCACACCGGGAGGTGCTTGTCTCCTGAGTCTACTGTGTGAACTTTTTGAGAATCCACTTTCAACCATTTGGACTTCAGGACTATCCATTGATTACCAGGAAAAGTTAGGTCTCAGGTGAACTAAACCACCATTTTCCACAAACTATGTTAAATGCCCTTAAGTCCCAGCCTGCACCAGAACGCTGTGCTATTTTTACAACTTCCTATGAGTCTTAAACTATTTCAAAATAAAAAATTATGTTTAAAAAGATTGATTATATAATTCTTATTTTTTCAGATATAAAAGTCAAGTACCAGGGAAAGTAAGTGGCTTGCCCAAGGTGGCCACACAGTGTATCAGTCAGGGTAAGCTCGATTGTGCTGCATGAGAGTAATTCCCGATCTTAGTAACTTATGACAGCACGCATTTATTTTCCCTCCCTCTATGCACGGCCACCATGGGTGGCTTGGAGCTCTGCTCCGAGCTGGGGTCATGTCACCCTTTTTCCAGAGGACTAAGAGGGCGCCCACACAAGGAGCACTGTGGGTCACTGTGGCAGAGGCTGGGCATGACCAGCGGTGCTCTGGCACTTCAGCAGCCACCTGGGAGTGACAGATGACAGCCCTGCTCACATCCCACTGGCAATGGCAAGTCTAGTAGCCACACTTAACTGAGAGTAGGCAGATAAACATGACTTACCAAGCGCCAAGAGAGAGCCAGGCATATTCAGTGGACAGTAGCAAGGACCACCATGTTAGATAGCAGGTGTGCTAGAGCCAGGAATGGTACCTGCGTCCATATGATGGCAGAGGCTGTGTCCTTTCCACCGCACCATGCAAACTCTGCAGCTGCACTATTGTTTTTGGCTTTGTCAATATAAATTTTTTATTTCAAAATATAAAGGGGGTACAAATGCTTTTGTTACATGGATAGCTTTATAATGCTTTAGTCAGGGCAATGTTCGTTGTACCTGTTAGGTAGATTTTTAACCTTCCTCTCCTTCCCCTGGCCTCCTTCCTAATTTCCAATGATTGTTACTTATTTCTGTGTCCATATGTGCCCCTTAATTAGTTCCAAATTATTAGGGAGTACTTGCGGCATTTGTTTTTTCATTCTTGAGGTACTTCACTTAGGATAGTGATCTCCAGTTTCATCCAAATTGCTGCAAAAGACATTAATTCATTCCTTTTATGGCTGAGTAGTGCTCCATGGTGTATATATATATATATATATACCACATTTTGTTAATCCACTCATGAATTGATAGGCACTTGGGTTCATCCCACATCTTTGCAATTGTGAATCGTGCTGCAATAAACATTCAAGTGCAGGCATCTTTTTGGTAAAATGATTTTTTTCCCTTTAGGTAGATACTCAGTAGTGGGATTGCTGGATTGAATGGTAAGTCTGCTTTTAGTTCTTTGAGAAGTCTCCACACTGTTTTCCATAGACATTGTACTAGTTTGCAGTCCCACAACAGTGCATAAGCATTCCTTTCTCTCTGCATCCAGGCCAGCATCTCCTGTTTTTGGATTTTTTAATAAGAGCCATTCTGACAAGGGTAAAGTGATATCTCACTGTGTTTTTTTTTTTTTTATTTCCATTTATTTAGGTTATCTTCAATATCTTTTTTTTTATTTCACTGTGGTTTTAATTTGCATTTCCATGATTATTAGTGATGTTGAGCATTTTCATATGTTCCTTGCCCATTTGTCTATCTTCTTTTGAAAAGCTTCTGTTCATGTCTTTTGCCAACTTTTTAATAGGGCTATTTATTCTTTTCTTTCTGATTTATTTGAATTCTTTGCAGATTCTGGATATTAGCCCATAACTGGATGTATAGTTTGCAAATATTTTCTCTCATTCTGTAAGTTGTCTATTTGCTCTGTTGATAAGTTCCTTTGATGTGCAGAAGCTTTACAATTCAAGTCCCATTTATTTATTTTTGTTGTTGCAATAATTGCCTTTGGGGTTCTTAGTGATAAGTTTTTTGCCTAGGCTGATATCTAGAAGAGTTTTTCCTACATTTTCTTCTAGAATTTTTATGGTTTCATGTCTTACATTTAAGTCTTTTATCCAACTTGTATTAATTTTTGGAAGTGGTGAGAGACAGGGGTCCTGTTTCATTCTAAATATGGCTATTCAATTTTCCCAGCACCATTTATTGAATAGGGCTTCTCTGCCTCAGTGTATGTTGTTGTCTGCTTTGTTCAAGATCAGTTGGCTGTAGGTAGATGGTTTTATATCTGGCTTCTCTGTTCTGTTCCATTGGTCTACATCTCTATCTTTGTACCAATACCATACTGTTTTGATTACTGTATCCTTATAGTATAGTTTAAAGTCTAGTAATGTGATGCCTCCAGATTTGTTCTTTTTGCTCAAGGTTGCTTTGGCTATTAGGACTCTTTTCTGGTTCCAAATGAAGCATAGAATTATTTTTTCTAAATCTGTGAAATATGATGTTGGTATTTTGATGGGGATTGCATCTAATCTATAAATCACTTTGGGCAATATGGACATTTTAACAGTGCTGATTCTACCCATCCATGAGCATGATATGTTTTCCACCGTGACCAAGTGGGCTTCATCCCAGGATTGCAAAGATGGTTCAATATATGTAAATTGATAAATGTGATTCACCATATAACAGAAGCAAAAACAAAGATTATATGATCATCTCAATAGATACAGAAAAAGCATTTGACAAAATTCAGCACTCTTTCATGATAAAAACCCTCAAAAAACTAGGCTTAAAAGGAATATGTCATAAAATTATAAAAACCACAAATGACAAACACACAGCCAACATTATGCTGAATAGGCAAAAGTTGAAAGCATTCCCCTAAGATCTGGGACAAGACAAGGGTGCCCACTGTCACCACTTCTATTCAATGTAGTACTGGAAGTCCTAGCCAGAGCAATCAGGCAAGAGAAAGAAATAAAGTGTATCCGAATCAGAAAAGAGGAAGTCAAACTATCATTGTTTGCTGACAATATGATCTTGTATTTAGAAAACTCCAAAGACTCCAGCAAGAGACTCCTGGAATGGATAAATAAATTCAGCAAAGTCTCAGGTTACAGAATCAATGTACATAAATCAGTTGCATGTCTATACATCAATAACAGTCAAACTGAGAGTCAAATCAAAGACTCAATACCATTCACCACAGCTACAAAAAAAGTAATTGCTGATTGCTAATAATTGCTAATCCTGATTGCTCTGGCTAGGACTTCCAGTACTATGTTGAATAGAAGTGGTGACAGTGGGCACCCTTGTCTTGTTCCAGATCTTAGGGGAATGCTTTCAACTTTTGCCTATTCAGCATAATGTTGGCTGTGGGTTTGTCATTTATGGTTTTTATAATTTTGTGACATATTCCTTTTATGCCTAGTTTTTTGAGGGTTTTTATCATGAAAGAGTGCTGAATTTTGTCAAATGCTTTTGTATCTATTGAGATGATCATATAATCTTTGTTTTTGCTTCTGTTTATGTGGTGAATCACGTTTATCAATTTACATATATTGAACCATCTTTGCAATCCTGGGATGAAGCCCACTTGGTCGTGGTGGAAAACATATCATGCACAGGAATATCATTGCTTAGGAATATACTTAACCAACAGGGTGAGAGATCTCTACAAGGAGAACTATGAAACACTGAGGAAAGAAATCATAGATGACACAAACAGATGCACTCTTTTTTAAATTAAAGAGTTTAAATATTATGTATTTCAGCTTCTCTCTTAAAAGTTAAAAGATTGAGGCATAAAACCTAAGTATCTCCTAATCTATGCTTGGTTTTAATTAATGTCTACTGAGTCCTCTTAGAGAAGAGTTACCAGATAATATAGGGGTAGTCCCTCCTTATCTGCAGGGGGTATGTTCCAAGGCCCCCCGTGCATGCCTGAAACCATGGAAACCATTGAATCATACACACACACACACACACACACACACTATGTTTTTTCAGTCTGATAATCAAGACAGCTACTAAGTGACTAATGTATACATAGCACCGATACACTGGGCAAAGGGATGATTCATGCCCAGGGTGGGACAGAGCAGGATGGCATGAGATTTCCTCATGCTGCTCAGAACAGTGTGAAATTTAGAACTTATGAATTGTTTATTTCTGGAATTTCCCATTTAATATTTTCAGGCCTTGGATAACTACAGATAACTGAAACCACAGAAAGCAAAGTCACAGATAAGGGGGGGATGACTGCACGGGGCACTCAGTTAAATTTGAACATCAGATTAACAATCCAAAAACTGTAGTATGAGTATGTCCCAAACACTGCATAGGGCCCACTTATACTAAAAAAATTATTCATTGCTCATCCGACATTCAAATTTAACCAAGCATCCTAGGGTTTATTTATTTGTTTGTTTGTTTGATGCTAAATCTGGCAATCCTGTGTCAAAGGGAGACCATCATCCTACCAAACAATACACAGAAGTACAAGTATTGAAAAATTAAAATCTCTATGGATACATAAGGCCAATACCTGGAGGGGAGGCAGAGATCACCCCCCAAGTAATACCGCGTCAGGGCAAACGCACACTCCAAGGAGGATCCAGTGGGACGGTTTCTGCATTCCTCACAGCTGGCCGCTCACCCAGTACCATCGAAGAACACCGGCTTGTTGGGTCTACTGAGCCTACTCCTGAACAGAGCTCCACTTCTGATGGATGCCTTTATTCTACGTCACGTGGCCTTTCAGAACCCGAAGGGCTGGACCTACTTTCGTTTGATTCTGTATTTCCCGACAACCAGGACACCACCTGGTACAAAGGAGACCTTGATAGGTGTTCAATGTGCAGAACTGAATCAGAAGGAAGGAAGAACGGAAAGAGAAAGAGAGGGAGAGAGGGAAGGAGGGAAAGAAGGTAGGTAGGAAGGGGGTAAGAAATCCCATTTTGACTGAAAATCTCTGAAAATCCCCGTGTCCCCCCTGGGGCCCTCAAGAAAGCCCTCAGTCAAGGCCAACCGAATGAAGTGTATTGCTTCCCCCACGGCCACCATCAGCCCTTACAGCACCTTTGTGGGAAGTAGCAAACGGCATCCCCTTTTGGGTGGACGCAGCCCCCAGATGCAGTGAGCAGTGAGCAGACAACGCTTTTGGCTTGTGCCAATCAGAACACAGCTCCCCTTGCCCCGGGGCAGAAGCAGGGTGCCAGGGCCCAGGCCCACAGAGTGGCCATCAGAGGAGGGTGGGGGTTCAGCCCCTACTCACCCCTCAGCCCTCAGCTGCACACTGGAATTAGATGTCTCTGGGTCTGTCTCAGGCCAGCTTCCTGCTTCTGGTAGAAAGGCTAATGCACTGGGCATTGCCCTCAGATGTGGACTTTCACCCCTTGTAGAAAATATTTTCTGCCCAGGTTGTCCACATCCACCAAAGAGAGACAGAATTGAAAGAGAGAGAGCAAAACAACCACAGTGTGCACACACATGCGTGGACACACACACACACCAGACACAGTAATTGCTGGGTGCGAATCATACGTAAGGTAACAATTCCACTGGAGCGGGGGGATTAAATATCCAATTAAATATTATCCGGATGGAGCTAATGATGTATACATTCTCCTCACTTATTTTCACTTTTTTAAACTGTCTTCTTGGTGGTTTTGGTGCTGCTTAAAAATGATTTAATGAAACAAACAACAAAAAAAAGGCATCACAGGGTTGAGGATAATGGAATGGGGACAATTGCAACCAAGGCTGACACTTATTCTTTAGTTAATTCAATTGTGTCTAATTATCTTGTTGCTTTGCCATCCAGCCTCCCCCCGGCCGGCACCAGCCTCGGAACATTTCTCATGATTGCAGAGCAGACAGGGAGACAGATGAGTAGCCCCAGCGTCCTCCTCTGCCCTGTCCCTGAGTACCCCCAGCCTGTGCGAGAGAACACTTCAGATCTCTCCCGCGCACTGTGAGAAATCTTTCTGCTTTCGCATCACGCGTCTCCACACGTCACCAACTGGCAGTCTGCGTGCACGTGGGCCGTGACGGCTCGCTCTAGGAGTCACTCCGGGAACCGGGCAGAGAGGAAATGAACCAACTGAAAATTAATTAGCTCCAAAATCTCCACAGAAAACAAAATACACCGAGATACGCACTGGCCTTGAGTCATTTCCGGCTTCGGGGGTGTAATGTGATTGCTTGATTTCTCTAGTCACTTAGTGCAGGTCTTCGCAAATTTTTCTCTGTCCCTGCCTGTGCTGTTTTCTGTAATTAGAAATTTTTCAGACATCCTATAACTTCAAAAGTATACCCTAAAGTCAAGTTTTCAATAAAAGTAGGATTTCTCTGGTCCACCTTTGTTGTAATTTGGTTTGGGAAAATGTGGTTTTCAGCCGTAAGCAAAGAGAATTGTCTTCTGAACTTGAACTGTTGTTTGTCACCAAATGTATGTTCCTGCAGAGTGTTTTCTGGCAGCTGGGAGAGTTCGCCGCTGAGCTCCGTGTTGGGACCCAGGCCCTGGTATCCCACACGCCCGAGCTTTCTTGGGACCCTCACCTCTTACGACTCCTGCTGCTTGGTGCTTAGAGATCAGTGGAAACCGCCCAAAGGAGGGAAGGTTTCTTTTCTTAAGCCAGTAATGGCTGAGCACAGCCATGAATGGCAGAAGGTGGACTCTGGGCCAGGCACATGCAGCGCCAAAGGAAAAAAGGGGGCAAGGCGCCTAACCCGGGATTTGAAATCAGATCAGGGGACCAAAAAGCCACGTTAGGGTACTTTTAAGTAGTACATACTTTTAATATGTACATACCCGCCCCGCAACTGCACTAAATGCTCTGAGAGCATCCAGAGTTTTCTGTCCTTGGATGGAAGACTGGCTCAAAACAGAGGGGTGCTGCGGAAGAATGCAGACAGCAGCCCTCCTGCCCCCACCCCCAACAGCCGGCACCCTGGGGGAGGGTGTGGCTCCCAGGCCACAGGGCTTGGGTCCGGCTCCGCCCCTTGACAGCTGTGTGATACTGAGCAGCTACTTCACGCTCTGTGCCTCAGTTTCCCCATCTGTAAAGGGAGCTGGTGATGGCTCACTTCCCGCGCCCTTCGCCGTGGGAACCACGCAAGCTAACCTGCGCGAAGTGCAGAGCACCGCAGCTGGCGCGGGGGAATCTCATTGCGATTCAGGTCTCTGCGCAACTTCAGGTGAAACCCTATCGTAAATCATCGTTTAGTAGGATCTCAGTTCTTTCGCTGGTCTAGAATGGTTCGGTATTAAGATAAATGAGATCGGAATGCCATTAGCTAGGCACAAACACCCTGATCGTGAGTCTCCTGGCGCAGCTACATTTATCAACACCTTCCCACGCGACACTCTCACGAAATGCAGCTATTATGCCCGCATCACAGGAAAGGCGACCGAGGAGGCACCGAGGCACAAAACCGCGGAGTAATTTGCTGACGGAGCCAAGGTTCAAACTCCGCGTCTGTCCAGAGCCTGCCCTGTCAGCCGCCGTGCCCCCGACTGCAAGCCGGGCACATCTATTCTGCAAGGGCAGCGAGCGGCCGGGAGCACAGTGCTCAAATCAGGAAGAGGTGTTTGCAGAGGTGCTGGAGTAGGTAGGGGCGTCCACAAAGGGACGCAGTGACTTGCAAACATAACTCAGCCACACTCATCCCCCGTGTCCCTCCTGCGAACGAAGCCTCACCTGTCAAGCTGGGCAGCACACGTTCTCGGCCCGGCCAGAGCCAGAGGTGCAGGGCCCAGATGGAGCTCGGCACCTGCCTCTGGGACACACAGGGTGATGGTCACCGGGCCAGAGGGGCCGCTCAGGCCCACTCTTCTTACTCTGTGGGCGGCACCCCAAGGCCCAGAGAGAGCAGAGGTGACATTTCCCAAGGGCCGAGTTCCTGCCTGATGCAGGAGCCGGTGAGCACCCGGCCCCCCTGGAGAAGGGAAGCAGACGCAGAGTCTCCGCTGTGAGCCACGGAGAGCTCTGTGCAGCCCGAGATGCGCTGTGCGGGGACCAGGGCCGAGGCTGGGAAGTAGGGGAGGTTCAGGGCCTCTCCCGCCAGGCGCAAGAGAGAGGACACGCGTGACGCTGCAGAGCAGAGCAGGGGGGCAGGAGAAAGCAGGAAGGCTCTCTGCTCAGCTATCTCTCCAACATATTGTATTTAAACTATCAAATGTTTTAGCCAATCTGCAAAAAATAAACTCCTTGCACAGGGGGTGAGGTTTGGCTCTCTTTCTCAGCATAAGGCCCTTCTCCGCGGCTCCCCTTGGCTCCCGCAGAAAGCGCAGGGTTGATTTCTGCAGCTTCCCGACACTGTATATCTGGAATTTACATAATCACAGGCAAATAAAGCGATAAAAGCATACTCTTTCATAACAGGCATATTGTTACTATTATTATTCTTAAGGCAAATTAGCTTCTGATTATAGAGATTAGTCAAAACCATGATTCTGTTGATTGTGAGGTGGGACTGATTTTCTTTTCTTTCTTTTCTTTTTCCTTTTTTTTTTTTTTAACAAGGAGAAGAGCTGTTGTTTCGATGTCAGAAAATTACATAAAATGGTACTCGGAGAGAAATAAAGTTTCTGAAAGTCATTTAATTATTAGTTCTCTCTAAAGCATCGAGGCATTTCAGCCTTTTGGTTTTCATCTGTCTAGTCAAAATTTTACCCTCAAGTTTATTAACTTTTTGATTTTACTTTATTTAACCTCTTCCTTTTAAAAGTATCTACGATTAAAAAATATCTATTTTTTGGATATCTGTGTGTGTTTACTGGGGTTTCTCCGGCACAGAGGTAGTTCATACCCACTGTAACTAAAGAGATACTCGTTACTTCACCCGCTCTTTTGATGGTGTGACAGAATCGTCCCCTCACTGGGCAGGTCAAGCCACCAGAGCTCAGGAGGTGAGGAGCCTTGAGCAGACGTCACCCCCAGCTGTGGGAGGGCTTTGGCTCCTGAGGGCGGCACTGTCCCCAGAGACACCACAGCTGCCCCTCCCCTGGGGAGCAGCATTCACACAGCCCCACCCCACTAACTCTGAGGTTCTCACCTGGGTGTGGTTTTGCTCCTAAGGGGCATTTCCCAAAGTCTGGAGACAGTGTGGTTATCAGCACTAGGGGAGGCGGGGAAGAGGTCGTGTTTGACACTGGCATCTCATGGGTCAAGGTCACTGCCAGGATGGTCCCCACAACCAAAAGTTCTCTGGCCCCAAATGTCACAGTTGAGTGACCCTGGTCTAAATGATCAGAAATCCTGTGAGAACTTTGAGTCCATGATGACAGGGTGTCAACAAGGTACCTGCGAGTCCTCTCTGACCCTGGGCTGTCCCAGAGGAGCTGAGTGCACTTGGAGACATCTTCAGACCTGCTTCCTTTCACTCCCGGTGACACTCCCAGTCCCGATGTCATCATGCATAAAGTCAAACTGGAACATGCAAAAAACTACACAATTGATTGTACTTTATTCTGAATTTAGGAAGAATTTCTAAACAAAAAGATCCCTCCCCCAAAATGTATACATATAAACTTTTAGAGATGCAGATAAAGTAGCCAATTGTCTTTCAATCTGACTATTATTTTCCAACTGTTAGATCCGGAGAAATTTGACTGGATGTTTCGCTGTCTTTGCTTTAGGTCATCCCCTAGGTTTCATTAATCTGCTGATAAGCACTCATTAAAATAAATGCTAGCATTTGCTCTGAGACAGTTTCAGGAGATTATTTTATGACTGTTACAAGAAGCATTATGGTAAAGAAGTGTTCTTTCTTTTAACCTATTGGAGTAAAAAAATACGTAATTTTGTGCCACAATCCTCAAAGTGTTAAACATTTCAACATCTCCTACAACAGGATATTGGCAAAGTCTTCTGTAACGGGTCAGATAGTAAATATTTCTGGCTTTGTGGGTCACATGGTCTCTGTTGCAACTACTCAACTCTGCTGTGGTGGCACAGAAACAGCCGTAGACGATATGTAAATGAGCGGGCTTGGCTATGTTCCAATAAAACTTTATTTACAAAAACAGGGGAAGGACTTGGCCCCATGACTGTAGTTTGCCTACTCTTGTCTTACGACATAGGTTTCCTGAAAATAATGCATTTAGGCAAAAAGAATAGGGGAAAGTTCAGAGTAAGCCGTTGTAAAATATCGGCAATAGTTCTCACTGTCTTACAAAAAGTAGCCTGTGTACAACTAAATATCACTCCAAGGAGGACCAAGAGGCATTCAGAAATGAGATCTAAAGGTTAGGCAGAAATCTGGAGGGAAAAGAACTGCAACCACACTGGACAACAATCTAGTGTTGTTACTTTCATTTCTTTTCTGAGTTTCCCTTTCAGTTTTAAGCATTGCATTTAATTCAGAAACTGTCCCTTGCGCCTCACAAGTCCACACAAGAAGAGAACATCAGCTGGCCGTGGAGAGGCTGAGATGTTTATGTACACGTGTGACAGTGGCCATGAGCAGTGGGCAGTGGGTCCTGCAGGTCGGGAGGCTGGCTTGTGGAAAGCCCCGTCAGCACAGAGCTGGCACTGGCATGTCAGGCACCGCTAGGGACAGACGCAAGCACTCCACAACCTACTGGCCACCACGCTGACCAGGCCACTGGGCAGTAACAAGCCATTTACTCTCGACAGCAACTCGACGAGGTGGATACTGTGAAGTCCCCTTTCACAGATGAGAAAACAGGGCCTGGGGAGCTGAGCAACTGGCTAGCAGTGAGGAAGCCAGGACTCGGGCGGGTGTGCCTGACTTCCTCCCTGAGGGCGCGGACCTTCTCTCTGACCCTCACCCCAGGCCCGCTGAGGCGTTCATTATTATTCTTACCATGGTATCGCAAAACATAAAATTTACCATTTTGACCATTTCTTAGTGTACAGTTCAATGGCATTAAATATTATACATCCACACTGTGCGACCATTCCCACTATCCGTCTCCAGAGCCCCTTTCATCCCACAAAATGGAAACTCTGTCCCAATTAACTAGTAACTGCCCTGCCCCAGCTCCTGGCAACCCCCATCTGCTTTCCGTCCCTGGATTCGCCTACTCAGGCACCAGGCGTGGAGTCCTGCGGCGTCTGTCCTCTGGGTCTAGCTCATTGCACTCAGCACGTTGTCCTCAGTGTTCACCTGTGTGGCAGCCTGTGTCAGGATTTCCTTCCTTTTTAAAGTTGAGTACTGTTCTGTCGTGTGTGCACACCGTGCTCCGGTTGTCTGTCCGT
The DNA here is from genome assembly GCF_000956105.1 of Propithecus coquereli. Classification (NCBI taxonomy): domain Eukaryota; kingdom Metazoa; phylum Chordata; class Mammalia; order Primates; family Indriidae; genus Propithecus; species Propithecus coquereli. The sequence goes on along the minus strand of NW_012148130.1, from coordinate 3,115,218 downwards.
TCCTCCGTGGACATCTGTGCTGCTGCCACCCATGACCAGGTCCCTGGGAGCAGCTGGTGTTCTCCCCTCCTCGCCCCTCCCCTGCAGCCCTGCCTCGTGCACCTACCCTTAGCTTCCTGACAGCCACATTGTTTTGCCCCCTGCCTCACTTAGGACACTCTTCTCCCCCTGGAGAACTTATCTTTCTAGAAACGAGCGAAACGTGCCCTGTGCAAAGTCTTTACCAACCCCCTCTCCAGGCAGGCCGGACGCCAGGGCCACTTCCCCACACGCCTGCCGCTTCAGCGTGTGTGCAACAGGCCGGCAAGTCGCGCGCTTGGGAGGGGCCCAGGGAGCCCCGAGGAAGTGGGAGAGCAGGATGGGGAAGGGAAAAAGGACCACAGAGGGCTCATGCTTGAGCAAGTTCCACCATGGGCCGCAGGGACTCGTTCCCGAGACGGTTGGGAATGTGGCTCAGAACTGTCCCACCAAGTCCCAGCCTTCCTTGGGAGCCCTCCTGGGGTGTTAGCTCTTGTGGCCAGAAAGAGTTCCCAGGAGGCCATCTGCCCACAGCTCCTGTCCACCCAGCCACTGACAGGTGACCTCCGGGGTGGACCTGCTGCATGGCTGGGCTTGTGGTTCTCCCCTTACGGTGTCTGCCTCTCCCACCGGGCTCTGAACTGGGGAGGGCCCCATCGCCACCTTCTCTCCATAGACGCAGCCTCTGGCGGGTTGGAGACGTCCAGAAATGTGCTGAATGGCTTCATGAGTGGCTCCGTGGGAGTGACAGGGACAGCAGAGGCGTCCAGGGACAGCAGAGGCACGAGGGGCCTCTGCAAAGGCGAGTGTTCGCAGTCGAACGCAGTGGCGGGCTGGGGTCCCGCCTCACGGGTTACAGCATGAGCTCGCGCCGCCCTGCGCCATCTCACCTCCTGTCCCCTCCTCTGCGGGGCTCCCCAGGCAGTCGCGCCTCACCTAGCAACTGTTGCTACCGAGGGCCCACTTCCCTGGCATTCCAGCAACACAGCAGGCGCCTCCACCCCAACTCCCGGGTGTGACTGAAGGGAAAGGCTGACTTATTTCAAGGCCCGGCTGAGAGAGGATCTGGGTGTCAGAAACCAGAGCGGCCGCGCATTCAACGGCCAGCGGGACGGCGCAGCGCGCAGCTCGTGCCAGTGGCACCATCAGGAGAAAGACTTGCCGCTCCCCGGGCTGTGATGGGCCCTGCTCATAAAAGCCCCGGTGCTCCCTGTTCCCTTTCAGCTGGGTCAACATGTGCCTACAAATGCCTCCCAAAAGGGAGATCATAACTGCATCAGCAGCCCCAGAAATGACAAACAACTCAAGTATGGAAAAGCAGCTGCCAAGTATTCAACAGTGCTCACATTGCACCAGGAAAAAATCAGATAAGAAAAATAAACTCAGTTGTGTGCATATTTCCCTAAATATGTATCCCATTCTGCGGTTCCTTCCAGTCTTCTCTGTAATGAATGTGTCCATTTGTCATGGGTCATGGACCGGCAGTCCCTGCAAGGCGTCTTGGATGGGAGGACCGGCCGTTCGGCCTTGTCCCTTCTCCGGAGCACGGAGTGCACAGGAAGTGCAGAACACGCGGCACTGGCATCTGTTTCCCACGGGCCCGCTTGCTGAATTATGCTATGACTCGCCTGCCTGTGTCTTGGTTCCCCTATTGCGTTGGAGTTGGCAATCGTTACTTGCAAAATGCTTTGTCATCCTCAGGATGAGTGGAAGATCCCAGGGGTAACGTCTGCACAGCACATGGTCACAGAACTGAGACGCTGTCGTGGTCACCTAGCCTCGCTTTTGTTGACATGGCTCAACCCCACGGTTAGACAGCGATGGAGTCGGAGGACGGCTCCGCTGGGCAAGCCGGGACCCAAGGCCCACGGGCTGGATGGCGTGCAGGAGCCCAATGTGAGGCTGAACAGGCCACGCTTTGCTCAGCAGCACGGAGCCGGCCAGGGCAGCAGGGCCTCTGCCAACCTCACGAGGCCACTCTTGGCATGGCCATAAAAGCCACAGCCACAAACACTGGCAAGGCAAGAAAAGAGTACGGTGAGAAACCAGCTCGCCTTTGCTTCTCAGACTCCTCAGAAGGTCCCGGAAGGGCACTTTCCTAGCCCCTGATTCCTGGATTGAAACATGATCGAACATCCTCTCAGGCAGGATGGTGCCTGAAACCCAGCCCCTCCCCAAGATGCTCATGCTCTGATGGCTTAAACCCAACATGTCAAGACCATGTCACATGCACTTACTTGAGCGTGCTATAGTCACGGGCAGTGGAAGCCCAGAGGATTCAGGAATAGCCACCAAGAACCAAAGGGCCTTGCCCAAAGGAAAGGCATCTGCTCCCAGTCATAGCTTTCCTTTTTCCTACAATTTCCAGGAGACAAGATCCATGGAGCTGAGATAGATACTGATCTGCTGTGACCGGTACCAGGATTTTTATTCCACTGTGTACCATCAAGACCCAAAAATGATGTCCCTGCTCCCGAGGACAAACATCATGCACCCCTTCTGCATGAGGAGGAGTGAAGCCTCCATGTCTGAATCCTGCTGGCGAAGGTGCTGGGCGGTCCTGGCGTGTGCCACAGTAGCAGAGCTGCAGAGCGGCCACAGGGTCCGGCCCCAGCCCTTCTGGCCAGAGAGAGGCCTGTCTTTGCTCAGGAGCAGAACAAACATTTCCACGGAGCAGCTAAGTTTGAAATTCCCCAGGGAGCAAGGATATGGAGCTAGAAGAACCCAGCGAGTCCATGGCAAGGTCAGTGTGACTCGGTGTGGTTTCTCTGTCTTCCCCTTTCAATAGTATTCATACATTGGATGAATTTCTGCACCTTCTTGTTATTAACTCCGCTTTCTGGCCTCGTTTATTTCTAATTGTTTTCCTAAGCCTCTAAAAGGAAATTCTGTTTGCTTTTTGGACCTGCTTACATTTAAATCCACTTAACTTCACGTCTGTGGCCTTCTTCTTCTCGAAAGGGCCGTAGGCCCCCTGTGGAACCCGCACCCTCAGTGCAGAGCTGCAGAGACTGGGGAGATCCACTCCATTGTGTGGGGCAGACGGTTTGTGGCAATTTATTTCTGTGGGTCGTTTCTTCTTTGTTCCCCTGGCTGCTTTCTCATCCAATTGTTCAACTCTACCAGACACTGTTTTCAGAATCTGCACAGAATGTTTTGGACAAATAAGGACAAGTATGAGGAAGGCTGATATTTTGCTAACAATGATAAAGTCATCATTTCTGAAGCACCTACTGTGTGTCAGAAACTTCTGTGTGCTTCAAGTGTTAACCCTCTTGACTCCAGGTATGTGGTGTCACCCTCACTGTATAGATTAGGAAACTGAGGCAGAAAGATGTAAAGCAACTTGCCCAAGTCACAAGCAGTGAGGGAACCACCGATCAAATCCAGATCTGAGCCGAAGCTCCTTCGGGTCCCACGATTTCAAGCAGCCCCCAGTGAAAGTATAACCAGAGCATCACACGGTAAATGCCCTCTCCAATTTATAACCACGCAACAGGTTCATTCGATACTAGGACGGGCATCCTTCTTTAAAAGTGCAGATATTTTTATAAGCAAATCCAAGTTAATGTTGTAAGCTCCTTTGACTTGACTGAAGACATCCCAAGATGCCATCAAAAACCAAGGTTAGGAAGGCCAGTTCTAGCAAAGTGGTGGAACCCAGTCTTGGGGACCGTTTTACTTGGGAGGTCGCCTGCCCTCCTACTGCTCACAGTTCTGCGCCGTGGGCAGGAACGAGAGAGAGGGCCTGGGACTGAGGATTGAACATGAGCGGAGCAGGCGTTCTGCCAAGGTGCGGTGGACGAGGGTGTGTGGCAAACCGGCACAGGTCCTAACCTGCTCCTTCTGCTACGCCCATAGTCACAGAGATGACGAATTGGATAAGGCTTTCTTAAAACTCTCACCAACCAAGTGTGCAAAGGAGGAACAGTCTACCTAAAAGTGAACATCCTCACCCTGTAGCTCGTAGTGTGGCCTCGCCAGCTTGCCACTCATGTTGCCACCATTCACCTTGAAGAACAAAATCCTTAGCAGCAACCGCGGGGCTTATCAGCCACAAGGTCACTGTGACACACCCAAGCCCCAGTGGATGGTATTTTTCAGAGAAAGAGCCGGACTTCGTGCAGACATGCTCCCAAAGCAGGCGCCGCCCAGATTCTGCCCACGGTCATGCCCAAGGTGGCAGGCCTGTTCCAGCAGCTTCACGATGTCACTTGTCTGCGGGCTCTAAGATGTCCATGCGGCCACCGTCGAGGCTCCTCCTAGGACCTCGTCAAACTGTTTTTGAAGATGCCAGGATGTTAGTATTCACCAATTCTGCTGACCAGTGAATGACCTTGAGTCGGTTAAAATCGGCCAAATTCAAATGAACTTTGTGTCGGCCTCGGCCCTCCAACAACTCTGTGCACGAAATGGATTTGACATTTTGTTAAGCCCCCAAAGAACTGGAGAAGTCATATTTTAGACACAAAAATATTTCATTTTTCAGTTCGCTAACATCATTCTCTAATAAACTCACTAAATGAAAAGATATGCAAATAGCTTTTAATTTTTTTTTTTTGTTTAATTACATATTGCATTGGCTAATTATTTCTCCAAGGAATGAATAGCTGTTTGTTCCATGATTTTTGGGAGCACAGAAAGAGAACAACCCGAGCACAAGGTCACGGGTAAGCAATTTGAAAGTCCACAATAAGGGGTGGCTTATTAGGGAGTTATGGTTTCTCAGTGCGTGTCAGACGAGAGCCGAGCAGGACCAAGAGCAGGCCTGCACTCCATGGCAACAGCACCTCCATGCTCCCAGCGCCTGTGACTGTCACAGTTCATGAACACGCAAGCTGATCCTCGAATTTTCGTCATATCGCACATTTAACAGGCTACTTGTCTGCAGTAACATCATCTGCAGAGCCTGTGAGGTTTCGATTCCTTGGTATTTCCTGAGGAATGGGTCGCTGACTTGCCTTTAATTTTTGTCTGAGGACTCAGCCGAATACAAGTTAGATCCAAGTGTAACCTTTCTGAGGAAGGCTAAATCGAGACAGAAAAGCCAGCATTTCTCTCCAACTGGAAATGGGAATTTATTGTTTAAGAAATTGCCTAAGTGTTGCTATTGAGGCTTTACAAAGACTCCAAGTGTTTTGGAGGAAAAAAAAAAAAACAACTAGTTCACTGACTCTGTATCAACTATGCCGTTTTTCCCGGGTGCGCAACTGAACCGCTCTGCCCAGGGTCAAGAGAAGCATCACAAATAAGCAGGATTTGGAAAAAGCATTTGACAGTGGTCATGGTGCCACGGAGGGGGGGGAGGGCGAGGGGAGTTTCAGTGACAACCTCAGAGGACAATTGACCATTTCTAACAACTAAATCCTTTATGTCATTTCTGAAATGAAAATTATGAGCTTGTCAAAGTGTACTACAGCCTAACTATCAAGATCAATTGGAGATGGAAATAATTGGGTAGCTAGTGCTGTCAGCAGAAGGCCAGAGGGTGAGGAAGCGACGGCGTTCTCCACTGTGGGAGAGAATAATGAATAGATTAATAAATAGATTCCTGGCTACACAGTTCTGACCTGTAAACATCCTTTAAGGAATCCGCTTGTCAGGTTTTTAATGATGTTGTACTTTCAAATTATTGTCAAGATTTCACTGGAGGAAAAAAAAAAAAAGCAAATGAATAGAATAATGGTCTCAAAACAAAACTCCAAATTTTATCTGCTTCAATGCATAGTCTTACAAACCATATTTGGAAAGATGGTGGATAGCTTTCTGATGACCAAAAAAGAGTTATAAATTTCTTCTGTCAGTTTACAGTGAAAGGAGAATCAAAACTAATTTTTTTCTTCAAAAAATCCCCATCGGGAACAATGACCTTTTTCACAGTTTTTGTGCACACTCACGTGCAGTTTGGACAAGGAGGCTGAGCCTTCTTTCCCCAGGTGGCATCCCTGTGCTGAACACACCAAGGGACGCGGCGACAGAAAGGGTATTGGCATATACAACCTTTCTACAGCTTGGTGAGACGCGTACTAGGATGGCTGCTTTTTTACAGGGGGAGAAGGGTGTTTAAGGCATTTTAAAATATTTATTTTAAAAATTAGTACCAAAAGATGGGGAATTTCCTCTTTGCCATCCCTAGAAACTCACACATCCTTCAAGAATGTGATGTTACCTAATTTTCTGTCTGTGCTAGGTTGCATAGTGTCCCCCAAAATTCATGTCTATCTGGAACCTCAGAATGTGACTTTATTTGGAAATTGGGTCTCTGCACACGCAATTAGTTAAGACGAGGTCACCTTAGACTAGGTCAGGTCCTAAATCCAATGACAGGTGTCCTCATAAGTGGACGAGACAGACACGGAGACACAGACACACAGGCAGGAAGGCCGTGCGTCCACGGAGTCAGAGACTGAGCGATGACGCCACAGGCCGAGGAATCCCGAGAACTGCCGGCAACCACCAGAAACCAGGAGCCGGCGAGGAAGGGCTCTTCCCTGGCATGTGTGCCGGGAGCCCCTTGGCGCCTTCAGAGGCCCTGCTAACGCTCTGGCTTCCGACTTTCATTCTCCAGAACTGTGACAAAACAAATTTCTGTCATTTTAATCCACCTCGTTTGTGGTGATTTGTCACGGCAGCTCTAGGAAACTAATACACTGTTGAAAACATGCTATTATTGAGGTGTTTATCCCTATTCCCATATTTGGACAAAGAAATGAAATCGCATGGTGTGACCAAAAACACCTGCATCTTTTGCAGTGGGTGGCACCCTTGGCTGCATGTTAAAATCCCCTGGGAGTTTTGAAAAAACCCCACTGCCCAAGCTGCACCCCAACCCAATTAAATCAGACTCCGGAGGTGGGACCCTAACAGGGATATTTTTAACCCTCCTTGGTAACAGTGTGCAGCTAAGATCACAAGAACCACTGATCCACGTGACGCAGCAGTGTGGTTTTCTAACAAAACCACAGGCTTGAGAGTTAGTCAAGTCTTGGTTTAATTTCTGGTTTTGCTACCTCCTAGCTGTGTCCTTGGGCAAATCACTTAATTTATCTGATATTTACTTTCTCGAGTTGAAAATGGGATTGTGAAGATTAGTCTTTTTAAAGCATATAAAACATCTAAAAATGCCTGGCTCAGAGTAGACATCAAATAAATGTCACTTTCTTTTCACTCTCCCAACCTACAGAGAGGCAATTTAGCGGGACGTGTGGAATCCAGGCTCCGAGTGAGACTGTGAGAATCAGACCCTCACTCCGCCGCTTACTAGCTGTAAAACCGTGGGAACTTCTCGGTGCTCAGTTTCCTCACCTATAAAATGGGGCCTCGGAGAGCCATTATGAAGTTTACATGGGATAATAAGATAATTTGATCCAGGTAAAGCACTTAGAACAGTAGCTGGCACAGTTAAGCACTCAGTAAACGTTAGCTTACGTTATAGACATTATCTGATGTAACACTCGGCACAGCTTCCCCTGGATGACAGGTAACTCCACGTGGTACATTTCGGCATCGCTTTCCTTTGCCATCAGACGGCATGAGGTACACAGGACATGGCTGGACGAGACCAGCAGTCAGGAGACTTGAGCGCTGAGCTCGGCTCAGATGCCACTGCATTTCAGGAGCTAAGACGACACTTTTCTCCTAGTCCCCGTTCCAGGGCTCAATTTGTAAATGAAAGGATTTAATGAGCTGATCCCTAAAGTACCTTCTAAAAAAAGCAAAAAAAAAAAATTGTGATTGCCTAAATATTATAAAGTGATAGATGGAATTTGGGGTGTTTGACAAACAATTCCAATGCTTTTACGGTTAGGATTTTATTTTGAGATTAGGATTCAGAAAAATCCAGTATCAACAGAAAAGGAATCTAATTCCATTTCAGTGGCACAAAGGCCAACGCTGGACCTTTATTTAAGAAGTTTCAGGCTGAAGGTGCTCAGTCCATCCAGTGACTGCTATTGGAAGCTGGAGAGAAGACATCAGAGGCTTGCACATAAATTTTAAAGCTTAAGAAATAGCCCTATGTGAGAATATAAATTGATATACCCTCTCCAGTGGGAAATTAGGTAATACATATCAATAGTCTAAAAATACATAGTAATTATATTTCTAGGAATCTATTCTGAAGAAATACAATTAAAGCGGGAAATTAGATAATAGGAATTAATAGTTAAAAAAAATACACAGTAATTACATTTCTAGGACTCTATCCTGGGGAAATACAATTAAAGTCTCCTTTTCTCATGCTTTTGGGATCAGCAATTGGACAATCTGGTCAGCTCATTAAAAAGTCAGTTAAATAGGGAAATCTTAAACAATGGCACATAAACATTTTATTATGTTACAACATAAAAATGTGAATTCACTCACCATCCTTACAATGAAGGACGCTGGCTTTTCTCCGGGCATGGATCAGCCCAACATCTTTCTTGCATAAACCACCCTTATATAGTTCATGCTTTTAATTAAGTTTTGGTTTCTTTAAAGTGAAGCACAAACTTAAAGATATTTGGGTATCAGTCTGAAAGTAGACTCTTTCTACATTTTGCCATTTTATTTTCTCAAATTGTTCACAGTGGCCTGGCCCAGAGACTAATTTTATAGCGATTTTATTACAACTTCACTTTATTGAGTCTCCTCAAAGCATTCACCTTAGTTTTTACAGTTTATATAGAAACAGCCACCCTCTTTCTTTTCTCGCTCCCATTTCATATGTTAGTATTCCGATCAATGACATCATGACGACAACCAGCACAAACAGGCTTGGGAACAAACACAATTAACTCCTGGTAAGCACACGACTCAAGTGGTGGGAGAAGGAAGGGAGGCTGCCCTACACAACCAGCGTTCCAGAAGGCGCATTACCAGTTAATCCAGCAAATCAATGCGGGGAGAAGTGGTTAACAGGATTTCTCCTACAGTCCGGTATGTCAGCAAAGATTTATGTACAAAGATGTTTACGGGAATACTGATACTGGACAAATATGGAAACAATGTAAGCTTACAATGAGAAAACAGCTAAGTAAATTAGTGTACAACCATATGATGAAATGGCATGTAAATATTAAAAACTGTATTTTAAGAACTATGATATAGGAAACACCCATATTATCATAATGTATAATTTAGTAAATATTTACTAAGCAGTAGAGCATTTTGTAGATTCTGAAAAAAATCATTATATTTTGTATCTTTCTTATAAAACCGAAAGTGGGGCAGGACCTGGACAAATGGAACTGATGTCATCTTGAGCTTCTTATTTAGTTTGATTTATTTGGAGTTTAGGCATTGTTTTTAAAGGAAAAAAACCATATTCCATGCAGGTTGTCTAACGATAAGATGCATTTAACCTCAAGAAGGGGGTGGGAGGGGGCACTTTCCTTGTAGTATTGCCGAGTAAGCTTCTCTCCTAGACCCACCTTGCTGCAGGTGACAGATACCAACTTTGGGTAAGAATATAAAAGAGGCTTCTGTTCACCAGAGGGTGAATAAAAAGCAGGAACACTCGACAGGGAAGTCCATATTTGGGGGAAAGAAAATGGCATGAAGTGAAATTCCCATTTTTATAACTTTTAACCTGAGGGCAAGTCAAAGTTGTCACCACACCAGTGGCTAAATGTCTGAGAGAAAACCCGTAGTTTTTCCAGCCTTAAGAACAGAGGCCAGCAGAGTTGCGAGTTCAGGGCAACCAGGGCACTGCAGAGTGAGGGGGTGATTCTGGAAGAGACAGAACCAGAGAAGGGGAACCCCAAATTCTCTAGGTGAATTCAAAGCAACTACGCTAAGGACAAAGAACGGAACTAAGGTTTGAGCTGCTTCAAAAGAGAGTTTTCAGTTTGAGTCAACCTAGTTAATAGTCCATTTTTTAAAAAATCAGCATTCTTTAGAGAAATGTAACAGAATCCAGACAGCATGCACAATGTCCAGGATACAATCCAGAATTACACAATAAAGAAGAAACATGAAAAAGATTTAGCCACAAGAGAAAAAATAATAGTGACCAATTCTAAAATGATCCAAATGTAAAAATTATAATACAAGGATTTAAAGCAAGTACCAATGCAGAAAAAAAATTAAAAATAAAATAAAAGCAAGGACAGAAATGAAAATATGCTCTTCATGCATGTAAACATAGGAAATGTGACCAGATAAATAGAAACTATACAAAGGAATCAAATGAAAATTCTAGAGCATCAAAATACAATATATATATGATACTTTAATGTTACATACATGTCATTGTACATTCGTCCAAACCCATAGAACGTACAACACCGAGAATGAAACTTAATGTAAACTATGGACTTTAGGTGACAATGATGTATCAAAGTAAGTCCATCAATTGTAACAAATGTATTAACACAAGTCTGGTGTCGGATGTTGCCAACAGGGAAGGCCGAACCGGGGAGTGGGGGGGGGGGTGCAGGGAGTATATGGACAATCTCTGTACCTTCCTCTCAATTTTGCTGTGAACCTAAAGCTACTCAAATAATTAAGTCTTTAAACAAAATGCAAGATATGAAATTTAAAAATTCCTTGTATGGGCTTGCTAGCAGAATGGATGTAACAGAGGAAAGAGTGAGTCAGTGAACTTGAGTATAGGCCAACAGAATGCATCAAATGTGAAAATATAAAGAAAAAAGATTGGAAAAAAATTAACAGAGGCCCAGAAACCTGTGGGACAATACTGACAAATCTACCATGAGTGTAGTTGGGATAGGTGAGAGAAAAGAGAGAATACGAAAAGAAGAAAAAAATTTGGAAAAATAATAAACAACACATTTCCCAAATTTGATAAAAGGCATGAATTTACAGATAAGAAGGTCAGAAAACCTCAAGAAGAAAAACTACAAAGAAAACCACACCCAGTCTCCCATAGCCAAACAGTTCCAAGTCAAAGATAAAGAGATAGTCTTGAAAGCAACTAGAGAAAAAGAAAACATTACATACATTTGTGGGAAACAGCAAATCAAATGATTTCTAACTTATTATTACAGAAGTCCAGAATGCACTAGAACAATATATTTAAAGTTCTAAATAAAAAATTTTAAAAACCTGTTAA